>NW_006399962.1:2012597-2042311 GCF_000299155.1 Elephantulus edwardii | reverse complement strand
TTGGGAAAAACATATTGGGGGTACAAGGAAGTGAGGGTTGGGGGCAGAAGGGTGAGGATGGGCCAGGATGCAGTTGCAGAGCTGCACAGTTTGGTCGGTGGGCGGTATATACTCTCTTTCAAAGGGAGCAGTTATGTTCTATACAGCTCAATGTCTGTATATTTAATTTATACAACTGGGAAAGTACTATACATTGTCCCCAACTTTTATCTTCCATTTAATGCGTCTTGAAGATCTTTCCATGTCAGGATATATGGTCTGGTGAGGAAGATATTTTTTCACTTGAGGTATGTTTTTTCAGTTATGGAGAAAATATATACAACAAAGCATTCTCCAGTTCACTAAATTCTGTGTGTAAAGTTTTAGTGAGCTTGGTTACATTTTCTATGTGGTATATTCTTTATTGCTGTCATTTTCCAAATCATCTCACCACCAATAAAAACCTCAGTGCCTCTTAAGCAAAAGCACCACCTTCCTTTTGCTTCCAGTAACTACTGAAAATCTTTGGATTGTGTATATTTGTTTGTTTCATGCAAATGGGATCATCTACTATTTGGCCTTTGAGGTAAATTTTTAATGCTAGTGAATGTTCTCTCTGTCCACAGCTAGTGGCCCTGCTGCCCTTTCTCAGGCAGGGGGTTGCTGAGGAAGTACTAAATCACTGCTTCAAGACTATGTGCAGTCTTACTGTGTGACACTTCTCAGTGATACTGTTTACCATACAGACAGAACTCTGGCTTTTCTGTTGTTGTTGTGTGTTGTTGAGTAGGAATCAACCCATAGCTGATCCTCCAGCGGGTTTTTGGAGGCAATAATCGCATGGATTGCCCATCTTTCTCCCTTGGAGCATCTGGTGGATTCGAATTGCATGTTTTTGGGGATTGCAGCGTAGATTGCCACTCACCATGCTACCTGAGCCCTCTAGGAAACTTGCTTCTCTAGTTTCCTTTATTTATCTCTGTAGTTGTCTATTTGTATGGAAGGTTGAGTGGTGTGCATTTCACAGAAGGGGCTGCAGTATTTCCTTTGCCCACATTCTGCCTGCTAGTGTCAGCCATCTTTTTTTTCCACTCTAGGGGAAGCCTTATGTCTTTGACCGTGTATTCCCTCCAAACACAACTCAAGAGCAAGTTTATCATGCATGTGCTATGCAGATTGTCAAAGGTAATAGACATATTTTTTTCCTCTTTTTAAAAAAGTAATTTATTAAAAAAAATTTAATAAATAAATAAATAAAAAGTAATTTATTGAGTTGGATGTCACATGTTTTAAAACTTTCAGTGTTCAGTAGCATTTATCACAGTGGGTATAACCTCTTAGATGTGATTTTTAAAAAATGTATTTTTCCAGACTCTCTATTTCCTCTTTTCTACCAGTGTTCTTTCTCCTTCCTCTCTTCCAGATGTTCTTGCTGGCTACAATGGCACCATTTTTGCTTATGGACAGACTTCTTCTGGGAAAACTCATACCATGGAGGTGAGGGCTCCTGCAGTGGGTGAGGCATCTTAAAATGAAAGGCCATGAGGAAGTGGGGGGAGATTGAGAGATAAAGACTGACTGGTCCAGAGAAAAGTGGACACAGAGTGTGTACAGAAGAGCAATATTTAAGTAAGAAATTAATGGAATCTCTTCAGCCTTCTGTAGTTTACCTTTCTAAACCTGTTTTCTTCTATGACTCAGTTGTCTCCTTTTTCTTGAACCCCTAACTAACTGTAGAATGCTTTTATTCTCCAGGGAAAGCTGCATGACCCCCAGCTGATGGGCATCATTCCTCGAATTGCTCGAGACATCTTCAACCATATCTACTCCATGGATGAGAACCTTGAATTTCACATCAAGGTGATCAGGCATGACAGCTGGGCATCCTTGGATGAGCACTGGGAAGAAATTGTCTAGAGTGAACTCTCTAAGAATCCTGTGCACCCCATCTTTACACTCTCTCTCTGGTTACCTCAGCTACCTTTCTCTACCAATTTGTCTGCTTCCATTTTCCCCTCGCACAACCACTATTTAAACAGATCATATTATCTTGGAATTCCTGTATCAGATTTCAGATAGGCAGTCTTTACTTCATACTCCTCTTTCTCCCTGACTAGGTTTCTTACTTTGAGATTTACCTGGACAAGATTCGTGACCTTTTGGATGGTGAGTGGCATTTAGTCTCCACGGAAAGATTGTGAGGATGATAAGATAAAGGGACCCTACAATTGGGTGGTTTCAATAAACAGAAATTAATTTTCTCAAATTTAGATGTTTGAGTGCAGAGTCCTGGCTCTAGGGGAAGGCTTTTTCTGTCTGCTCTAGGGGAAAATTCTTGTCTCAGTTTCTCTAGCATCTTCTCAGGGAGGGGTCCTTGGCAGGCTCCATGTGGCATGTGTCTTTCCCTCATTCTTGCTAGTTTCTGAGCTTGAACGACTCCTGTTAGAACCAAAAGTAGCTCACTTAAAACACATCCTGCACTGATTAGCAAAGAAAACCTTAATCTGAAATGGGATTACATCCACCGGTGTGTTGTTGTTATGTGCCATCGAGTCACTTGCGACTCATAGCAACTCTATGTACAAGAGCTCTAAACGCTGTTCTATCCTGTGCCAACCTAGCCATCTCAAATGCACTTATTCCCACTGCTCCAGTCACAGAATCGATCCATCTCATCAAAGATCTTCCTCTCCTTCACCACTCCTCCACTCTGCCAAACATGATGTCCCTCTCCAAGGACCAGTCCCTCCTTGCAACATGCCCGAAGTATGTCAGATGAAGCTTCAGAATCCTTGACTCCAAGGAGCATTCCAGCTTCACCTTCTCCAGGACAAACCTGTTTGTTCTCCTAGCAGTCCATGGTATATTCAACACTCTTCTTCAGCACCACAGCTCAAAGGCATCAATTCTCTTTCTGTCTTCCCTATTCACTGTCCAACTCTAATGCATAGCATCAGATGGCTTCAGTGGCTTCAAATGGAAGACAAGCAGTATTAACCCAGGAGAAGGCAATCCTGGAGTGGAAGTTGTACATTACAGTTGTACTTAACAACTTTAAATTGAAGTCATATGGCTGCATCATAAGAGACTCACCGCAGCACGATATGTTCAGAATCACAGAAATCCTGATGGCTTGAGACTTAGGCCATCACATCAGGGGCCGGTCTCCACCACGGGTTAAAATTTACAACACATGTTTTTGAGTGACACAATTTAATCCATTACAGGACCTTTTTTGCAAGAGATTAAGTGCAAACAAGGACACACACAAGCGTATATAAGTTTTTACACTCCGTACTTACCAGTTAAGATACATAACCCAAAAAGAAATCAAAAGACACATTGCATGGGGAAAGTCTGCTGTCAGGGACATCTCCAGGGTACTGAAGAGCAATGAAGTCAGTCTAGAGAAAGAGAATTGATGCCTTTGAGCTGTGGTGCTGGAGAAGAGTATTGAATATACCATGGACGACTAGGAGAACACAGAGAACACAGGTTCATTCCAGAGAGGATGAAACCAGACTGCTTCTTTAGAGGCAAGTCTGACATACTTTGGGCATGTTGCAATGAGGGACCAGTTCTAGGAGAGGGACATTATGCTTGAGAAGGTGGAGGGACTGTACAAGAGAGGAAGACCCTTGATGAGATGGATTGACTCAGTGATGGGGGTAATAGGGATAAGTGTGTCAGAGACAGTAAGGTTGGCTCAGGATAGAGAAGGGTTCAGAGTTGTTGTACATAGGGTCGTTGAGTCGCAGGTGGCTTCACAGCACATAACAACAAAATAATCCAAAAGGGTCAGAAGATAAGCCGAGGCACCTAACCTTCAGGCAGGAATCAGAGCTCTGGGGCTGGAATTCTGGAGGAGAAGGAGATGGACCTTCTGCTGGTACAGGAAATTTAGAACTTAAAGGAGCATTTTCTCCTAACACCAAAGAAACTGTCATCACATCAGTGGACCACAGAGGGAGGGAGAGTGTGTGTGTGTGTGTGTGTGTGTGTGTGTGTTGCTAGTGGGGGGCAGTACAATGAGGCTGGTCTTTCTTACCTTGTATTGTCTTTATTCAGTGACCAAGACAAACCTGTCTGTACATGAAGACAAGAATCGGGTGCCATTTGTCAAGGTGAGAGTGAAGAGAGGGGACACATATGTTGTATTAAGAATATAGATCAGTATACTAATGAAGGAATTTTTTTTTCTCTCTTCAGAGGGGGAAGCGAGTTGGTAGGGAGGGGTGGGGAGGGAGAAAATTGTGGCAGTGAATGAATGGAAATCCAAAACCTCTGTAAAAAAAAAAAGAATATAGATCAGACAGGAGACTTGGTAGTGCCACAGAGGTTGGAGGACACATATTTTGAAAGGGGAGGTTTTGGAAGGGACCTGGAAATTGGCTGGGGCCTTGGAAAAGACCATGTCCTGCAAGGTCGTTTGGTCAGTGTGCATGCAGTATAGGTTCATGTCGGTGTTTCTGAGTGGCTGTCCCTTTGCTTCCTGCAGGGCTGTACCGAACGTTTTGTGTCCAGCCCAGAGGAGATTTTAGATGTGATTGATGAGGGAAAATCAAATCGTCATGTGGCTGTCACTAGTAAGTGAGGACATAAGGGACTCTTGAGTCTGGGGTCTGCCCTTTGGGGCTAAGAGACTAGAAATGAATGAGGAAAGACTGCGCCCTGTAGAGGACAGACCCTTTTGTCCAAGTGATCTTTGCTGGGAGATGTGGGAGGGCTTGGCCTGGCAGGAGTCTTTTCTTTCAGTGGGTGTTAGGGAGTAGTCAGTGGAAGCTAAGAGCTGAAGACTTTGGTTCCCAGGGGTGAGTGCAAGGACTGTTTCTCCTTTGCTCCTGCAGACATGAATGAACACAGCTCTCGAAGCCATAGCATCTTCCTCATCAACATCAAGCAGGAGAACATGGAGACTGAGCAGAAGCTTAGTGGGAAGCTGTATCTGGTGGACCTGGCAGGGAGCGAAAAGGTTTGGGGCTTTAGGGGTGGGGTGGGTGGGGAGGAAGCATTGGAGTGACCTTTTTTTGGGGATATCTTTTAAAATTCTACTTAGGGGAAAATATACATAGTATAATATATACAATCTCAACAACTTCTGCATATACAATTTGCTAACATTGCTTATGTTCTTCAAGTTGTGCATCCATTCTAGCTATGCTTTTCCAAATGTTCTGCCACCATTAAGTAACATTAACTCACTGCCCCCTAAGCAAACATTTCCCCTTTTCCCCTTACTTTCACTCCTGATGTTAAGTGCTGTCACGTCAACTACAACTCATTGGGACCCTGTGATCCTCAGGGACCCTCTGAACTTTGCCCTGTCCTGTGGTGTCCTGACCATCACTGACATACCACCATTAACAGTCACTCTATCAGTCCATCTTGTTGAGGGTCTTGCGCTCTTTCACTGACCCTCCACTTTGTCAAGAATGATGCCCTCCTAACAGCATGCCCAAAGTATGTGAGATGAAATTTCATTATCCTTGCACTCCTAGTAGCTACTACTAATCTTTGATTTCTATGTTTGCATGTCTCTTGTAAGATCATGCTATTTATCCTTTTGTGGCTGATTTCACTCAGCAGGGTGTCTCCAAGGTTCATCCGTGCTGTGGCATGTGTTAGGACTTCATTTATGACTGAGTAATACTTTACTGTGGATCATTGTATATATATATATTTTGTTGATCTATTCATTAGTTGTTTGAGTGACTAAACAACTGAAATGAAAAGAATTTTTATTGAAATATAATCATGTACTATAACATTCCCCATCTTAAAGTATACAGTTTGGTGACTTTTATTTTACTCACAGTGTTAGACAACAATGGTAATTCTGGAAAATTTTCATTTCCCCTGTATCTCTTAGCAGTCACTCCCCATTTCTTCCATCTTAACAATTGCTAATTGATTTTCTATCTCTGTGGATTTGTCTGTTCTGGACATTTTATTCATGTAAAATCATACAGTATGTGGCAAGGGGTAGCTTTTTTTGTAAGAGAATGTAGAGAAACAGAAGAGGGCCTTTCTGATCTTGGTAAGCCTCTCTCTCTTTGAACTGAGCACTCCTAAGTGGAGAGGAGGCGGTGGGAGGCCTCTTATGACACACTCATCTCTGGTAGGTCAGCAAGACTGGGGCAGAGGGAGCAGTGCTGGATGAAGCAAAGAATATCAACAAGTCGCTGTCAGCCCTAGGGAATGTGATCTCTGCATTGGCTGAAGGCACTGTGAGTGTTCCTCGGTCCCCCTTCACCCACAAATGTTATCCCATCTCCCCACCTTCTCCTAATGCCCCTGTGTAATCATCCCCTGGTTTGTGGGTTGCTTGATCTTAGCACCGCCAGCCTCCATGATTCTCCTGCCAAGTTTGTGATTCTGACTCATGGTCTTATTCCTCCTCCAGAAAAGCTACGTTCCATACCGTGACAGCAAAATGACTCGGATCCTCCAGGACTCTCTTGGAGGAAACTGCCGGACAACTATGTTCATCTGCTGCTCGCCATCCAGTTACAATGATGCAGAGACAAAGTCCACTCTGATGTTTGGGCAGCGGTCAGTGACAGGGCTCCCTCGCCCCAAAACCCTGCCACTGTCTTCCTTCAGTGTAATTCTCATCGATTTCTTCCCCTTCTCCTCACTCAGGGCAAAGACCATTAAGAATACGGCCTCAGTGAATCTGGAGCTGACTGCTGAGCAGTGGAAGAAGAAGTATGAGAAGGAGAAAGAGAAGACAAAGGCTCAGAAGGAGACAATTGCAAAGCTGGAGGCTGAGCTGAGCCGGTGGCGCAATGGTTAGAGAGCCCATTGTGATAGGAGTGAGAGGGGGAAGGCAAAGAAGTAGCTTAGGGGGCCAGAGGTCAACTTTCTCTAGAGTGATATTTAGGGTCAGGCCAGTCTCCAAGATGGGCTGTGTTTCTAGATGGGTGTGGTTTGGGTGGTTATGAAGGAAGGGATGGCAAGAGTAGAGGGCCTGGATGTCTTGGTGCTGAGAAGAAAGAAAAGGCAGACTCCTAGACGCTGCTTTCTCCCCTCTCCCACCCCTCACCTTGTTCTGCTCCTGCCCCAGGAGAGAACGTGCCTGAGACAGAGCGCCTGGCTGGGGAGGATGCGGCCCTGGGAGCAGAGCTCTGTGAGGAGACACCTGTGAATGACAACTCTTCCATCGTGGTGCGCATTGCCCCTGAGGAGAGGCAGAAGTACGAGGAGGAGATCCGCCGCCTCTATAAGCAGCTTGACGACAAGGTGAGGACCGTCATGAGGACACATGGAGACAAGCCCAGTGGGGCTAGAAATGGAAGATTAAAATGAATGTCTGTTGCTTTTTCCTTTTAAATTTTAAGTGAGCTCTGGTGGCCTTGAAGGTAAGGAGTTATGTTGTTAACACAAAGGCAGGCAGTTCAAATCCACCAGCTGCTTCTCTGGAGAAAGATGGGTAGTCTCCTCCCACATAGTTTACAGCCTCTGAAATCACACTAGAGAGTCAGCTATGAGGGGGTTTTGACTTGGTAGTAGTGAGAATTTTATATGCTATTCTTTTTTTAAAAAAAATATTTGTGTGTGTGTGTGTGTGTGTGTACTGTCAAATCAGATCTGACTAGTACAGGAGGAGATTGCCCCTCCTTTTCCAGAAGGAGCATCTGGTGGATTTGAATTGCATACCTCTGGGACTGCAGTGCAGCTTCTTGCCACTAGGTCACCAGAGCTCCCCGTATGCTATTCTTGAAGCTGTGTAAAATAAATACAAATATATAGAAGAAAATGAAAATCCCTCATTCTGCCATTCAAACACTGTTAATATCCTGCTTTTCTTCATGCATGCACCATGTGGTTGACACATACTGTATATGCAATTTTCTCTCTCAGTTGCTTTTTTTTTAGATTTTTTTTTTAAATTTAGGTTGTTTATTTTTCATTTCAATGAACATCTACAGAGATTTTGGGATTCCATTCATTCATTGTTGCACCCTTCTCCCCACACAAACCCCTCCCCCTCTCCCCCCTCTCAGTTGCTTTTTATATTGTGATTGGAGTATCCTGATTATATTTCACATAAGATACAATTTCCTACTTCATACCATTTTTTATAAAAGTATTTTTACTGCAATCCCAGAGGTATATGGTTCAAATTCACCAGATGCTCTGTTGGAGAAGGAGGGGCATTCTTCTCCTGTACTAGTCAGATCCGATTTGACAGTACATGCACACACAAAGTAATAAAATTTTTTAAAAAACGTATTTTTAAATTCTGCAAGCTCTGGTGGCTTAGTGACAAGAAGCTGCACTGTAATCCCAGAGGTGTGCAGTTCAAATCTATCAGATGCTCTGCTGGAAAAGGAGGGACAATCCTTTATCTCCTTTATCTGTCAGATTCTATTTGACGGTACACATACACACAAATAATAACAATAAAATAAAGTAAAAAAGTATTTTTAAATTCCTGCTAAGCCTTCTGGTTTTTTTGGGTTTTGTTTGCCTTTTCCCATTACAGATAACACTGAAATGACTATCTTTGGTTTTTGTGCATAAGGCTTTGCTTCTTGAAAGATTTTATTAAAATATAGTACCAGAGTGAGATTTGGGTTAAAGGATATGACTGTTTAAAAGTTCTTGCTGTATAGGGTTAAGGTTATACAAAATTCCAGAAAGAGGAGAAAGTTAAAATTTTTTTCCTTATTATTTAAAGAAGTATATTTAGCCATTATATAATGACATAGTTGTTAGGAGTTTCCTAGATCCAATTTTCTTTTTCTTGTTAAAATTTCTTTTGTTATTGTTATTATAGTTGATATTAACAGTATGCACAGCAGTACATACTCCAGTTTACCAGTTTTCACATGTTGGAAATAGAGGCAGTAGTGAGGGTAGGAGGTAGATGAAAAAGGCTAAGGTAAAGATCTCTTTTTAGCATTGTTATTGTTAGGTGCCTTTGAGTTGAGTACGACTCATTGTGTACTCAGCTGAATACAACAATGGGATACCAGCTGACATGGTTCAAATGACAGATGCAGCCCCTTTTAAGGATGTTTTTGTTGTTAAAACCTAAGCTACCTGATTTTTTTATCAGGATTTTACCTCTGCATCCCCCCTATAACTCTCAACCTCTCACTTCAACAGGATGATGAGATCAACCAGCAGAGCCAACTCATAGAGAAGCTGAAGCAGCAAATGCTGGACCAGGAAGAGGTAGTGGGAGGGGAACACATGGCATGCGAGTAAAGGGGTTATGGTCATCTATGAGAGGCATAGCAAAGACCTTGTTAGTATCAGATGGAAGGAGAGCCATTCTGCTTAGGGCTTAGCTCTCTAAACTTCCCAGAGCCTGGGAATTTAATTGGGGCTTTTCTTAAAGCACAGATTTTAGCATCTAGGTGCTTCTTCATTCTGGTCTCATTGCTTTACTTGTCCTGTTTCTATGAACTCTAAAACACATTCCCATTGACTTTTGTTTTGGTCCTTGCCTCTCCACTAGATCTATACCTGGGTGGGGGATTCAGCTCTCCTAGACCAAAGGGGTCATAAAAGCAGTCACTAGAAGTAAGCTCCCTCACATGCTTCACTCTCCCTTGAAGCTGTTGGTGTCCACTCGAGGGGACAATGAAAAAGTCCAGCGAGAACTAAGTCACCTGCAGTCGGAGAATGACGCTGCTAAGGATGAGGTCAAGGAAGTTCTGCAGGCCCTGGAGGAACTTGCCGTCAACTACGACCAGAAGTCCCAGGAAGTGGAGGAAAAGAGCCAGCAGAACCAGCTGCTTGTGGATGAACTCTCTCAGAAGGTGGTGAGTGCTCTACTTGTGGTCTGAGGAAGCCTTGACCTCACAGTCCTCCACGTCTGAGGGACAGTCTCTGCACTGCTGTGCAGGGTTTCATGAGGCCTTTGTCAACCCTGTCACTTCATTTTGCTCTCTGTTCCCCACCTTACTTCCAGACCCTTCTACAGGGCCATGTCCTCTTCATAGTAACTCCATACATGAAGAGAGAGGCCCCTCCTGAGGTTGGGGAGGGCAATGGCATTGACCTGAGATGCTTTCCCCAGGCGACCATGCTGTCCCTGGAGTCAGAGTTGCAGCGACTCCAGGAGGTCAGTGGACATCAGAGAAAACGAATCGCTGAGGTGCTGAATGGGCTGATGAAGGACCTGAGTGAGTTCAGTGTCATCGTGGGCAATGGAGAGATTAAGCTGGTGAGTAGAGAAAGAGGCTGAAGACTTGTTAAGATTATTCTTGTTCTGGTGGGAGATGTAAGTAAACAATCAGGGTCCTCAGCTATCCTGAGACAGGTGGGCCAGAGGTCCAGAAATATGCCTTCCCCCTAGACACAGGAAAAAATAGTGGTTGGAATGGACATCACTGAAAAGACATTTTAAAGGATGCTGACTCAAGAAGCAATGACGTGTGATCATGGCAGGATTTAGAAATGACGTTTGCAAAATATGTAGAAATGAGGGTGACTGAACTACGTGGTCAAGCAGATTAATTTCATTACAAAAGAAAATCTTATGCAACGATGAATGAATACTTAAAAAAAGCCAGTGAACTGAGGGGTTGTTAGGGAGGAAAATGTGTAACAATGAATGAATGAAAGTCCAACTTTTCTTTTTTTTTCCTCAGGTTTTTATTTTTTTTTTTTTTCATTTAGGTTGTTTATTTTTCATTTCAATGAACATCTACAGAAATTTTGGGATTCCATTCATTCATTGTTGCACCCTTCTCCCCGCACAAACCCCTCCTCCCCCCACCCCCTGTTTGCTCCTCTCCTTGAAAAGCAAAAGAAAAACTCCCTCATTGGTACACAATCCCCCCTGCACCTCCCCAAACCCCACCCCCTACCCCCAAATATAATCCACTCTGCAACCCTCATTGCATACTCCTACGATAAAAATAATGCCCTAAAATATAATACTTTTTAGACTATTCTCTCCCCCATAGACTTCAATGCCGTAAACATATTTCATCCAGTTTTTCAAAGTCCAACTTTTCTATAAAGTTTCATTAAAATCACAATTTTTAAAAAGTCTTATAAATGGCTTTGTAAGATAAAATTTGTTTTTTTATTAAGGGGAAGTGTTAGAATTCAATCTTTAAATGCCTAGAGAAATGACAGGTGATTGGAAACCACTGAAAGTTGTTCAGAAAATATATTCTTCCCATCTGAGTTCCTGTGTGTCTGGTGAAAGGAGCTAGGAGAAGAAAGTGAATAAAAAAAGCTTTTCTGCAGCAGGGAAGCACCTCATCCCTCCTTTGCCACCCACAGCCCGTAGAAATCAGTGGGGCCATTGAGGAGGAGTTCACTGTGGCCCGGCTCTACATCAGCAAGATCAAATCTGAAGTCAAGTCTGTGGTCAAGAGGTGCCGCCAGCTGGAGAACCTCCAGGTGGAATGTCATCGCAAGATGGAAGTGACTGGGCGGGAGCTTTCCTCCTGCCAGCTCCTCATCTCCCAGGTGAGCACCTGAGGTGAGGGTCCTGAGGTGCAGTGGGAGCGGGAACAACATGATGAAACCTTAAATGGGTCAGCGTTTTGGACTGACTGAAAGCAAAGACAAGAGAACTTAGGGTGGCAGGCTGAGAAGTGAAGATTCGGGAGTTGCTGGTCTCTGAGCCAGATGTTTCAAAGAAACGTCTCTCTGGAGCTATTGTTAAGTGCCATTAAGTTCGACTCATAAGAAAAACCCTGTCCTATCCTGCACCATCTTCGTCATCATTCCCAACACACTTGAGTCCATTGTTGTAGATAATGTATCAATCCATCTCATTGAGGATCTTCCTCTCTTTCTCTGAGCTCAAACTAGCACTCTCCTGGAAGGCACATTAGGAATGGGGTGTGAGAGAACAGCTGGAGTGTACAGAGGTCTGTGCTCCCAGAAATTGTGCTGTCCTTTGCTCCAACCTTTTATTCCCTTTTACCAACCTTTCCTCCACCAGCATGAGGCCAAGATCCGCTCACTTACAGAGTACATGCAGAGTGTGGAGCTGAAGAAGCGGCACCTGGAGGAGTCCTATGACTCCCTGAGTGATGAGCTGGCCAAGCTTCAGGCCCAGGGTGAGGCCTCCTTAACCTTCCCTTCCACCTGTTCTGGCGTCTGAGATACCAGGGGGATAGGGGAAGAAGGGGAATAGCTGACAAATGAAAAAAGATACCACCTGACTACTTAGTTATGAGGCGGCAACCTGAAATGATGGATGCAACACACAGCCATTGAGCCAACTTGCACATTACTTATTTTGCATGAACTATATAGTCCCTCATTGTTCTCTGCCCCAGTTATTTAAAATTGAGCTGTCTTAACCCAGAAAACTCTCCCTGTAGACCCATTTTGGGTGGCTGTCCCTGTCCAGGTGCAAGCTCTGATCACAATCTCAAGTTCTTTCTGGAGGAATTAGAAGTGATTATAAGCAGGCTTTTCCCCTTTCCCACAGAAACTGTGCATGAAGTGGCCCTGAAAGACAAGGAGCCAGACACACAGGATGCAGATGAAGTAAAGGTGAATGGGGGAAGTGTGAGGGCACTGAAGGCTGGCATAGCTGGGCAGGCCCTTCTGCAACTGTGTCTGGAGTCTGGCTTTGAGCTCATTGTGGGATTGTTTGCAGAAGGCCCTGGAGCTGCAGATGGAGAATCACCGCGAGGCCCATCACCGGCAGCTGGCCCGGCTCCGGGACGAGATCAATGAGAAGCAGAAGACCATTGATGAGCTCAAAGAGTGAGGGTTCCCCGAGCCAGCTCGAGGCTCTACCCAGTGCTCTCACTTTACTGTGCCCTCTCAGATGCTCCCTCTGGGGCCCAGGATCAGGTTATGTAGTTTCCCTGTGTCATTCATTTAACAATGGCACAGCTTTGCAAGCCAACTTCAGGAGATACAAGGAGTCAGGACCAGTTTCAAGTCTCGAGGTTCCCATAATTAGGTATCTTGGGATTCCTTCCTCCCTTGTAGAAACAGTGACCTGATTTTGCCTCTGATATCCAAAGGGAGATGCAGTAATTCTAACCAGATTGACCTGTGCAAGCTGAGGAGTACATTTGAGTAGCTGGTCTTCCCTTTTCCCCCTAATAACACCACCCCCTCATCCCACTTCCTCCTTACTCACTGTAGCCTGAATCAGAAGCTCCAGTTAGAGTTAGAGAAGCTCCAGGCTGACTACGAGAAGCTGAAGAATGAAGAACACGAGAAGAGTGCCAAACTACAGGAGCTGACGTGAGTGACAGACTTGCCTGCAAACATGTGGCCAAATAGGTTCACAGTCACAGCTGCCAACTCAGACATACTTGCAGAGCCAGGATGCATACAAATACCTGAATTTGATGATTCAACTGAAGCAGTTGGCTCAAAAGAGAATTTGGTAGGGTGGAAAAGTGGAGAGGGAAAGAAACAATCAGAAATGTTAAATATTATCTAATAAACTAAACTTATTGCCGTCAAATTACAATTAATTCCTAACTGACCCTCCACTGGGTATTGAGAGGCTGTAAATCACATGGAAGGGGATTGCTTGTTTTCTCCCAAAGAGCAGCTGGTGTATTCGAACTGCTTATACCTTTGGGTTGGCAGCACAACTCCCTACCTACTAGGTCACCAGAGCACTCTATTTGCTCTCTCTATATCACAGACTGCTCACTCTCTGGATATTGTAAATGGCTTGTAAATGGTATTATAAATTACTTGACCATGAGGTCGCTATTAGTCAGAATCAGCTCCCCAGCTGGTTTGGTTTTTTGATCTACAGTAAGTCTCTAGGTTGTGAATGTTCAGCTGGTCCTTTTATGTTACGTAAATTTACCCTCAGTGAAACAAATTCCTCATCACAATCACTTCACTTGCTGTGTGTGCAACTTCTAAAACACTGAAAAGGCTTTAAGCTTTTTCTTGCACTAAAATAAAGTTAGACATGAACCTGTATGGATCTGTTCTGATTTACCTACACTTTATTCAACATAAAGAAACATTAGGAACAGATCTTGTTTATGGCTGGGAGATTGCCTTTATTTATGCTGTGCATATATGTATTTGCATAGAAAAAAATAGTTTGCAAGCTATTTTTGTTAATATTAGTGTCCTCTGTAGGTGATTTAATCAGTGGGCTTTTTTATAGAAAAAAGTTACTTTTTGGTCTTCATTTTTGTACAATGAACATGAGTGACTTGTATGACAAGTAATAAAACAGAAATAAAAGAACAGAAGGAGGGAGCGATTGAGGGAGGAAAGGATGCTGAGGGTTTGCTTTTCCTCCCTCTCTTTATCTCTGCTGCTGCAGATTTCTGTACGAGCGACACGAGCAGTCCAAGCAGGACCTCAAGGGCCTGGAGGAGACAGTTGTGAGTAGTATCCTTCGCCGTCAAGTTAGAGAGTCGGGCGAGTTTATTTTCTGCCCCAGTTTCTTCCTAACTCTATTCCTTTTGCCATTCTGCAAACAGTCTGTGGTATTCTCAGGATACATTTCTTCCTAAAAGATGAGTCACCTGACTACATTATCTAAAAGTTACAGACGTCTTGGGGGGAGAGGGCTGCCTAGTATCTGGTTGCCCCCAATTTTTCTTCACTCTTTCCAGGCCCGTGAACTCCAGACCCTCCACAACCTTCGCAAACTGTTCGTTCAAGACGTCACGACTCGAGTCAAGAAAGTAGGTGGCAGACAAATACTGCATGAGACCATTATTGTAAAAGTAGATGGATAACTAGTAAACATGTATGGGAACTGAGGAGCGAAGCGGTAGGAGAGGAAGGGTGAGGCTAAGTAGGGGTGAAACCAAAGGGTTGCACAGTTTGGTGGGTGGAGGGAAGAGGATAAGGAAATGAATGGGGAGGATCAGGGTAAAAAGACAGGGTAATGATGGGCAAGGTCCAATTGGTGATTAATTTTAGAAAACAATGCATGAGAATGATTGTATGAAATACAGTATGGATGAATATTGTGAAACACAATGCATATGAACTTTGTAAACAAACTGATATAAAATTAAAAGAAAAAAAGAAAAGTGGTGCCCTTCGGGCCTCTCCACCCACTTTTGGCCTTCTGTTGGGCTGACTCAGCCGCTCCCGGGAGGACCTCACGGGGCTCGATCCCAGGACAGTCACCTTTCCCCATCTGTCTTACTCCAGAGTGCAGAAATGGAGCCCGAGGACAGTGGGGGGATTCACTCCCAAAAGCAGAAGATTTCCTTTCTTGAGAACAACCTGGAACAGCTTACAAAGGTTCACAAACAGGTAAAAGGTGGGAGAAAGCCATGAAGTATCAAATCCTTGGAAGTCCCTGGGATTGAAGAAAAGTTAATTGCATGTTTTCCTTATTTTTCCCTTTTACTTTCCCTACTAATCCCTTATTTATGCCGTTTTTAGTTACAGTTTTACCTTTTTTTTTCATTCCATGCCTATTATCCCTTCTCAAAGCTCCTAGCTCACTTCTGCTAAATGTGAAATTTCTCATCCCAATCTTGGAAAGAGGAGACACTGAGGGTGTGGTCAGTTATGTGTTCACCTGTTAACCCACAAGTTGGTGGTTCGAACCCACCTAAAGGCACCTTGGAAGAAAAGCCTGGTGTTCTATTCCTGAAAGATCTCATTCTTGAAAACCCTATTGACTGTAGTTCTACTCTGCACATGTGAAATTGCCAAGGATTTTCACTGACTGGGAGGCAGTGATGATTTTTTTTTGTTTGTTTGACCTTGGAGGAGAGAGGTTGAAACTAACAGGTTTAAGAAGGAGGGGGCTGCAGCTTTACAAGAAGGACACTAGCCTGAGATGGAAAACAGCAGGCAAAAAGGACTAGGGACTTGGTTCAGTTGAACTTTTCTCTTGCAGAGAGCACTCCACCTGCCTATACCTGCAGGAAATGAAATTGAGTTCTCTCCTCCAGATGGCCCTCCCAGCCCCTGGTGGAGGACAAACTCTGTGTATTAAGTTGTTACCTCTCTGTTCCCCTCCTTCTGCTGCGGTTCCTTAGGTGCCTGGCTGGGTTTCAAAGGTATGGGTGGGAAGGTGGGAGGGACAGTCTAAAAGAGTCAGGACAGGAAATGTTTGGTGTGTACACAACAGGAGCATCCTCCCCAGCCCTGAATGTCTGAGCCTTGAAAGACAGCCCAACAGTCTGTCAATGGACTTTTAAAAAAACACAAAAAAAACCCTGATTCATAAAATTAAACTCCCCTAACCTCTCTACATCATTCACTTCTTTTCAAATCCATCTTAACATTGCATTGAAATGCACATTCTCCTTAACCTAAAGTTTAAACTCCTTTTCTTCCAGTGTGATGCCCATCATATATGTAGCAAATACTCAGTACCTTACTTTTGGAACAATGAGAAAAATCTCAGTCCAGTGGCTCAGTGAGAATATGCAAAGTTTATTTACAGTTAAACCTGCTAATATCAAAACCAATATAAGGCAGAAATTGTCACAGAAGGAAAATGCAAATATTTTCCACTAAAATGAGCAATTGAAAATGGTAAGATTGCACCCTGTCAAAGGCAGAAAACTTGTGAGACTCAAAAACGCAACTTTTTGAGTTTGTCACTTTCCAGTTCAGTTCTGACAGGCTTTGCTGTACTTCATTTGGGCCTGCAGAGGGCTCTGCTGTACCAGCTTTCCCCATTGCTTAGTATAAACACCATATAAGAGCATTTTAGAAAAGTAGGAGGATGTGAGGAGACACTTGCAGTCAGTTCTGCCACTCTATTTTCATTTTTCTGTGTTCGCTTTCCATCTCTCTTTGAGTCCATATTACTTTTAAAGGAATTTTTCATCTGGGAATCCACAGGCGGTTTTCTTTTTTCTGGTCAAAGTTTTTGCCTCTGCTAAGGAACCAAAAACTACTCATGTACCGAATAAATAAGGTGCCTTTATAGTGCAGTTTGTACTACTAACCTGAACTGTTTGGTGGCCTGGTGGGGAAGAAGTTGCACTGCCAGCTCAAAGGCAGGTAGTTTGACTCTCCCAGTGCTCTGGAGGGTTAGCTGTGGGTGGGTTCTGACTCAGTGGTACACAACAGCAGTGTTCCGAAGGAACAGCTAGGAAACAGAGGGAAAGATAGGCAATCTTCTCCTCTTTGATTTTCAACCTTTGAAAACCCACTAGAGGGTCAGCTATGAGTCAATTCTGACTCAATGGCACATAACAACAACAACTAACCTGAAGTTTGGTGGTTTAAGCCCACCTAGCGACTCCATGGAAGAAAGACCTGGTGGTCTACTTCTGTCAAGATTACATCCCAAGTGACCTTACAGAGCAGCTGTACTCTAACATAGAGTCATATGAGTGGAAAACAGCTCAGAGGCAATGGACTTTAAAAAAAAGAATAATAAATAGAGGACCCACAACGTCTTGCCCCAGCAGACTCCAGACTAGAAAGAGAATGTTTCAAAACCAAACCTATGGCCTTTAAGATTCAGTGACCCTGTAGGGCAGCGTAGAACGGCCCCTTAGGTTTCCAAGGCTGTAAATAAATATTTAGGGAGGCTGACTGCAACATCTTTCTCCCAAGGAGCAGATGGCGAGTTTCAACTTGACTTGTGGTTAGCAACGAAGTACTTTACAGGGCTCCTTCCAGAAGGGAAAAGGAGATAGCTACAGAAACTCGTTTGTGAACAGACTCAATAGCCAGGCCTGTCAGCCCCTATTATAAATGAAACTCATCTGCTGTGCTGGTGGCATTGTCACCATGCTGTTGGCACGCTTCGTTGCTAACCAAAAGTGCGCAGGTCTCCAGCAGACTGAATTCACTGGCAGCTCCAAGGAAGGAAGATAGGAAGTGTTTCTCCATCATTAAGATTTACAGCCTCAAAAAAAAAAAAAATTTAAAAAAAAAAAAAAGATTTACAGCCTCAGAAACCAGTGATTGGATTGCTGTGATCAGAACTGACTCAACAGTAGTGAGTGACTGTTGCCCCAAGGCAATGTTTATAATATGTAAATTGTCCTATATCAAAGCTGCACAGAAACATTTCCAGTTTCTGCTCCCTTTCCTTCAGTGTTTCTTGCTACACCACTTTGCCTGATACCATCCTAGGCCCTGCTCCTTTTGCAATCTCCAGTGGCCCAGTTTTTGTATGGAACTGTGTAAAAAAGATCAGAAGGTCATTTGTGGCTGCAGGATGCTTGCTGCCATGCCATAGCTTTTTTTAAACAGGAGAAGGACAAACCAAGAAATCCTTGAATGTGAGGCAATGAGCACAAGGATGTGAGACCACAAACATTTTCTTTCCTTCCTATGGGGTGCTGTGTTTATGTTGGTTTGGGGCTCCTGTTTTCCAGCTTCTGCTCCTGCTCTGCACTGCACCTAACTCCTAACTCTCAATGGCATAACCACCCTCAAAGCTGCTTCTGTGTCCTTGCTCCCCCATCCTTTGCATGCCCACAGAGCCATCTCTGGGAAATGAGGTGTGGGGGGATGTCCTTACTCAGAGTTGCCCTGGGGCTGTTGATATGACACAAGCTGTGAGATATGGTGGGGAGGGGCCATCTCAGACCAAAAGGACCCTAGGACATGGCCCTGTCTCACAGCTTTGGGGCTACAATGGAGATGGTACACTTGGCTGCCCAGAAGATGATATAACATTTTAATGACTGACTATCCTTTTTTCTCAGAGAGAAGGAGCCAGAATAAAACAGCACACTAGGTAATAGGAATGGGTCCTTTCGGTGAGAGTACATGTTTGCATCTTCTCTGACTCTTGATGTTTTTTTATTTTCTCTCCCCACCTCCCACCCCCACATGCCACTGGGTGGCTCTATCTTGGGCCGCTGCTCGCCTTTCTCTTGGCCTCTTCCCTTCGGCTCACCCCACAGCTGGTACGTGACAATGCAGATCTGCGTTGTGAGCTTCCTAAATTGGAAAAACGACTTAGGGCTACGGCTGAGAGAGTTAAGGCCTTGGAGGGTGCACTGAAAGAGGCCAAGGAGGGGGCCATGAAGGACAAGCGTCGGTACCAGCAGGAGGTGGACCGCATTAAGGAGGCCGTTCGCTACAAGAGTTCGGGCAAGCGGGGCCATTCTGCCCAGATCGGTGAGTGGAGGCTGGACGTCAGGAGGCAAGGTGGGATTATCACTTAGAGCAATTTTTCTAGCAAATTCCTAACTGCCAAGCAACTAGAATATTGCTTTATACCCACACTTAGCCTCATTCCTTCGATATAAATAAACAAATAAATAAAAATTGCCTATCTTATAAAGCAGCTCACTTCAACCTAGCTGGATGTCTTCAGTGAGAAGGGTGTCCACAAGGTAACAGATAGCCTCTTGACAGTCCTTTTTCTTTCTTGATCTCAGCCAAACCAGTCCGACCAGGCCACTACCCAGCGTCTTCACCCACCAACCCCTACGGCACCCGGAGCCCTGAGTGTATCAGTTACACAAACAGCCTCTTCCAGAACTATCAGAATTTGTACCTGCAGGCCGCACCTAGCTCCACCTCAGATATGTAGTGAGTGACCCTGGGCTTTCTGAACCTTGTGAGGCATAAGGTTGAGTCAGTTACTGGGTGAGAGTTAATTCTTTTTCTAAGTAATTTCCTTTCTCAACTTCATACATGCAACTCTGATTAGCAAGTGGGCACCTCATGCTGGGGCTGTTTATTGTCCTCAGTCTCCTGGGGGTTGGGGATAACTCTGTTCTTGAGGATGAGGAAGGGAAGGTCTGGTGGTGCTTAGGATAGTAGAAGTGGGTGCCAGAGGCTGCATCTCTCTGTTCTGTCCAGCTTTGCAAACTCCTGCAGTGGGGCCACATCTTCTGGCGGCCCTTTGGCTTCCTACCAGAAGGCCAACATGGACAATGGTGAGTGAAAGAGATGTGCTACTCCTGTCTTTTGGATCCCAAGGGCAAGTGGAGAGGTATTGGGAAACAAGGCAGTCCTGTAGCTCTGTAGCTATAGATCTGACTGCCTACTCCTTTAGGGTCTCATGCTCTCTTAAAGTAGATACTTCTTCCATTACCTTCTATCCTCTTCTCTCTTTAAGCAAAGACTAGGTAGGAGTTTTCCTTAAACAAAATAATGATGCATCTTGGAGGAGTGGGGGATAAAATGCAAGAGTGCTCCAAAGAGTCTTATCCCTGTTTTGGTCGGGATTAGGCCAAGAGAGACTTTGAGGTGATTTTTGCTAATGCCTACTCTCCTGTTTTCTTCTTCTGATCCTGTATTTTCTTCAATGGAACGCTTCAGGAAATGCCACAGACATCAATGACAATAGGTACACCAGTCTTCACTGCCTTTGGGTTCTCTGGCTTCCCTGGGTACTTTTAGGGGCATGGAGGAAGAAGAGAACTGTTTGTCTTGTCACTGTGTTCATTCTGGAAGAACCCCTTCCTTCCCCTGCCTCAGTGTGGACCACCATCCCCTCACCCCATTCCTTCTGTCACTTATCCCTCCTCCAGTTTTGGAGTTTGAGGGAGAAATGCCAGGGACATTTGATGATGTGTTTCTGTCCAACTTTGGGGGGAACTTTGCAGCCTTGGGCAAGTCAAGTCACATCTCTGTGGCCTTGATCTCCCCTTTGTTTCTGTCAAACATGAGTCATCCCTGCCTTTTTTTTTCCTCCTCTCTTAAAGCTAAGTGGCCCTGACAGGAATGCTTCCATTTATAGAATTGCCAGTGCCGTGATTGTGAGACGTCTTGTCTATCCTTCTAGGAGCGACCTGCCATGCGGCTATGAGGCTGAGGACCAGACCAAGGTTTTCCCTCTCCACCAAGAGACAGCAGCCAGCTAATCTCCCACACCGACTGCTGCGTACCGCACTTTCAGGTAGCTTCAGGCCACTTCTGATCATTCTCTTTTCTCATACTTCAGCCTCCTTGGTCTCCACTGCCCCTATTTTATTTTTTCTACTACCTTAAAACTTCTGATACCCAGTTACCTCTTACTCCTGCTCTTCCCTATTTAGGGGCTACACCTGTACTGCTCCAGGCCTTCATGGCACTGGCTTCCTCTCCTTAGGCATTTGGCTAGTGTAGTAACCACCACAGTATTACCTTTTTGCCGCTAGGGGTTACTGTCACATCAGAAAAAGTCAGCAAGGGCCTTACACAGCTAGTCACAGAATGTAGCTATATTAGGAGCCTTTGGGAGTTTAAGGAGCCCTGGCGGTGGAGTGTGCTAGTGCTGAGTTGCTAACCAAAATGATCTGTGGTTTAAGTCCACCAGCTACTTCGTGGGAGAATGGTGAAGCAGCCTCCTCGTAGACCTCAGAAACCAGATGGAGGGTCACTATGATGAGGCAGTCTTCTCTCATAAAGAATTTTTAACTTCAGAAACTGGTGGAGGGGTTGGAATCAACTCAAGGGTAGTGGATAGATCATATTAGTCCTGCCACTGTTTCCATCTTAATGTTGGATCAGTAAGTCTTGTTTTAAACTAAGAAATCTTTAGTTAAAGAGCTGTTTGATGTCCTGTTAGACCTGTTTCCTGCCTTTGTGTATCTCTATACATGCTTTATATAAGGGTACTCTGGTGGCCTAATGGTAAGAAGCTGCACTGCAATCCCAAAAGAACGTTGTTCAATTTCACCAGCTGCTCTGAGGAAGAAAGATGGGCAATCTCCTTACATGTGATTTACTGCCTCTGAAAACCTGCTGGAGGATCAGCTATAAGTTGGTTCCAACTCAGTGGCACACAACAACAATATAAGTTCCTAAAACAAGAACAGGAAATGAGATGTTAGGGCAGGTCTGGGGCTGGAAAGAGGGTTGTCTGTATGTTGGTATTAAAGGAACAGGATGATAGTTTATACAAATGCCACTTTGTTCCTTTGGATGCCAAAAGAGGAAGCTCTGGTGACCTGGTAGTAAAGAGTTTCACTGTTACCTTAAAGGCAGGCAGTTGGGATCCACCAGCAGCTGTGCAGGAGGAAAATGGACAGTCTCCTCCCATGCCATTTACAGCCTCTGGAGAAACCATGAAAGGTCAGCGGCTATGAGTCAGTGCTGACTCGATCGCACATGTTGTTGTGTGCTATTGAGTTGAAACCAACTCATTGCTGACCCTCTGGTTGGGTTTCAGAGGCAGTTAATGACATGGGAGGAGATTGTCTATCCTTCTCCCACAGAATCCTGGTGGATTAAAACCACATTTCTTTGGGATTGCAGTGCAGCTTTTTACTACTTGGTCACGTAAAAACAATAAATTTTAGGAAGATTCCCATGAAGCCTAACCCTTTGATCCTGAAGATTCAATGTCAGCGCTCCCCTCCCATCTTGTTCAGCAGAGGTGAGGAACAGCTGTCTCCACGACCTCCCAGACCCTCTCTCTCCAGGCCCTCTTCCCTGGTTCTTCTGGGTCACTGTGCTTCTTATCAAATGTATTTTAGGAACTGTAACTTGGGCACTGGAATCCTGCCCTTTTGCCTGCTTTGGATTCTTGGGAATTAGAAAGTAGCATGATCAGTCTCTTATTTGGGCTGCATCCAGGCCATGCCCCCTCCAGGATCTTCCCAGAACTCAGTGGCACCTAACAATCACCACCACATATTACTAGCCAGACACCCAGTAGAAGAAAGGCATGAGAAGCAAAGAAGTAAGAACAGGAAATGAGATGTTAGGGCAGGTCTGGGGCTGGAAAGAGGGTTGTCTGTATGTTAGTATTAAAGGAATAGGATGATAAAGTTTATACAAATGCCACTTTGTTCCTTTGGATGCCAACAGCTCAGTTACCAGGCTGGAAGGTGGTTCCTCACACCCTCTTTTTCTTTCTTCTCCAGTTTCTAAGAGGGACTGAGGCCTCTTCTCTCAGCATGCTGCAATCCTGTGGTCTCTGATACTAACTCCTCCCCAGCCCTTATTGTTCAACTGTACTATGTTTGATGTCTTCTCTTACTTACTCTGATCTCTTTGTACTCTGTATCTATATATCAAAAGCTGCTGCTATGTCTCCCCTCTCTGTCCTATTCCCTAAGTATCTAATGATGTATTTAGCAATTTCCAAGCATAGTCTACCCTCCTCCTTTGAGGTAGTAGGGAGGAGGGTGAATGTTTCTTCTTTTTCTCACATATATTTGTCTCTCACAGTGAGTGGTATTAGTCACTGAGTAGAGGTCACAGAGATGATTACAAGAAAGACGGGAGCTAGAGGGCTACGATCCTTCTCACTCATGTGCGTGCGCACACACATACACACACATACACACATGCACACACAAAAAAGCCTTAAGCTGAAGAATGTCTTAGCATCATAAGACAACACAGAAGTAGACTCTTCCTCCCTCCCTCTCATAGAGAGCACAGGGAGGGGCCAAATGGAAGGGCTCCTAAATTATTGGTAGATTTTCTTCATAAACTCTCTCACCCCAACCAAGGGGTTCCATGTGTTCACCTCTGGAATGAATTGGCCCTGTGCCTGCCTCTTCTTTTCTCCCTGGGACCAAGAGCGTGGACAGCTTCCTTTTCTCTTCTAATCTCCTTTGATATTTTGTACCCCACAGTTCATGACCCAAATCCAGAACTGATTAAAAATATTTTGGAAAGGTGAGGAGATAGATCCCTCCCTACAATCTGTCAAAGGAATGCTCAACTGTCCGTGGTGATAGTTATAGGCAAATGCAATCAAAGTGTTCGATTCCTTGGGTTTAGGTGTGAATAAGCTGGGAATTCCTAAATATTAGGTGTTTTTGTTTTTTGGCCACAAGCCCTCAAGTTGAAGTGATGAGCTGGATTATTTTCTGTCCCATATTGGGCTATATATCCCTCCCATGACCATCTCTTTCTCTGGGGGATTCCAGTTCATCAGCAATACATTTATCTCCAGATGCCTTCCTTTTGATCAGGAACCTGATCCCCCCCCCCCCATATACATTTTAAAAATTTTCACAAAGAGTTCTTTCTGTAGTGCTCCCATCTGGTATTAAGTGCACTTTAAAGAAAGGGGCAGGGCAGATCTTCCAGAGGTGAAGAAGCTCCAGGGTTTGACTCCTGAGGGCTCCTCCATGACCACACTCTTCGCCCATAATGGCCCCTGCACAGCTGAGAGGACTGCTGTTTTGGTTTCAGATAGTTCTCTCTTTCCACGTGGTGCTCAGGTAGTTTCCAGGTAAATGCAGGGATGGAAGATGGAAGTCACTAGCCAGCCCAAGGCAAGAAAGTAAGTCTGATGTCTAGATAACTGGTCCTATCAAGAATAGAAGACAAGATCTTCCATCAACAAGGTACCCATCACCTAGAACCTTCTAAGTTGGGAAGGCAAGCTTAGTGTGAGTGCTGGCTAGTGAATTAAGGCTTTATTGGTGTGTGCTGCTTAGAAGGGGAAGAAAAGATCCCTGTTCCCATTACCTGTTAGGCCCTTTAGTAATTAAGGAGAAATACAGGGAGAGGGGGACCCAGACGGGTGTAGAATAAATTCCAAGGTGGCAATTTTCAAGCATGTTAAAAAAAAAATCTTACATAGAGCCTAATAGAATAAATAGTTAAAAGTCAGGGGCCCTCAGAAGTTTTTACTTTATTTGGTAGAAAATGCCTCATTGCTTGAGGAGCCCTTGAAACAATCCTAAGAGCCTCTTAGGGTTCTGTAGAAGTTTGAAAAATCACTGCTCTGAACAAAGGGTTCTCTCTCACCAAAACTACAATGCATAGCCAAGAGGGGAAAGATGGGAGTGAGTGAGCCATGCTGTCGCCCCCAGACCCAAAAGAAGAAGATGGCATGCACTGGGGATCTGGGCTGAAGGATTCCAAGCTGCCAAATCATTTGAGTCCTGTGATTAATACCAAAAAAGGGACTCAAGCTAATAGTTTGGCACCAAGGCACCTAAAAATCCAGTAGGTTTTATATAATCTTGCCATCAAATGAGCCTTTGAAAAAACACATACAAAAATGTGAAGAAATAGAGCAGATGAAGAGAGAGGTGACAATAGAGAGAGGTGAAGCAGAGGGGCCAGTCTTCTCTTAAACAAAATGTAAGGGAAATAGAATTCACTTACACAAATAAGAAACAACACACACACAAATCTTTCACCAGAAGCTTCATACTGCATCCTCCTCTTCCTCCTTCCCACCCTCACTGTATCCCTTTCAGGGAGCCAGGGCGTGAGGGGCAACTGGCCTGCCCACTCACATCTGCCAAAATGTTGCATGCCAGCGTGGAAGACAAACCAAACCACACAAACCCCAGTGTGTATTTACTTGATGTACAGAAATATCTTTAAAATAAAAGAAATTAAACAATGACTACAGTGTTGTAAATCTTCTTTCCCACCCCCATTTCTCATCCCATTGCAGTAATAGTGCAGTACAAGGCCTTCCAGGTGGGTTGTGGTGGGTGTTTTGGGTATATTTATATACTGCTGTTTTGGGTTTTTCACTAGACAGATGTCTTTAAAAAATGTTTTTGAGTTAAAAATTTACAAATCATACTGGTTTTTCATTCTATAATTTATACATATTTTGTTTTATAATGTTAACTGTACTTGATTAATATTATTAATTATAATGTCTGATCTACTCCTTATTGTATATTACTTTTCCCTTCACCCAGTTTAATTACTTTTAATCCCTTCTCAGGCCTGGTAACCAAGAATGATTATATCTATATGTAAACCTTTCCTTAGCTTTTTATTATAGTGACCTTACACTATAATACTACTAAGACTGTAGGTCAATTAGCATAATTTCCTCTAGAGTTATCCATGTTGTTCAGTGTTTCACATATTCTTTATAATTCTTTAGTATTGCATAATACTCCATTGTGGAATGTACCATCATTTCTTTAGCCATTCATCTGTTGATAGTCACTTGGGTTGTTTCTATGTCTTTGTTACTATAATTAATTCTGCAGTGAACATGGGTGTTTGTGTGACAGCTCTTAGTTTTTTTGGGATGTATATGTAACAATAGGTCTTAAAGATCCTTTCATTTCAATAAACAAAAATTTACTATATTAAAAATAGTCTTCCATATATTTTTCTGACCATTCATTCACCAGTTCTACTACTGACTGGTACCTAGGTTGTTTGCAATTTTAATACAAAAGATAGCTTGTGGTCTTCACTTTTTACCCAGACCATGACCACAGTTTCTGCCTTTTCTAGTGTTTCACTTCATCTTTCCCATACTAATACTTCCAATTTCTAGTCACTCTTCCAATACCCATTTTAGAGCAAAGATGTCATCTCCCCCTTTCTCGAAGCTTCCGAGATAAATGCAAAGAGTGGCACAACTAAAGAGGGGGGAAATGTTTGAAGAAAGACACTATAGTGGCACAATGGTTAAATGCCCAGCTGCTAACTGAAAGGTTACTAGTTCTAACCCATCAGCATCCCCATGGGAGAAAAGACCTGATGACTTCCTATAAAGATTTCAGCCTAGGAAACCCTATGGGGCAGTTCTGTAGAGTCCCTGTGAGTCAGAATAAACTCAACAGTACACAATAACAACAAAAACTAAGACCCTACCTACCTAACTGCATCTTCAGTGTTCAACATTCCTTCAATAGCACCTGCTTAGTTTCCTTTCCTATCTTCCAGAACAGCTGGTCTCATGCCTTCTCTCAGCACCAACTTTGTCTTCTGCTTCAAAGAGAAACTTAAGTCAGTTAAGCATGGAATCCATCTCTCCACATGCCTACATACTGATCTGTGTTTGCACTTAACCTTTTCCTTTCCCCCTTTTAACAAGTGCTAAATCCCCCTTATCAAGCTAATGCCTAAAGTGAGTCTTTTGTAGACTCTTCTCAAGATACTTGTCCAGAACACCAGTTTGTGAAATAAGTAAAAATGATGCAGATTTGGGCAGTTTGTCTTTTCTGTGTTCTTGTCCACAGCTATCTGTGGTTTCCTCCCTTCTTTGGGCAAGGTTTCCTTCCCTTGTAAATCTCTCCCTTTGTCTCAGGTTTCTATCTTGTTTTCTTTGAACCAAGTTTATAATCCGGAAGAAGTCCTAAGCATCTCATGCCTACCTTGTTTATGTGCCATTGAGTTGGCTGTGAATCAGTAATCCTATGAACAACAGGGATGAACTTTGCTCTATGTTGTGCCATCCTCACTATTTCCTGTACACTTGAGCCCATTGTTATAGTCACTGTGTCAATCCATCTTGCTAAAGGTCTTCCTCTCTTATGCTGATCCTTCACCTTCACAGACACGATGTCCTTCCCCAAGGACTGGTCTCTCCTAATAACTTGGCCGAAGTATGTGAGCTGAAGCTTCTAAGGAGTACCCTGAGTGAGACAAACTTGTTTATTCTTTTGACAGTCCAGGGATATTCAGTACTCTTCTCCAAAATTACAACTCCAAGATTTCTCTCGTTCTTATCCAAGTAGTTGAAAAGACCATGGCTTGGGTCAGATGCACCTTAGTCTTTAAATGTACAGACATCATGGCATGGTGACTCCTGTCTCCCTTAGCGCCAGTGCTGATGCACCAGGCCCAAGGCCTAGGGCTGGGAGTAGGGGTGAGAGGGATGTCCATGCCTACCTCAACTCCCGTTAATTCCTTAGATCAAGACTATTTTCATTTTGATCTGAATTTGTGCTGTTCAAACTGTTTTTCCAAAGATCACTCATTATACACAATGGGCACTCTTCTGTCCTGCTTTACTACTCAATGACATTTGACACGTCTCCATTCTAGCCTTGAAACTCAACTCCCTTAGCTTCAGTGACCTTGTTCTTCCTTTCTGGCCAGCCCTACTCAGTCTCCTCTTTCTCCACTACCCCCATAAATACTGCTCTGTCCCTTGGCCTTTCCTTGCTCATTCTGGGAGATAACACCACTTCTCGGAATTCCACAGCAATCCTCAAATCTATCTGCAGCGCTGTACATTCTGCTGAGCCCTAAGCCGGTATACCCAGTAATCCTAAGGTATCTTAAACATGTTCGAAATTGATTTTGTCCCCTAAAATCCTGCTTTTCATGTCATTACCATTTTTCCTCAGAAACCTGGGGCTTGTGCTCAGTGCCTCCCTTCTTCATCAAACCCCACACTCACTAGTAATTTTACAAATAGACATAAAATTCTATCTTTAGATGCCATCTCATCCTTTCCACCTAAACTGGTACAGCTTTTCTTCATCATCCTGAGCCAGGATTTTACACTACTCTGCTCACCCTCCAGGATGCTGCCTGAATCAGAACCAACTCATAGTTGACTTTGACTCTTCAGTGGGATTTTAGAGACAGTATATTGTGCAGGAGGAGATTGCCCATCCTCCCATGGAGCATCTGGTGGATTCAAACTGTGTGCATATGGGATTTCAGTGCAGCTTTTTACCACTAAGCCACTAGAGCTTCCTGAAGCCTGAGTAAACGTCTGTTAAATGTGTCAAAGCCATTTAAAGGAGCTCCAGTGCCTGCCATTTCCTACTTTTAACTCTTATTTCTTCCTACTTGTCCAGGTCCAGTCCTACTTTGCTTACATCTCCTAGAAACAGATTAATTATTTCCTGCCTCTATGCACAATGACTGTAACAATGGGCTCAAGCATATCAAGAGATTGTGAGGATGGTGCAGGATAAGTTTCAGTTCAGATCTGTTTAGAGGTTGTTATGAGTTATAGTAGATTCAGTGGCACCAAATTATAACAACAGAATGCTTTTAAAAATATGTATAATATTTAATATTTTTCATTGTTGAACATATTTTACCCCTTCTTTCCTCCTCTCCCAGTCTATCCCACAATGTACCCTTTGTTCCAGATTGTTGTTATTTATATATATACACACATATAATATACAATATACACAATATATGTAGTATATATATTGTGTATATATATGTATATATATATATAGTCTAATAATATATTCCTTTCAGACAGTTATTGCCCTCATCTGTTGTAATGCAGTGTTCATTATCATCTATCCATTCTTTTCTCATTCTCTCCACAGCCGCCCCTCATGTCTGTCCTATGTTATAAAAATGGTGTTATGTAGTGTTTGTCTTTCTGTGACTGAGATATTTCACTCAGCATAATGTTCTCCAGGATCTCCCACGTTGTGTAATGTTTTATGAGTTCATTGTTTTTCAGTGCTGTGTAATATTTAATTGTGTGAATGTACCATAGTTTTTCTATCTATTTGATTGTTTATGGGTAATTGGGTTACCTCCATCTCTTTGCAATTGTGAATAACAGCAATAAACATGGGTGTGCAACATTTGTTTGAAAAGTGGCTCCAGTTTCTTTTTTACTTTTTTAAATTTTTATAATTTTAATGAACATTTACAGAGATTTTGGATTTTCATTCATTCATTGCTATACTTCTCTCCCTGCCCAGCCCTCCACCCCCCAACCCCAGTTCACTCCTCTCTTTGAAAAGTAAAACTCCCTCCCTGGTGCACAATCTCCCTGCACCCCTCCCTCCGCCCCAAGTACATTCCAGTATGCAACCTTAATTGTGGACTCTTGTGATAACCATAATACCCTATCATACATCG
This sequence comes from Elephantulus edwardii, assembly GCF_000299155.1. Taxonomy (NCBI): domain Eukaryota; kingdom Metazoa; phylum Chordata; class Mammalia; order Macroscelidea; family Macroscelididae; genus Elephantulus; species Elephantulus edwardii. The sequence goes on along the minus strand of NW_006399962.1, from coordinate 2,013,001 downwards.
CTTTTAAATTAGTCTCTCCCTCATCTGTTTCAGTGCAGTATACACAATTTATCCAGTTTTTCTCAGTCTTACCCCCACCCTGATATCAGTCCCATTTTACAGCAGTGGCACGATGCAGTATTTGTCCTTTTGTAACTGAGATATTTCACTCAGCATAATGTCCTCCGGGCTCACCCATTTTGAATAATATTGCATGAGTTTCTTGTTTTTCAATGCAGCGTAGTATTCCATTGTGTGAATATACCACAGCTTCTCTATCCATTTGTTTGTTGTTGGGTACCTGGGTTGTTTCCAACTCCTTGCTATTGTGAACAAAGCCACAATAAACATGGGTGTGCAAAAGTGGCTCCAGTTTCTTTACGGTATATTCCCAGTATCGGAATTGCTGGATCAAATGATATCTC
>NW_006399962.1:1955969-2010212 GCF_000299155.1 Elephantulus edwardii | reverse complement strand
TGGTGTTGGCAAAATTGGAAAAATATCTGCAAAAGACTCAAGCAAGACCCACACCTCACTCCATACACAAAAACCAACTCAAGGTGGATTACAACTTTTTGAGAAAGTGCCAGACTACTTTCCATAATGATTGTACCATTTTACGTTCCCACCAGCAATGGATGAGTACCAATGTCTCCACAACCTCTCCATCATTTGCGGTTTGCTGCCCTGATGAACTTTGCTGTTGTTGCTGGGGTGTGATGGTATCTCAGTTGTATCCAGCCTGCTTTTTTACACTGTTGTTGTATGCCATCGAGTAGGAACTGACCCATAGGCCACCCTCTAGCAGATTTTCAGAGGCAGTTAATCGCAGGGGAGAAGACTGCCCATCCTTCTCCCTCTTTTTACACTATTCTACTTAAAATATCCCCTTTTAACCTATAGTCCAGAATTCCACTCGGCCCTTGACGTCTAAGTCAAAAGCTAAGTATCTACTCTTTAAATCTTCCCTGACCAGCCACATTTCCTTTCTCTGAGTTACTAACATTATTTTATACACAACTCTAGTAGTGCACTTTACCTCTCGTATTACAATACTATCTTTTGGACAGCTAGTGTTTTAGACTCGAACTCCTCAACAGCTGAATTGTCTAAGCCCTGCTTCAATTATGGGAGGAATCAGCACCTAAAACAGTACATGGTAAAAGCAGGTGCTCTTTTAGGTGCTCTACATCTGACTGACGAAAAAGGTATTACAGGGTCATAGGTAAAAATTATTCATTTCCAGGGTCCACCCATTCCTAGCCCTGAATTCGGAAAGAAACACTTTTAGGTTAGCTTTAGGCCTGAGATTATATACTAGAAATTGAACCAAACCAGAAAGCTGTGACTGCAGGGAGTCAAACCAACCCTGACAGCATCCTGGTCGCATCTGGTAGACCCGCCAGGGCGTTCCCAGACGGCGACCCTCGGAGGACCCTGGTCGAAAACTAGGAGCGCCCATCCACCTAGCGAGTGTCCTGGCGGGCGCGCGACGGAGGGGCGGAGCCGGCCTCGCCCCGCCCTGCCCCGGGCTCTCGGGCCAGCCTCCGGTCACGTGATCGCTGCGCAGGTGAGCGCCGCTTCCGGGGTCGGGCGTCCGGAGGATCGCGGCTAGCTCGTTCTTCTACTCGGTCGGGTGCGCGGAAGACTATGGCGTCCTCCTCGGCCCCTCCGGCCACCGTACCGGCGGCGACAGCGGGCCCCGGCCCAGGTTTCGGCTTCGCCTCCAAGACCAAGAAGAAGCATTTCGTGCAGCAGAAGGTGAAGGTGTTCCGGGCAGCCGACCCGTTGGTGGGCGTGTTCCTGTGGGGCGTAGCCCACTCGGTGAGACCTGACCCCTGACGTCCCACCCCACCCGCAATCCTACTTGGACCCCTTAGCTCCTGACTCTCTGGGAGTCCTTGTTTCCAAGACCCGGCTACGAAATCCCTGACGCTATCATTTTCCGCCACGCGCTGTGCTCTCCCTGCCTACCCAACTCTTGGGTGTTGCTGTAGACTTTTTTTCTCTTGTAGACTTACATTGTCTCCCATTTGCCCTTTAGTCCTCCACTCCAGGTCCACCTTCCCCTTCTTAAATCGAGATTCAGCTCCAGAGATTGGCTTGGACTGGACTCCAACTGAGAGAATTGTTGGGGGGAGTGGCTCTTCTGGGTTGGTGGTGTGGTTTCTGGTGAGAGTGTTTATGTGTGTGTGCATGTATTGTAGCTGAACAAAGGGGGCTCATTCTTTCCACACCTTGCTTTCTAGTCCCAGTCCTAGACTTTGGAAGCTTGACTTTATGTGGGGGAAGCTTTATATATCCTGGACTTTCTAAGCCTACTGTCCCTTCCTTTCCTTTCCAGATGCACAGTGTGTGAGAGGTTGCCCCATCTCTATCTACCTCGAGCCTAGTGGGTACTCTGTTTCAGGGTTGTGTGTGTGTATATTTTTGGTCCTGTATGCATCTTCATTGTCGGTTAGAAGGATGGGACTTGATAGTCTTTGTCTAGCGAAAAGACTAACAAGCCCTCGAGGCCCTGGAAACACTACTGTGATGAACTTTAGAAACAGAGAACTTGGAGTGGAGGATATGACCTAGCACTTAGTAGACCAAAGAAGCAAGCTGTGCACCTCCTTTCTGAGGATAGTGAAGCAAAAACAGCCTTCCTCCCCTTACTCAGGTTTGCATTGTCAGGAATATAGTGACTTTGAATTAGGCAGGGAATATTTCAGAAATCAACTTTTCTTGATGTTTTTATAGTTATAACAGGGCTGTGTAGGTTGGAAAGAGGTGAGGAGGGATACAATTTTTGTCATACTCTTAATTTATACCTTAGACTGTTGTTTAGGATCAGTCTTACCCTGTTTGCATTTGTGACTCTATTGTCTGCTCCCACTTGCTTGAGGATAATGTTAATAGCTGAAAATCCAGTGTAAGTTGCTTGGTGTGGACAAAGTTAATGGAGGTGGTATGACTTCTACTGTGTCCCTTCCAGGTGACTCGTTATGCCTCTGAGAAACGGAGGATTTTCTTTGGAAGGGATTGGAATTACATAGAAGACCTGCCTCAGGTTTTCTCAGGGGGGCACCTCCCTCCCCCCGCCACTTTAATCCAAATACCCCATCCTTCAGCCAACACACATTTACTTCAAATGTCTGGAATGGAGAAATTCCTTGAACATATGTCTTAATGATGATTCAGCCTGTTTAACAGCATGTGGGGAGGAGGGGGCAGGAAGAGCTATAGCTGAATCTTAGGCTGGGAATCTCAAGTGGTTCTTTTTTTTTGGTTGTTTCTTTTTCCCCCCTGTGGAATAATATGTTCTGTCCTCTTTTTCTACTGAGAATGGGAGGAGTTAGGTTGTTCTGCAGTGTATAGGATTTAGGTTAGGATGCACTTGATAACCTCTAACAAATGCTACAATAAGGCAGGGCAGACATTCTTTTATTCAGATGATAACACTTGAAGACCACTATATGCCAAACGTTGTGCTTGCTAGGCACCTGAGAGATGCAGAAGACTAAAACGGGCACTTGCCCTTGAAGATTTCACAGTCTAGGTGGGAGAATTTTTATAAACTAGTGATTAAATCATATGGCATTTACACTATTATTAAAGGTGTGTGAAAAGTATTATGGAGTACTAAGGGAAAAACATCTCTTTGGGATTTTTTAGTACAACTACCTCTCACCCTCAGTTTTCCCACTGCAGTTTGTTTAGGGGCTGAGGAGAGCATGTGATGCTTACATTCCTTGGGCTGTGGAATAACTTGACTTTAGTGAACAGGCATCTAATGAGCTCATACCCTCTGCTTGTCCACATTCCCTCTGAAATCAGCTCCTCTTCCTTTACCTTACACATAGGAAAGTGGGAATCTACTGGAGAGAATTGGGTCAGAGGGGGCCAGATGATTTGTGACTGTTGGTAAGGAATTTCCTTTTACATTTCTTCCTTCTTGCTGATGTTGACCCTTCAAGAGTCCCATTAATTCTCTTGTGTATTTTATAAATGCTTTTTTTGTTTTTAATGGCCAGGGAACTGTTTGTCTTGTGTCTGCTGAGGGTATTTTTCCCTTTAGAACTTCTCACAGCTTTAAAAATAGACCTGAGTTGCTTACAGGGTTTGCCTAATATAAAATGTCTGTTGTGAGCTTGAAGTTCCATGGGAGTGGGGGTGTGAGGGGCTGTGTGTGAGGGTTGCTTACTGCCTTCCTGCTTGGGCAGCAGAAGAGGTTGGACATACTCTGTCAGCTCTGTCATGCATGTACATAGCCTATGTTGTTAAAGCAACAAGGTTTAGGCTGTCCTTTCCTGATGCTGCTTGGGCAAAGTATTTGGGTAGCTCTCTTCACTCCTGCTTATTGCCACCATGTTTGTATTTTGACTTATCAGATCAATGAGCTCAGCCAGGTGCCTCCCCCAGTGATGCTGCTTCCAGATGACTTTAAGGCCAGCTCCAAGATCAAGGTCAACAATCATCTTTTCCACAGGTTAGTATAGGCCCTTGTTTTTCCTTAATGTCAGCAGTCTTAGAAGAGAGTAATAAATAATTTTAAACCCAAGATTCAGTGGGTTTGAATGTTTTAGGTTTAGACAGTAACTTGTAATCTAACCTTTTACCACTGCAGAAATTCATTTTTGTGCAAAAGAACCATTAAAATCTCCATTTACCCCAGACCCTTTTATTTACTAATGTTAACCTGGTTCTAGCCCAGCAACTTTATAGAATAAATATGGCCACCATGACTGTTAGCTTTTGATATGCAAACTTAACAATTGCCGCTGAGTTAAAGTTACTCATAAGACACCTTTCAGTGGGTTTTTAGAGGCTGTAAACCTCATGAGATTGCCCATTGTTCTTCGTTGGAGCATCTGGTGGATTTGAACTACCTGCCTTTGGGTTGACAGCACAACTCCTTACCCTCTAGGCTACCAGGGACTCCCTAAGATAAATACTGAGTTCTCTGAGTCTAGTATTAGATGATGCCATTCAAAATGGTGGCATCAATTTTTAGGTTACCTTGAACTTGCTTGAGATTTGGGAAGTGTTGAGATAGACAGTCGATCCTGCCTCTACTTACCCTCCACTTACCACCTAGAAAAGTCCCTTAACCACTCCTTTAAAGGACCTCACATGATTTTATGAGAGTCAGATGAGGTAAGGTGTATGTATGAAGGTGCTTTATAAACTGTTAAATCTGAGGGAGCTCTGGTGCCCTAGTGGCAGGAAGCTGCACTGCAATCCCAGAGGTATGTGGTTCAAATCCAGCAGATGCACTGCTGGAGAAGGAGGGGCAATCTCCTCCTGTAATAGTCAGATCCAACTTGACTGTACACACAAAAAATAATAAAGCTAAATTTTTTAAAAAACAAACTATTCGAATCCACCAGGTGCTCTGCTGGAGAAGGAGGGGCAATCTCCTCCTGTACCAGTCAGATCCTATTTGACGGTACAAGCACAAAAAAAAAAACTATTAAATCTATGTATATGTAATATTGTTACTTTGCTTTCTTGTTTTCAAAACCCTTATTCCAGGGAAAATCTGCCCAGTCATTTCAAGTTTAAGGAGTATTGTCCGCAGGTCTTCAGGAACCTCCGTGATCGATTTAGCATTGATGACCAGGATTATTTGGTGAGAGTCCATTAAGGGCGATGGGTAGTTCTTTCTACTTAGCAACTGAGGAATCCTTGAAATAGTCATACTTGGAGTAATAAGAACCTTGGAAAGTATGACTTTTTTTTTTTTGGAAAGTATGACTCTTGACTTTTTTGAAGTCCCAGGCATCTTTACAAATCTGATAAAAGCTATAAATCCCGTCCCTGGGAAAAATGTAGGTACAATCAGATTTTGCATTCTGTTTCATGCAGTCCATTTATGAAGATCAGATTAAGAACCACTGTTCAACTCATACTCCAGCCTTTCATTCATTTTCAGATGTGTTAAGTTGCCTATTTTTCTGAGATTTGCCTCTCTATGTAAGAAGAGAAGAAAAGAGCCTTTGGCCTGTTCTGTGTACTCAGGTGTCCCTGACCCGGAGTCCCCCAAGTCAAAGCGAAGGCAGTGATGGTCGATTCCTTATCTCCTATGATCGGACTCTGGTCATTAAAGAAGTGTCCAGTGAGGACATTGCTGACATGCATAGCAATCTCTCCAACTACCATCAGGTAAGCCATTTTTTCCCCATCATCATTCTTTTCATCATTCCTGTCTCATACTGAGCTGCCAGAGCACACAGGGAGACTTCTCTGTTTTTCTACTGACAGCCCATTTACTCCTTTAGAAACACTTGGCATCACGTTTTTTGAAGCTAGGAATTGTCCCAAAAAAGGCATGTATGTACCTAATTATGGTTGACTACATAGAAGAACTTAGCTATATTTCTTCCCATCTGATGTTTTCACTGTAAAACCAGTTGATTCATAGATAAAATTTAAAGGAAAATATAAGTTATATAGAAAGTCAGATTAGGTGAAGCATTAATATCACAGATGTTGTTGTTGTTATGTGCTGTTGAGTCGTTTGCTACTCATAGCGACCCTATGTACAACAGCCCTAAACCATGCTCTATCCCATGCCAGTCTCATTGCCTCTGGCACCCCCATCCCGATTACCCCAGTCACTGAATCAATCCACCTCATAGAGGGTCTTCCCTTCCTGCGCTGTCCCTCTACTCTACCCAGCATGATGTCCCTCTCTAAAGACCTATCTCTCCTTACAACATGTCCAAATTATGTCAGGCAAAGCCCCAGAATCCTTGCCTCCAAGGAGCAGCCTGGTTTAATCCTCTCTACGATGACTCTGTTTGTTTTCTTGGCAGTCCATGGTACATTCAATACTCTTCTCCAGCACCACAGCTCAAAGGTGTCAATTCTCCTTCTATCCTCCCTAGTCATTGTCCAACTCTCTGATGTATAACAAGTGATTGCAAAAACCATGGCCTGTATCAGGCGCACCTTAGTCTCCAGAGAGACACCGTCTCAGAAATAAGAGCAATTTGAAGAAAAAATCCAGGATAAGTGCACAGTTGGGATGGTTGGAAGTGAGAAGTCATCGTCATTTCTACCCCTAAATGGGCTCAAGGAAGCCATTCAGTCTGATCATATTAACTTGTAATCCAGGGTTTATGGAATACTTTGGTGATAAAATTACTCCGCCTGAATGTATCTCTACTGAAGAAAAATCTCACCGAAATAAATGAGCAAGAAATGAGTACAGGAAAGACTACAAAAAGAGTCTTTTGTTTATCCAACAAATATTGAATGTCTGCTATTGCTAGGCTCTATGTTAGGTAGTAAAGAAAGAAGTGAATGAAACAGTTGTGGTCCTCAAAGTTCAGAATACTAGACTGTAGCCATTTTCACTCAGTGACAATGAGTGTTTCTCAGTCTAAGGTTCTCTGCCTCTCAGTAAATTTCATTTGTTTTCATTTAAAAAAGAACAAGCAAAAACCTAGGCCACCAGCATTGGTACACAGTGCAGTGTGTGCCATGGTAGAGGTATTTGTAGAGAGTGCCCTGGGGGTACAGAATAGGAATCCATCAGGGGAAAAGGTGCAGTCGAAATGCTCAAGGGTTTTTTTAGTGGAACTGTTGGAGGAGGACCAGGCAGTGTTCTGTTGTACTAGGGTTGCTGTGACTCTGAAACAATTCAACTGCACCTAACAACATAATAACCTTAGGGTCTGACTCATTCTAAAAGTAGTAGTGGTTAACCATTGGACATAATGAATAATTAGAGGATTCTAGACAAAAGGAAACGGACTTGTTAAGACACTAAGCTATAAGAGAACTTGGTCATAGTGAACTATAAGAAATGCTTTATAACTGGGATACAGTATTGTGGGAAAATAGTTAAAGAGCTTATAAACCACACGAAGTTTGGGCTTAATCCTGAAGGTGATTTGTAGGAGTTATGGATATATGATTTAGAAGTATCTTTGTAACATTGTTTTAGAGAATGGATTGTAAAGAGCCATAAAGTCATGTACCACTCAGCAGACTGTGAACAACAGATCTGAACCCTGTCCTATCCTACACTATTCTTACTGTCCCCAACACACTTGGGAGAATCCTGGGAGTGGAGAGACTGAGGAGGAATTAAAATAGTTCAGGTAAAAAATTCAAGGGAGAAAGATGGGCAGTCTCTTCCCGTGCAATTTACAGCCTCTGTAGAAACCCCCTGCAGGGTCAGCTATGAGTCAGTTCTGATTCAACAGCACAAAACAGCAGTATCATCAGGTAAAACAATGATGAGAGCCAAAATTCAAGGCAATCAAGATGGAAAAGAGAAGAATTGTGGGAGTGAAGGCAAAGGATCTTCCACATTCCTGGTTAGCATAACAAGATGCCCATCCTCCAACAGCTGGGAAACATAAAGAGAAACTGATTTCTAGAAGAAGACATTTTTAATTTAGACATGTTGAATGTGAGGTTTCATCGAGGTAGATTCTTAGTAAATGAAAGGAGTGTGGAGTGATATAAAAAGGAAGTTGAAGAAAAATAATAAAAAATTACCCCAAAAAAAAAGTGGCAAGAAGCTGCACTGCAATCCCAGAGGTACGTGGTTTGAATCCACCAGATGCTCCGCTGGAGGAGGAACAATCTCCTCCTATACCTGTCAGATCTGATTTGACAGTATACACACAAAAAATAATAAAAAAATTGAAAAAAAAGTTGACAGAATCATCAGGATCAAAGAACCTGTAAAAAAGAACCTATAAAAGAGACCAAAAGTAAGGAAATGCTTTTAACTATTTATGCCTTGCTTTAGTCTGTATTAGATTTGAGGATAGAGAAGTGGAGTATAAATGGCACTGAAGATGAAGAAGGAGCTCTGATGGCAGAGTCTGAAGTGGGTTGCAATTTTAATGCAAGACCGCGCATCTTCAGCTACTCAAAACTACCAGTAGCTCTTGAGGGAAAACAATAGGCAGTTTCCAGGTAGGTTTTATAGCCTCACAAACCCAGTAGAGAGAGCTCTGGGGGCCTGGTGGCAAGACGCTGCTCTGTAATCTTGAAGGCGTGTAGCTTGAGGCCACCAACTGCTCCTTGGTCAGTTGCCTCCTTTGCCATTAACTGCCCCTGAAAACCTATTGGAGGGTCACCTATGGGTCAGTTATGACTATGGTACACAACAACAACAACAACCAGTAGAGGGTTGTTATGAGTCAGTACTGATTTGATAACATTGAATTGACTTGACAGTAAAAAGAGATATTGGGACGGGAGTGATCAACAGTATCAAGTGCCACATGAGAGTTGAAATATGACAATGACTTCAAAATACTCAGTGGCTTTGACAATTGAAGGATTGGAGAAAGGGTGGTAGATTCATTTCAGAGTCAGATTGAAGGTCCAAGCCTAATTTCTGTGGTTTGAGTTATAAATGAGAAGTAGCAAGTAGAAACACTGGTTGGTGACTAGAGAAGAGTGGCTATGAAGAGGAGGCGATAGTGCTTAAAGGTACTAGTAGCATTGAGAGAGATTTTTTAAAAAATTTAAACTAAATGCCATTATGCACTTTTTTTTTAAATGAAATCTAGTCCACCAAGAAACACACTGGTCTAGATGAAATAATTTAGTTGGTAAGCAGATTGTTGTTGTGTGCCGTCGAGTAGCTTATGACTCATAGTGACCCTATGTACAACAGCTCTGAAGCCTGGTCTGTCTGAGCCAGTCTCACTGATTCCAACACACAAACCCCCATTGCCCCAGTCACTGTAACAATCCATCTCATCTGAGGTCTTCTCTCCTGCGGTCCTTCCACCCTTCCAAGCATGATGTCCTTCTCCAAGGATTTCTAATCCTGCTTCTGTGACTTCTGGGAAATCACTTACATATAAAGAAGATCTAAGATGACTACTTGCTTACCTTCCCTATCTCTGTGATAAAGATGAGAGAAGGTAATGTAAAATTAAAACATTATAAAAATGGAAAAATCAAAGGAGATGGGATTCAGGAATAGTGTGTGTGGATAATAAGGCATCTTTAGGAAGGCCCTACCACTTTAGACCATGTAACTACTCTTGATTCTTCTGTCCCACTCAGAAATGATAGCATTTGAATTCCCATCCCTGGTTCATTTGTGTGTCTCTTCTCACCCTCTCCCCAATTCCTTTCTTCCCTTCCACTCCAGTACATTGTGAAGTGCCATGGCAACACATTACTGCCTCAGTTTCTAGGGATGTACCGTGTCAGTGTGGACAATGAAGATTGCTACATGCTTGTTATGCGCAATATGTTTAGCCACCGGCTTCCTGTGCACAGGAAGTATGACCTCAAGGTAAGGACTGGATACCTAGGGCTTCAGGAGATAACTTCTGATGACCTGAAAATGAGGGCGGGCACTGGGAGATTCTTTTTAAAGGAAAGAAGGCTGTGGATTTCAGTACTTTTCTTAGGAGCTGGGTACTAATTCTTTTAGCCACTTCTGCTGACTTGGTCTTTGGGTCTCTCCACAGGGTTCTCTAGTGTCCCGAGAAGCCAGCGATAAGGAAAAGGTGATACTAATTTTAGGTAGTAGGGTAAGGGATGGGGGACAGCAGATGAAAGGGATTTTCTTATGATGAAAACTGCATTATCCCTAGGGAGTAGGAATCACTTCAGTTCCTTTTTATCTTAAACACACTGTCTTCAAGTCTCTTCTGACTCATGAAAACCTTCCATCAGATTTCCGAGGTTATGGACCTTTATGGGAGTAGACTACATTGTTGTTTTTCCTGAAGAGCAACTGGGGGTTCAAACTACTGATCTTTTCATTAGCAGCCCAACACATAACGTAGTTCATCACCAGGACTCAAAGAAGACAGCTGCTTTGTCACCAGCATAGGTTATTTCCTATGAAATGTTTGGGGATATTGAGGATGCTACATTTTAAGAACAAAATGCATCTCTCACTCCATACTCTTGTTTTACAAGCAACTGATTTAACTTAATAAGAAAAAGCATGAATGTTATTGACTGAAAACAATAAGCAGAGAGAGAGTAGTGGGTTATGATTCAGGTTACACTCAACAGTGACTGATGAGTCTGGGGGAGCCACTGGAGATGAGAACAAATTAGAGCAGCATTATGATGTGGAATCCCATGTGAGGTGAGCCATCATGTATCTTCCTCAGAGGCCATTGGGTTGGAGAATAAAGTCCTAGAAAAGGCAGGGTTCTTTGAGACTTTGCGAAACAAGATATATTCCACGACATTCTTTTACCTGTCCTCAGGTTAAAGAATTGCCCACTCTTAAGGATATGGACTTTCTCAACAAGAACCAGAAAGTTTATATTGGTGAAGAAGAAAAGAAGGTGTTTCTAGAGAAGCTAAAAAGAGATGTGGAGGTGATGATTGGGGTGCTCTGAGGAATGGCTTTGTTTCCCATTTGTGTGTTCCCTACAGGTCAGATATATCTTTCCTATTCATAATATGAGGGAGTTTCTCCCTTTCCCTTTATTCTTCAGACCCTCTACATGATGGGAAGTTTAGTAGTAGACATGAAAGACCTCCCCCAGAGTTGGCCCATGGAGCAGTGGTTGGAATGAGCTAAAAGGATGATATTAGATAGAAAATAGGACATTTAAGCACAAAAAATTGGTGGTATACTTGCCACTTATACATTTCTGTACCCTTGGAAAGCCCTAAAAAATCAGAGGTGTGACTATAAGGGTGGTACATGGGACTAGGGAAGGAGATATGGGGTATCTGATTGGTCATTCGGGTCTCAGTTTCTAGTACAGCTGAAGATCATGGACTACAGCCTGCTGTTGGGCATCCACGACATCATCCGGGGCTCTGAACCAGAGGAGGAGGGACCTACCCGGGAGGAGGAGGCAGAAGGGGAGGGGGACTGTGGTCTAACCGGACCTCCTGCGCTGGTGGGCTCCTATGGCACCTCCCCTGAAGGCATCGGTGGCTACATCCATTCCCATCGACCTTTGGGTCCTGGAGAGTTTGAATCTTTCATTGATGTCTATGCCATCCGGAGTGCTGAAGGTAAGAGGTCCTCAAAACTTTAAGGGTGGGAAGGGTTTTTCCTTAGAGGACAAACCAGGGTTATGAGTAAAGAGTGGTGTTAGCTTTTTTAAAAAATAAAATTTGGCTGGTTCCTGGGGCAAGGGCATCAGAACTGTATGTTGGTCTTTCTTGCCAGGGGCCCCCCAGAAGGAGGTGTATTTCATGGGTCTCATTGACATCCTGACACAGTATGATGCCAAGAAGAAAGCAGCTCATGCAGCCAAAACTGTCAAGCATGGTGTAAGAGTTCCCCAAAGCTTTTCCTTCCTGTACCATCCTCCTCTATTAGGAACTACTGGCTTGACTTGTCTTGGGAAGAAAGAGAAATGGGGTAGCAGAAAGATGATGAGGTGAGGAGGAATGGGTACGGGTGATCTAACACTGTTCCATATTTCCCCTCACAGGCCGGGGCAGAGATCTCCACTGTCCATCCTGAACAGTATGCTAAGCGGTTCCTGGATTTTATTACCAACATCTTTGCCTAAAAGACTCCCTGACTCCATGGTGACTTGCTGCTTTATGTTCAAGGTGGTGGGGTTCTGAGAGGCTTGGAGGAATTCATCTGGCCAATACTTCTTTTCCTCCTTTGCTAAATTCAGACAGCAGGCTCCTTCTATCCAGATAATTCCATTCCTTTGCATTGACCTTTCCTGACCCTCAAAAATATATCACCTGTTTTTCCCTTTTTCCCCTCCCCCCAGAAAATCTGTGTGCTTTATTAGGACGTTACTGTTGACGCTCTCAAGTGCCTTGATCTTTGTAAAATGTCCTGTTGTTTCTGTGAAAGAGAAGGAGCTGGGGGGACAGGGTTTTTTGCCATCTTCAGAACCTGACTGGACAAATGGACTTGGTTCAAGCAGCTACTCTGGATGCACTTTGCTGTGTGGAATGAACTGAGAATATGAATTTTGCTGATAACTTTATAGAACTCACGTGGTGTGCTTCTATCCCAGTAGGCCCTGGGATGGAGAACATTGAAGATACGAGTGCAGGCATGTGCACATATGATGAAATAAATGGCCAATCTTGTAACAGAGAAGGGGTAAAGAGTAGTCAGCAGGCTGGCTCCTCATAGAGGTGGGATCCAAGGGGACTCATGATTATGTAGGGATTTAGAGAGGATCTCTACCAAGGATTGGCTACTTTCTAATCATTTCCCTTAGTCCACTTCTGTCTCCACTCATCTGTGTTTCTGGGTGCAGGAATCCAGAGATGGCCAAAACCTGGTCACGGTATTTGATTGTTGCTGCTCTTCACCAAAGCCTCACTCCCCTCTAGGGCTTGAACTCCCTTCTGTGGCAATGTGGCTAGTTCTGGAGGCTGGGATGAAGGGCTAGGGGTGTGAGGTCCATTATCATATTTAGTTTATGTCTTCCTTTTTAGTTATCCTTGTGGTTTATTCCCAACAGAAACGATTTCCCCACCTGAGGTCAATTCTTGTCATTTCAAGAGGATGGAGTCATGAGTGTGGGACCCTCCCCTACCCCCTGGAGGTGTGTGCCTGTCACCTTTCCTTTCCCCATCTCTCTCAAACCCTTGTCCCAGTTTGAGTTGTCATCATTCTTTTTTGTCCTGTCTTAAACTGCTTTGTGCCTCCCAGGAGACAGATGGCCTTTGTCATCTTCACTCTCCACCCCCAGAGAGGAGTCAGAGCCATAACTCAATCTACACACTCACACCCCCGCGCCCCCCCCCAGGTAGTTGATACGTGACATTCTCAAAATATAGAGGACACCAAATGAGATGCGGTAAGCTAGGCTGTCCTCCCTCCCCAGTGTCTTTGAGGCTAAGGCAGCCATTCTTGCTGTCTGCCATCCCCCTTGCTATCTTCCATTTCACTTGAGGTTTCAAAGTAAAGATGGGCACCAGGCCTGGAGAAATACAAAGCTGCTATGCTTTGTATCTGACTGAACTGTCTTACAAGAAGTCATTAAGGAGAGAAGACTCACTTCTCTCATCTTCTACTCCAAAGGAGGAAATGAGGAATTCCCAATTAGGGATTAGAGCCCCTATAATATGTTCCCATCTGGGGCCTGATGCATCATTTTCATTCTAATCATCTATCTTTCCCCTGTTGAATGCAATAAAACTCCATGACACCAGCAACTGTTCCTTGGAAATGGGGTTTCTGACCATGTGGCTGATGTATCATGGGCGGTATGGTCTTCATTTGTTGCTTCTGTTTTTCCTCTTTTTTGTTTTATTAATAAGATCTTGTGTATTTACTCCTATTGCTGTCACAATGTAGAAAATAAATTATTGAATCCAAAACCCTTTTAAAGAAATTGCATTTTTAAACTATACTTTTCTAAGAAAATACTGCTTATAATATGCAGCTGACTCAGAACAACTAAGTTAATCCTCTAGTGGGGTTTTCAGAGGCTCTAAATCACCAGTGTCAGATGGATCTTGGCAGAAAGCAAAGAGTAACAGGGATATCTGTGTTTCATTGACTATGCTCAGGCTGTGTGTATCACAACAAATTGTGCTTAACCTTAAGCAGAATGGGAATCTCAGAACACTTAATTGTGCTTATGCGAAACCTATACTTGGAGCAGAAAACAGTCCTTAGAACAGAGTGTTGTTCAAAATCAGGAAGGGAGGGCGTCAGGGATGTGTCCTGTGTTCATATCTTTTCAATCTATATACAGAACAGATCATTCGGGAGGCTAGGCTTTATGAGGAGGAATGTGGCATGAAGATTGGAGGTAGACTCTTCAACAACCTACGTTATGCAGATGACACAACCTTGCTTGGTCAAACTGAGGCGTACCTGAAGTGCTTGCTGCAAAAGGTCAAGGACTGTAGTCTTGAATATGGTTTGAAGCTCAACATTGGGAAGACAAAGATTGTCACCACTGGGCCAATTGGTAGCATCATGATGGATGGAGAAGAGATTGAGGTTGTTAAACAACAGCTTGCTCAGCTTCACAATCAACATTCTTAGCATCAGCATTCAGGAAATAAAAAGACAAATTGCATTAGGTAAATCTGTCGGGGACCTTTCCAGAGTACTGAGAAGCAACGATGTCAGTCTGGAGACTAAGATGCACTTGATCCAGGACGTCATCTTTGTAATTACTTGCTGTGCAATAGAGAGCTGGATAATGACTAAGGATGATAAAAGAATTGATGCCTTTGAGTTGTGCTGAAGAAGAGTCTTGAACATAACCCTGGGCTGCCAAGAAAAAGGTCTGTCTGGGAGAGGGTGAAACCACATTTCTCCTTGGAGGCTAGGGTTTTGAAACTCTGTTATACATACATTGGACATGTGGGTAGGAGGGTCTGATCCTTGGAGAAGGACATAATGCTAGGAAGGATGGAGGGACACAGTACAGGAGAGGAAGACCCCAGATGAGATGGGTTGGTATAGGAACTAGGACAAGGCGGGTAAGTGTTTCGAAGTCAGTGAGACTGGCTCAGGACAGGGCAGGCTTCAATAGGGTCACTATAAGTTGCAGGCAACTTGACAGCAAATAACACGTTCCAAAGAAGGAGATTGCAAACCTCAAAAGAATAATTCTGGTCTTCACAGTGTGGGCTGCTAACTAAAGATGTAGGTCTCTAGACAGGCTGGGAATATAATAAATTATAGGTGGTGGTGGTGTGTGCCTGTAAGTTGGAACCGACTCATTCCCTACTCCGCAGTGGGTTTTCAGAAGCAGTAAATTCCAAGGGAGGAGAATGCCCATCCATCTTCCAAGGAACAGCTGGTGGATTTGAACCTTGTGTCTTTGGAATTGCAGCTCAGCTTCACTAGGCCACCAGAGCTCCCTATATTAGTAGTAAGAGAAAGAAAAACTATTCAACTTCATGACATGGAGTTCAGCTATAAGGGCCAGAGAAAATGGATGATGTGGCTTCCCCAAGGCTTGGAACTTCTTCATACTCTTATCTCAATTCTGTTGAGGTGAGTGGGCCTTAGCCTACAAGCTAAAAGTGAAACTGTAGTGTTCCAGACTCCCAGGGAAAGATGATCTCTGCCTGAAAGGGTACTAGAAGGGCAGGAAGGGTCCTGGGAAAGTAAAGGAGAAAGTAACCAGTCTTCAAGCCTAGAGGGGAGAAAGAGTGGGTGGACAGAGGTTGTTGCCAGTCTGGAACTAGTATTGGCTGAGGAGGTCTTTGGCTGATGAGAAACCTGGCTTGATATGACCCCTGGGAAGTGAGTCGGACTGGGGGTGGAGACTGCTCTAATGTGGGAAGCAGAGCAGAACTCCTTTTTTTTCTTTTTTTTTTTTTAATCCTCTGAGAATTTTTAACTATTTGGACCATAGATTTGATGTCACCATGCCCTGAAGCCAATTTTTAAAAGTATTCACTTCTCAGTGACGTTGCCCCAGCCTCAGTATCCCCACCTGTGGAAGGAGAGATTATCAGAAGCACCAGTATCCAGCTGGGAGCAAGGTGGTGTGGTAGGATGGAGGGTCACAAAAGGTAACACTCTAGAAAGAGGTAAGAGATGAGGGAGAAGATTGAAATATTCTATTATTGGGTTTGTTTATTTTTTAGAACTAGTGCTTTTACTACGATTTCTTCTCATCCGTTATTACTCCTCAAAGACCCGACATAATGATTTCAGAATCCCCCCTCCCATCCCTACATACCTAGAGCGGCAATCTCCACCCACCCATCCACCATCAGCTCCCTGAAGCTGCGGAGCAGCTGGTGGGGAAAAAGGGAGAGGGCTCCTCCCTGGAGGGGGCAGTGAGGAGGCTGGTGGCGGCGGAGTCTCTAAGGGATTTAACCTCCAACCCTCAGTGCCACCACGCCACCCCTCCCTCCCTGGGCTGGGACAGCGCCTCCATATTTGTTTTGGGGCGGAGGGACACGGACTCGTGCATGCGAAGGGTCAAAGGAAACGGTGATTATCACCTGTGAGGGGTATGAGGATGCACTCCTCCCTCCTTTCCTTCCTCTCAGGCTCACCCCCTGCCACCCTCCCCACCTTTTCGGGGTCTCCCCCCCCTTGTTGCTAAGGCCCGGACCGTCATCCCAGCAACAGCCTCAGTCATGTGACCGGCAATGGCGGCGCTGACGAGAGGTAGGTGAGTCCGGCGTCCCTCACACCCACCGCGCGCCCCCTGGGCCCTGCCCGTGCCCCCGCGTGCCCCCCGCCCCTGTGCGCCCCCCTCCTTCGCCCCTTTCCCCGCGCGCGGCTTCAGGAGGCCGATCCAGGCACCACTGATCCTCTTTCACTGTCCTCCAGTCTTGGCCTCCATTTAGGGGTTTTGGGGGCCTCGATGCTGCCGACGCATCTCCACCTTGCCGGAGCAGTCTTCCAGACCTTGGGGCGAGGAGGGGATGTGGGGGGTTGGTTCTGGGTCAGGTCTTGAAAGGAACCGTAGGGGGATGGGTGGAGGTACCTCAGCAGCTGCCCCCGGGGACCCTCGCCCTTCTGGCTGTCCCTCCTGGCAGCATCTGTCTGGAGGGAAGGACCGGCCCCGTGTCTGGCCCAGCTTGCCCTAGAGGAATAACAAATCCAGCATAAACTGTGGCCCCGCCTCCCTTTTCTGTGCCAGCAGGACTTGGAGCTAGGACACCTAGGTCCTGCATCCTTTCCGACGAAGAGGATGGGTTTCCACTCAGTGCAGGCAGGGGCTCTAGGGTTCCGCTTTCACTTTCTGAGTCTCGAGGTGAACCTGGCCTTGAGGTACTAATGATGGAGACACAGACGGCCGCTCCCCTTTCCATCAGTCAAGAAATTGAGGTCACATTAATGGTCCCTGTTTCCACTGAGGCCTGCTAACCTTCCATTTGGAGGTGTAGGAACAGCCATGTAGTTGAATGTGACAAGACCCATCAGGCCCATCAAGTGAAAGCCCCACCCCTCCTAGATGCAGACTGGGAAGCTAACAACCTGTGCTGGGTTTAAAAGGTGATAATGAGAACTTTGTTATTGCAGGGGCTGTGGCCACCTTGTTTAAATTCCTGTCAAACAGACTTCAAACAGAAAGGACCAAGGTCAGGGCTCAAAGAAGGCTTTCTGGTAGTAGGGGCTGAGTGATTTGGGAATGTGGAGCAGGGTGAGGAGTTGAGGAGCAAAGGAAATATTTCTATTTTTGTGATCGGAGGCAGGTGGCAGGAAAGACTATGTAGGCTTTTCCCTTCCAGACACTTAAGTCTGCCCCAGACTTTCTTGAGGGCCTCAGAAATTAGGTAGACAAAATGGAAGTTTAGCATAGTAAGTTCTTGTCTTACCAACTTGAGAGGGACTGTGGACGGAATTCTTCAGGGGAGAGGGAAGAAACATGGAAAAGTTTTATATCTAGGCTAACTGGAGAAAATGATTAATATTTGCCTTTATAATCCTTTACTCTCCCCTAGTCCTGGTCAGCTGAGTGTGAAAATAGAGCGATTTCTGCTGTCACCAATGTCCATGGGCTTTCCAGGTACCTAGCCCAAAGGAACCTCAACTTTCATTCTTAAGTTTGTTCTCTCCATTCCACATCCAAAGTAACTCCATACCCAGGAACCTACACCCAAGTTCTTGTCTCTGTCACATGGTCTGCTAGTTTGGGTTATGTGGGAGTTGGAAGAAGGGGTTTTCACTTTCCCTTTTGTTCCTTTCCATGTTTTCAGGTCTTACAACCCACAAGTAGGGAGCAGGAGAAAAGAGAGAAAGCCTGCATGCCAATTCTAAGCTCTTCAGGATCAAAGTGAGCAAAAAGAGGTTAAAAGTCCCTCTCCCCTTCAAGGAACCCATTTTTCAACTAGAGAGGGGTGGGGGCATTTGTTTCTGTGATCCTGGGAAGAGTGTAAGGAGAACCTGATTGCTTGGTAAGATGACAAAGTTACAGGAACTTTCCTGTTCTTCATGGGGTGCTGGGGTTGGGAAGATAGAATATGAATCAAGAGGAGAGTTGGGAGTTGGGTTTGATAGAATGGAGGAAAGAAAGAACCTAAAGTAGAAGACACTGGTATTTGTCAAGTGGGGACCCCCCACCCTGAGTCCCTTTCACCCTGGGGGCAGTGTCGTTCGTCCTGTCCAGAATGGCAGCCTGTGGAGGCACCTGCAAGAACAAAGTGACTGTCTCCAAGCCTGTGTGGGACTTCCTGAGCAAGGAGACCCCAGCGCGGCTGGCCCGGCTTCGGGAGGAGCACCGTGTGTCCATCCTCATAGACGGGGAGACTTCTGACATCTATGTTCTCCAGCTTTCCCCACAGGGCCCACCCCCAGCCCCTCCCAATGGGCTCTACCTGGCCCGGAAAGCTCTAAAGGGGCTGCTGAAAGAGGCAGAGAAAGAGTTGAAGAAAGCTCAGAGGCAGGGGGAGCTTATGGGCTGCCTGGCTTTGGGGGGTGGTGGGGAGCACCCTGAGCTGCACCGTCCTGGCCCACCCCCACTGCGAGCAGCCCCACTCCTGCCCCCAGGGCCTCGGGGGATTCCCCCTCCTCCTCCCCCACTCCCTCCCCCTCTCCCTCCCCGCCTTCGGGAGGAGACAGAAGAGCAGGAAAGCACCTGCCCCATCTGCCTGGGGGAGATCCAGAATGCCAAGACATTGGAGAAGTGCCGGCACTCATTCTGTGAGGGCTGCATCACCCGGGCCCTGCAAGTGAAAAAGGCCTGCCCCATGTGTGGCCGCTTCTATGGGCAGCTCGTAGGCAACCAGCCCCAGAATGGGCGGATGCTGGTCTCTAAGGATGCCACCCTACTACTGCCCAGCTACGAGAAGTACGGCACCATTGTCATCCAGTACGTCTTCCCGCCCGGTGTCCAGGGGGTAAGACCACAGCCTGCCCTCACACTTTGGTTTTTCCCAAGCTTGTGCTAGAACCTAGAAAGCCTGCCTGAGGGTGAGTATGTTTGTTAGATGTGATACAACCTAGTTGTTTCCCAGTATGTCCTCCTACTCCTGCCTTAGAGCTAGGAAGTACCTTTGAGACCCAGCTTTTCAATCCCCATGACCCCAAGAATAAAAATAAGATAGGAAGAAAGGAAATATTTGGTGGGTAAAGTTGGATGTTGACAAATAATCCAGATAGGGGTGAGTTTTGTAGTGTTCTGGCTCAAGTGCAAGCAGGCCCAGCAAGGAGAAATCTGATCATCCTAACAGACCTCCCCACTGAAAGTGTTTACTCTGTTTTCAATGTACAATTTATGAGACTAAAACCTTAATGACAGTGAAAGGTAAAAACAAATGATGGTCGAAGGCGAGCACTGGCAAGGTGCCATTCTGCCTGGACAAAGAAAGTAGTCATGTCCAATTCTAGTTTGCAGAAGAGGGAGTATAAAAAAAACTAAAATGGGTTAGACAGTGGGAAGAAGCATCAGGTAACAAAGGCTGAAAGAGAAATAACTCAAAATCTTCACATTTCTCCCAAGTTATCTGGAGAGTGGGCCCAGCTGCCCTTGATGACTTCCTGAGAATCTATTTGGAGCTAAACTGGGACTTGAGGGATTGAGACTTGCAGAATCTCTTAAAAATAAGGATTAAGTCCAGAAACAGGCCCCTATTGCCCACGTCCCAGAGTTGTTCCTTCTCTGAAAAACTGTCAGCCTGTTGCTTCCCTGTCAGCATTAGATGGGGCTGCAGTCAGCTGGTGAGGATGACACTCTGTTGGCTTTGTAGGCCCTAGGATTCCAGTTGCTCACTGCCTGCTCTGCTTCCCCTTCCTCTCAGGCTGAACACCCAAATCCAGGCGTTCGGTATCCTGGCACCACACGGGTGGCCTACCTCCCTGACTGCCCTGAGGGCAACAAGGTGCTGACCCTGTTCCGAAAGGCATTTGACCAGCGTCTCACCTTCACTATCGGCACGTCCATGACCACAGGGAGACCGAATGTCATCACCTGGAACGATATCCACCACAAGACCAGCTGCACAGGGGGACCCCAGCTGTGCGACACCCCTTAATTTGTCTTCTTTAAGCCCCACCCTCCCCTTGACCCATCTCCATTGAGGGAACATCCTCCTCATTCTGCGTAGCCTCATAACTGGAGAAAACCACTTCGTAAATTGTTAACCGTCTCTCCAATTCCAGTTTCTCTTATATTCCACCTAGTCTTATATGCCCAGCTTAATCTGCAAAAATAAGTAGATTTGGACTAAATTATTTTGGGATTAGAGGTTCCCTCCACCCAAAAGGTGATGGGGGGAAAAAGAAATGGGGAAGAGTCTGAATGAGGTCTCCATTGAGTCACATGCAATAAGGTTAAACATGGGTAGGATAATATGAGTAAGCTCCAACACCTAACCTTGACCTTTTTTTCTTTCTGCTCTCAGGTTTGGGTACCCAGACCCCACCTACTTGACCCGAGTACAAGAGGAACTGAGAGCCAAGGGTATCACAGATGATTGAAGGACATCCTCTTTGCCAAGGCCCCTGCGTTGTCCTTCACTAGGACCTAATGGAAGCCTCTGTTCTTCTCTCTTCCCCTGCCTCCCACACCATACTAGTAGGGGACCTGTCTGAGTAGGAAGGGAGTTCAGAGGGGGAAGTGGCAATCCTTCCCCTGTTCCCCACAAGCCAAGTGCTTTAGTGCAGTGTGAGCCACTCCCTCCTGGCAGAGGCTGATCTCTAAGGCTCTGCTCAAAGCCTCCCACCCCATGTACATACTGCCAGCTTCCCTGCCCAATCCGATCCGTTGCCCTTGGCTTTTTCTGGTATGTGCTGTGCTCCAGTGACAAAGCTGAGAAAGGAGGACCTGAGTGGGGAGGGGTGGATCTCGAGATCTCCACCTATGAACTTCGTGTTGGGGAGTGGAAACCAGCTAATGCAAGCCCCACTGAGCCGACTGTGTGTGTTCATCAGATACAATTTCTCCTTCTACCTTAGCCTTGTCCTTTCTCTGTGTCTCTGTCTCTGTCAATCTGTCTTTCTCCTGCTCTCCTCTGCCCCCTATAAGGAGCCTCCTTACCCTGTTCTGGAATCATCGCCAGACTGTAGCTTTTAATTTAATAAAAATAAAGTAAAATATGCAACTCTATGCCACGCCTGCTCTGTTTTGTGGACCTGGGTAGTTGGGGTGGGGAGAAGGCCTGCTGCAACAAGAACAGGGGTGATAGAGAAATCTGTGTCCCTTTCCAGTGCTTTTGCCTCTTGAAGGCCTGAGAAGATGGGTTTGTGCACAGCTCAGTAGATGGGCTCAGTAATAACAACAAAGCCCTAGGTCATGCTCCAGCCTTGGAAGCAGGGTTAAAAGGGGTTGGTTTGTTGTTGAACTATGGTTGTAAGGAAGGGAACAATCCTACCCCTCTTGGCGAAGTTTGGCTGGGGTGGGAGTGGGGCGGAGTCGGGCAGGGGGGCGGATTCTGCAGCAGCAACTCCCCGGACGCACGCACTCCTCGCAGCCCCCTCCAGCTTCCGTGCCCCCTCAGCTCTGGAACTTGGGGCAAAGTAGGGGTCCAGCATGAAGCCCCCAGACCGCCCCGCCCCTGGCCGCACTGACCGGATACTGGGGGTCATGGGGGGCATGCTCCGCGCATGCGCCCTACCCGGGCAAGATGGGGTAAGAAATGAGAACCGCGAGTGGGTCGGGGGTCTTTAAAGGCTTGCTTTCTGGCTTCACCCTAAAAACCCAGTTTACCCACAAATAGGAGTTCTGTGAGGAAGTTGAAAGAATCGGTGAATTCCTTTACATGGGCCATAGCCATGTTCTGGGTCAAGTGCTCCCTCTATCCCAGCCTTTGGCGACCCTTTCAAAACAATGTGGGTTTTGACAGAAGAGAGAAAAGGAAGCTGGGAGTTCAGCTGGGAGCCCGGGTAGCATTTTACGGTCCTTCTGTCCCTTGTAGCCCGCGAAGAGAAGTCCCCTAGAGCCAGGGGCTAGTGAACCAGAATCTGATCCTACCGAGGGGGATCAGAGAGAGAAGCGCGAGCAGGAAGCCCCAGTCTGGGCACCACTGCCTGGTAAGAAACAGGGGTAGGGTGGGGCACAGTTGGCCATCCTGTGCAAAGTAGCGAATTAAAAAATATTCTCCTCTTATTAGCATAAGAATTGACATCTAATTTGCATGCGATCCATTTAATCGCAGAGCCCTCCTTGCTTCTTCTTGCCCTTCTAGTCCGATGCGTGTCCCCCCACCCAGCCGGTCCCGCGCCCCACCCCTGGCCCCTCGCCAGCCCGGGCTCCAGGACTTCGCCTTAATTGGTGATTAGCTTCAGCTGGAGTCCCGGGGCCTGGAGGGAAGAAGGGTCCGCCGCGAGGGCGGCACCGGGGTTGTGTTTCCCCCGCAAAGAACTCCCCACACTTGCTGCCCCTACCTAGGGGACTCAGTCCGCCTCCGCCAGACTAGGGACGGCCCCAGCCCCAGGACATTTTAGCACAGGCCAAGACTCCATCCCCTGGACCCTTCTCCGCTGCAGCAACCCAGGGGAGACCCGGGTTAACCCCCTGCCCCAGCGCTCCGCAGTCAGAGCCCTAGATGCAGGAGGGAGGGTGACCCAGGCGGGGGAGCGCAGGCGCTGGAGACGTGGAGTGGGAACGTGGTGATGCTTGGGGGAGGGGGGGATTGGGGCGGGAACCCCGCACCAGCTGGCGGGGGAACGAGTGGGAGAGGGCGGAGCCGGCTGCGGAGGGCCCACCCCGCGGCGGCACCGCGGCCCGGCCTGTTATTCCGATAGCCGTTCGGCCAGGACCCGCGCAGCGCCAGTGGCTCCGCGAGTCGGCCCCCGCCTCCACCCTCGCTCAAGCTTAGAGCCACCCCCAGCCTGAGAAGCCAGAGACGGAGCTGGAGCGGCTGCCTCATCCCGGCCCAGCTTCCCCCAGCATCCCTTTCCCCAGCTGGACATCTGGACTCTGGGCCCCGCACCGGCAGGGTTCCGGAAACCCTCCCCGCCCAGCTCGGCGGGCTGGGCCCCGCGCCACCCTCCTTCCAGAGCCCCCCGCCCTTCTCCAGACCAGACTTCCGCCCACCCCTGGACACCCCCTCTCTGTTCCCTCCCTCCCCTTCTTCCCAAGCCTGGACCGGGGTAGGAGGGAGGGGGGGTGTGCGCCTTGCGCCGTCCCCGCCCCGCCCCCCGTGATTCCCCCTGCATGGCCGGCCCGGGTGGGGGACGCGGGGGGCCCCGGGCGCCATGCGGGGGGGGCACAAGGGGGGTCGCTGTGCCTGTCCCCATGTGATCCGAAAAGTGCTGGCAAAATGCGGCTGCTGCTTCTCCAGGGGGGGACGTGGTGAGTGTGAGGGTGGTGAGTGCGAGGTCGGAGGGGCCCAGTGTTGAATGAAGGGCGGGCTGGGGGTTCAGATTCGCCCTAGCCCTAGGGATTTAAGGGCTAGAGATTATGCGTGCATTTTCCAGGAAATTGACATAATAGACTATCTCTAAGGTTCCTTCTGCCATCAAATTTGTTAATTCGAGTTAAGAAAATGGGGGAAGGGACATCTCTTCACCATAGTCAACTGGGTATGAGAAAAATTCCCCAAGCCACTTAGGCCTAGAACTTTCCTCAAAATCCTTTTGCCAACTTCCGCTCTAAAGAACAAAGCATGAGGACCAGAGGATCTACAAGGGATGTTATAGTGATTAGCAGTTCCTCTGTCCCAGAGTCCAGATCAGAGATAATTTTGATGAGCTATCTTCACTTCTGTGGGATTTTTGCATGCATTGAGGAGGGGGACTACAGAAACCTTTTCTTTTTATAGTGATTACTGCAGTTGGTGGAGGAGGGGTCTGGGGGTGGCAGATGGACTCAGCTTTTTCCTGCCCCCTTTTTCCCAGAGAATGGTCTGTACTCATTGGTGGGGGAGGGTTGTGGGAGAGCAGATGGCCACCCTAGTGCCTGCCCAGATGGCTGCCCCCACCCCCATAGATGTGCTGTGCTCAAAATATGGGGGAACCTCCACATGTACCTGGCACTTCCAGCTGGGAGAGCCAGGTGTTTACTGCTCTTCCTCTGAAGAGTGCCTTGGTGCCATTTTCTATTTTGACCAACTCACCAATAGTGAGACCTGGAGGAGAGGGGATGCGTATTGTTGGGTGGAGCTCTTGGGAACTCCTTGAGGACCTTGAGTCTGGAGTTAGACCAATGTTGGTATCTTTTATTCTCTTCCCTTTTCTTCCCAACCAGAATCCTATTCTATTGCTGGCAGTGAGGGGAGTATCTCAGCTTCTGCTGCCTCGGGTCTGGCTGCTCTCTCTGGCCCCAGCTCTGGCCTCAACTCTGGCCCCTGTTCCCCGGGCCCCCCAGGGTCTGTCAGTGGCCTAAGGAGATGGTTGGAGCATTCTAAACATTGTCTCAGTGTGGAAACTGAGGCAGATGGTGGTCAGGCAGGACCGTATGAGGTGAGCAAGCTTTACCCTGAGAGCACGAAAATAGAGAGAGACTGGGAAAAAGGAAAAGTTGGATCCACTGGTCACTGGGGAAACCTGACTTCTGTCTCTGACCCCTCCCTGATCCCCAGAACTGGACACTGGAGCCCGCTCTAGCCACAGGAGAGGAGCTTCCAGAGCTGACCCTGCTGACTACGTTGTTAGAGAGTCCTGGAGCTAAGACTCAGGTGTGAAGAAATTAATCAGGGAGGCTCCCCTCACATACGAGGCATTCCTTTGCTTACCCTAGGATACTCTTATTTCCAGCAAGCTGATGAGGAGACTGCTTCCCAGGCTCCCGAGAGTGAGGAAGAACAGAAAAAGAAGGCTCTGGAAAGGAGTATGTGAGTGCTTTCTCTTCCCATTGCACAGTTTCCAGAAGGCTCTCCTTCACACTTTAGACTTGGAATGGGGGATCCCTTCTGAGGTTGACTCCATGGTGGTAAAGGAAGAAGAGGGATTTCTAATCTGTGTGGGAGGAACTGGACAAATTGAGGATGTGCTGAGATTCTGAAGTAAGAGTGCTCTTCTGTTCCTTTTATAGGTATGTCCTGAGTGAACTGGTGGAGACAGAGAAAATGTATGTGGACGATTTGGGGCAGGTTGTGGAGGTAGCTGCCATTCCCTTTTCCAGCCCTGGCCCACTTGCCCCTGCCCTCTGCCCAAGAGATGCTTTGGTACTCCTCTGTCCCCTCCTCCCAGGAACCCTTCTCCTTAACCCATCCTGAGTTTTCTTCTTGAAAAGGCATTCACCTCCAGGAATGGCCTCACATATTACCACTCTAATCTTCTCACAGGGTTATATGGCCACCATGGCTGATCGAGGGGTCCCCGAGAGTCTTAGAGGCCGTGACAGGATTGTGTTTGGAAACATCCAGCAAATCTATGAGTGGCACAGAGAGTGAGTCATGGTGGTACCCTGAGAGTGGAGGGCTAGCGAGAAGTCCACTTCTGGCTGGTCTTCTGGATGGTATGACAGTGGGGGGCTAGAGGAAAGGTACACATCTGGTCATCTGGTTGGAATCACAGCCAGGAGCCCATGGTGGTCTAAGGTGTAACTGAAAGCAGAAGAGGGAACATTTGGAGGGGTATGACATGAAACACTGCTAGTACAGCCACCTTGTCATGGAGTGTGTATGAGGGGACAGTTCTAAAATGTATTTGACCTCCCTTTCCCCTGCCAATCTCTCCAGCTATTTCCTGCAGGAGCTACAGAAGTGTTTGAAGGATCCTGATTGGCTTGCTCAACTGTTCATCAAACATGTGAGTCTGGAAGGGTAGGACTACAAGTATTGTGGTTTGGGAGTGGGTCTGGGCCCTCTGGAGCTGTGCCTAATCCCCTTGCCCTTCCTCTCTCACACTTTCTGTGCCTTCTTAAGGAGCGTCGGTTGCACATGTATGTGGTATACTGTCAGAACAAGCCCAAATCAGAGCACGTGGTGTCAGAGTTTGGGGATAGCTACTTTGAGGTGAGTGGCTGAGGTTATGTGGGGAGGAGGGACAGAATCAGCAGGCATAGGCTTCCAGGCTGCGTAATCACACTCTCCCTTGTCTCCAGGAGCTTCGGCAACAGCTGGGGCACCGCCTGCAGCTCAACGACCTCCTCATCAAACCCGTGCAGAGGATCATGAAATATCAGCTGCTGCTCAAGGTCAGGACCACTTTCTCCTGGGGTGGCACAGCTGCCTGGGACAGCCCTGGCCTCATTTATCTCCTTAGGGCTCCTAAGTGCCCCCAGACCTCCTGGGGGTGTCTCCATTTGTGTTCTCAGGGGGAGGATGGAAGAGCATCTGAGGATGTCCTCGTGACCTCCCTGAGCATTTCTTCTCCACGTCTTAGGATTTTCTCAAGTATTATAGCAGAGCTGGGATGGACACTGAAGATCTGGAGGTGAGGACCTCTGGAACTTCAGAACACACTGTGACCACCTTATTGTCTTAGCCTGTGTGTTCTTTTAGCCCTTTGAGTGGTTTTGAGTGGTGTTGGCTTTTAGGGGAGGCTGGTTGGTGTTAAGAAAAGGCTGTTGACTTAGGAGGCCTCTCTCCTTACAATGATGAAGCTCCTCTCTTTCTCTGCAAACCAGCGAGCTGTGGAGGTCATGTGCTTCGTGCCCAAGCGCTGCAATGACATGATGACTCTAGGGAGACTTCGGGGCTTTGAGGTATGAGGTGGGACAGGAAACTGGAGGCCTGGTGCTCTAGTCTGTATTCTGAAGTTTTGTGGGGAATTGGCTTCTCCTAAAGCTGACCCCATGACTGCTTGGAAGTGTCAGGGAGAGAAGGAGAGAGGAGCAGAGATTTGTCCTTTTTTTCCTTCCCCCTTTCTTAAAGACTGTTGTCTTTGGTTTTAGGGCAAATTGACTGCTCAGGGAAAGCTCTTGGGTCAGGACACGTTCTTAGTCACAGAGCCAGAGGCTGGGGGGCTGCTCGCTTCCCGGGGGCGAGAGAGACGTGTCTTTCTCTTTGAGCAAATAGTCATTTTCAGCGAAGCCCTGGGCGGAGGAGTACGAGGTGGAACGCAGCCCGGATATGTGTATAAGAGCAGCATCAAGGTGAGGAGGGCATCAGAGGGCTTAGCATGTGGTTAGACCTCAGTGAGGCTGTCTCGCTTCTTCAGAGAAGGTTCTGGAGGCCATCTCCTATTTGCTAATTCAGGTTAGCTGCCTCGGATTAGAAGGGAACCTTCAAGGTGACACTTGCCGCTTTGCACTGACCTCCAGAGGGCCAGAGGGTGGGATCCAACGCTATGTCCTGCAGGCCACAGACCCAGCAGTCAGCCAGGCCTGGATCAAGCAAGTGGCCCAGATCCTGGAGAGCCAACGAGACTTCCTCAACGGTAAGGTTCATTCGTTCATCTTCCCTCTCCATCAAGCCCCTTTACCCTTGGATCTCCTGAATCCCTTTCACTCCCCAATTTCCAATCCCTGCCCTCTGATCCTGACACTTCTTGTACTCTTATCCTCACTTTTCTGACTGCCAGCTCAAAATTTAATAACTCCAAATCCTCTAAAGCCACAAACAATTTCTGTTGACTGATAATCCCTGGAGGTGGGCAAAATGGGAGAGTGATGGGAGTAGAGCCCTTAGGGAGGGGCTGCCAATTCTCTGACCCTCTCTGATCCTTTCTTTGTCTCAGCCTTGCAGTCGCCCATTGAATACCAGAGACGGGAAAGCCAGACCAATAGCCTAGGGCGGCCAGGAGGGCCCGGAGTGGGGAGCCCTGGGAGACTTAGGCCTGGAGACCGGGCCCAGGCCAGGACACACACCCCTATCAATGGTTCTCTTCCCTCCCTGCTGCTGTTGCCTGAAAGGGAGGTGGTCAGAGCCCCTCTGCCCCTGGACTCACAGGTATGAGAAATGGTTTAGGGTCACAGTGGGGAGGGCCTCTCTTAGTCTGAGATCTCCAAGTCCCCCTTCTTCATATCATTCCTTTCTTCCACCACCTTCCTTTTATCTGGTCATTCCGAATTCCTATCTCTTACCCTCTCTCTCCAATTTATCCTGGGAAAAGTTACTGCTGTCAGAGAATCTAAGTTATCTGGAAGAGAAAGAGACCAAACTGGGGGTATATATGGAAAAGAGAAAGTGAAGGTGGATTTCTGATCTTTTATGATCCCCTGACTTTTGTCTTTTTTCAGACCCCCGGTGATATCCCCCAGGCTCCTCGTGATTCACCTCCAGTCCCTCCAATTCTGAACACCCCTCCCTGCCAGGCCAGACTTGCCAAGCTGGATGAAGATGAGCTGTAACTTAGAACTGGTGAAGGCCATGAGGGTGGTGCTGACTCACCCCCTCTATTCCTGAAGGAACTTTGGGATAACCCCTCTGGCACCACCCTGGAATTCCTCCCCTCTTGGAATATCTGGAGGGTGGGCAAGGCTGGGGGTGGTCTCACCTTGGAGAAAGGTAGCTACACCCAAAAGGACTTCTTTCTGCCCAAGGAGCACAGGTTTCTTCCATTCTCACCCCTAGCATGCATCACAAATCCCCTCAAAAGGAGGATATGTGGGTGGATGGGAGGGCTGAAGCACGGGCCAGATAGAAATTACTGATTTTGGTTTTGATCTTGTTTTTCTGTTTTCTGCGAATAAAGGTTTTGTTATATCACCAAGGTTGCTGACTTGGCACAGGGAAGGGGAGGCAGTAGTGGGGTACATAGGGTAAAGAGGAGAGGTCTGGAGAGCTATGCAGGGTGTAAGTTCCTCACCTGCAGCTTCAGCATCACTCAGTTCAGTCTTGGAGCCAATGAAGAACCTTAGATCCTTAGCATATCTTCCTCTTAACCCAGCCCTTGGTTTATTCCTGTCCACACTCAATTCTAAATCCCACAGGAAAGCCCTGTAGTGTGGTTTGACTTCCCCCCATCCCCTAATGCCCAGATATTAATGCACAGAGTGCCCAGTGTACCTTTCTTTCTGAAGTCTCTATGTTCAGCTGAGGGAAATTGGGAAGGTGAAGAAGATCCTTTCTGTGGTTCCTTCTCGCGCCTGGAACTGCCCCCCCCCCCCCATGGCCTTCTTGTCTTTGCTGTCTGAGACACCGTAAGGCAGGGCCAGATCAGACTCTTTTCAGGGTATGGACCTGAGAGTGGAGAGCCCAAAAGGGTCTTCTCTAATCCCAGCTTCTGAGACGGCCCCTGAAACAGAGAGAGCCAAACCTGCAGAGGTCCATGTCCAAATTGCCTGTGCTGGGTCCTTCACCATCCATGTGTCTGCTGTGTCCATCTACCTCCTGGGCTTGGTCACATGTACTTGAGCTTCCTCAGAAGACAATGGACTGCTGGGGTGGGAGGGTGAGGAAGAACTGGAGCTTCCCTCTGGACCCAAAGCCCCTCAGGCCCACAATGAGGGGAGGGATCTCTAGAGGGGGGACAGGACGTTATGCCCTGATAAGACTTCTGGGGAACAATGGGAGGAATTGAGAGAAGCAACCGCCCTCACCACACCCCACCCCCTGGGCATTGGGGGTCAGAGACTGGGGAGTCAGAGGGTGCTGGGTAGTGATGGGGGGTCACCAAATAGCTGGATTCTGGAGCTCAGAACCTTTGTATTTCTTTGGGGAGCCCTGGGGTAGATGAAGTAGGTAGGTGGCTCCTTTGTACTTAATTGAACCACAAATTTCTTTGTGAATTGCACTTGAATGTAAAAAATGTTTCTGGGGTGCTTTTAGCTCTTAAGAAGTGAAATAAAAATTCCCTATCATTTCAGCATTCCCCCCTTGAAGCCCAGCACAGGCCCAGTCACTCCCAGCTGAGACTGGGGGAAGGAAGGGTATATGTGTGCAGAAGGTAGATAATCGGTTATTGTCCCTGCCCAATACATGTTTTCTATCTTAAGATTTGTAAAACCACTGACTCCAACATACTGTGTCCTTATACTTTCCTGGTGACAGCGGTACCCTGTGAGGTTTGAGGTGGGGTAGAGGAACCTATTGAACTTCCTTGATTTCTTTCTAGTAAACAATATATTTAGGAAAAAACCAGTGACCCCTGAAGAGCCAGATGCTGGGCCCACCCAAAGTACAGAGGAAGGGAAAAAGAGAAGAGAAGGGAGTCAAAGAGCTTGGTGGTAAATAGCTGGCGTTGGGTGTTGAGGGTGGGGGAACATGGACCTTTTTTCCTAGCTCCTGTCTTCCACAGACACATCTCTATTATCTGCAGAGTTAGCTAGAGATTCTGTCAAGGCCAAGAGGATTGGAGGAAACAATTAACATAGAAAATTTCCCTTGCCAAGTGGAAACTCTCACCTGACCTGCGAAGGCCCCCAAGGCAGGACTCCCTCTGGGAGCTTAGTGGAGGCGTGGCCCAGGGCTAGCGGGTGGAGGAGTATTTAAAGACCAAGAGGAGTTGGCGTGGCCAGAACAGAATGAGTGGGCTCTTGAGCGCCAGGAACTGCCCAGGCCAAGGAGAGGTCTCTGGCTTTAGGTCTCCTTTGGACATCGGATTCAGGAAACCTCTCACGGAGGCTCAGTTCCAGCAACTCTTCGGGGATGCGAAGGAGGAACGGGAGCTGCCTGAGGAGCCCTACTTGTTGGGGCCGCTCAGGCGGTGGAGGCGGTGGGTTCCAGCCTGCTCAGGGTCGGGGGCGTGGCGCCTGCTCCAGGAGCGGTTACCCCCGCTGTACTGGCTGCCCCGCTATCGCTGGCGGGCCTGGCTGCTTGGGGATGCCATGGCTGGAGTGACCGTGGGTATCGTGCACGTGCCTCAGGGTGAGCGGGCTCCACAGCTTGACAGGTTCGCGGGGAGGGCGCCGGAGCGGGGAAATTGGCAACGGCATGGTGGGTTAATGTCGCTGAGGATTTGGGGACAGGGAGCTGAAATCCAGCTTTGGCTAAGGTCTAAGGAGCTGGCCTCTTTGCCTCAGTCATGCCCTCACCCCCACCCCTGCACAATCCCTCCCGCCACACAATCCTACAAGAAGTCTGTAACTTGTTCCAGCTCAAGGAACTGGAGAGGCATGATGCCTGCCTCCCCCGACCCCCCTGCCCCTGCCCCCCAGGACTCTAGCAGACACGGATCTGTGCCCTTCTCCGCCCCACGACCTCTCATCAAGGTCCATTAACCCTTCAATTCCCTCTTGTGACAGGTTTTACCATGCCCCATTTCAGCCTTTTCAGTGTGGTGAAGGACAAGATCCTGAATGTTTAATGCCACTGCACCTACACATGGCAGATCTTTTCTTCCGCTTCTCCCCAGGCATGGCTTTTGCTCTTCTGTCTTCTGTGCCCCCTGTGTTTGGACTCTACACTTCTTTCTTTCCAGTCCTCATCTACACTTTGCTGGGTACCGGGAGACACCTGTCAACAGGTGAGTGACTTCCAGAAACTGCTCGCCCTCTCTGAAGTGAAATTGAACAAGGTTTTGAGGTTTACTTTATTATAAGCTTTCTGGTTTATTCGCTTTTCCACCTCTCCCAGCATCTCACTGTTGAGACCTTCTAACGTGGGCACTGCTCATTGGGATTGCTGAGTAGCAGAGAGGAAGTGTTTACTCAAACTTTTTCTCTCCAGGATTATTATTTTTTTTTTTTTAAACCTAGGGCTTGGGAGGGAGAGAAGTTGAGTGGTCACTTAAAGGAGCATGCAGCTCTCAGGGAGTCCGCGGGAATGGGCATTAATGCCCTGTTTTGTTTTGTTTTTTTTTTTAGAGAGAGAGAGTGTGTGTGTGTGTGTGTGTGTGTGTGTGTGTACACACGGTCAAATCGGATCTGACGGTACAGGAGGAAATTGCCCCTCCCTCTCCAGCAGAGCATCTGGTGGGTTCGAACCTCGTGCCTCTGGGATTGCAGTGCAGTTTCTTGCTACCAGAGCTCCCTCTGTAGAGTAATTTTTCACAGCTGATGTGATCAGTCCCATTTCTTGCTACCTGCCTGCAGCTGCACAGGGTCACATCTCCATGGTTTTGGCCTCAGGGGCAACCTTCCTAGGCAAGTGTCTCTGATGGCAGCACTGGCCCTAGAGCCCAGAGCCTTGGCAGTGGCTGTGCCCCAGACGCACAGCTGATGGTCTCTTCTTTTTGCCCTCCAGGAACGTTTGCTGTACTCAGTCTCATGACAGGCTCGGCAGTGGAGCAACTAGTGCCCGACTCCCCTGGGGGGAATCTGAGCGCAATGGAGAGAGAGCAGCTGGACGCGCAGAGAGTTGGGGCGGCCGCAGCTTTGGCCTTTGGGAGTGGGGTGCTGATGGTGAGGGTAGGGCCCTGAGGGATCCACGTTGGGGGCCTGGGGCGAGAGGGTCACATCTTGGGCGGCGTATGTCCTAGGAGGCGAGGTGCGCAGTGAAGCTAGCGCATTGCGCTCAACTGGTCGGCGTCTCTGCATGCTGGCGATAGTGCATCTTCTCGGCCGCAGGTGGGGATGTTCGCGCTGCAGCTCGGCGTCCTGTCCACCTTCTTGTCCGAGCCTGTGGTCAAAGCGCTGACCAGCGGGGCCGCGCTGCACGTACTCGTGTCCCAGCTGCCAAGCCTTTTGGGATTGTCCCTCCCACGCCAGATCGGCTGCTTCACTCTCTTCAAGGTGGAGGTGGAAGGACTGAAGGACGAGGCGGAGGTGGGGGGTGGGAGAAGAAGGCTTCCAGGGGCCCTGGGGAAGATGGAAACCTGAATAGGGAGACCGGTAGGTGCATGGGGGAGGAGAGGGTTACCCGGCTGGACAAGGGCGTTTGAACCACAAGATGGAAGGCAAGCCTGGAGAAAGGGTCTTGCCTTGGTCCACTGCCTAGCTGGGACGTTGGGGGACGGTCGACCAGGACGCGCACTTTGCTCACCACCCCTGCCCGCAGACGCTGGCCGTCGTGCTGACGGCGCTGCCGCGGAGCAGCCCCGCGGAACTGACCATTTCGGCCCTCAGTCTGGCGCTGCTAGTGCCCGTAAAGGAATTGAACGTGAGATTCCGAGACAGGCTGCCCACCCCGATCCCAGGGGAAGTCGTCATGGTGAGGACGGGTTCGGGGGGTCGGCCCCCTGCCTGGCACAAGCCCGGCCTACCCTCTAGCATCGGGCTCCAAAGGTCTTTGTGGGCTCGCTGCTGCCCCCTCGTGGCCATTGAGGGGCTACAGTTAGGAGGGTTGGGTTTTTTGTTTTTTTTTTTAATTTGAGAATTTCCATTCTCCCTTCCCCCCGCCCCCCTTTATGTATACCGTCGAATCGGATCCCGGATCTGACTGGTACAGGAGGAGCTTGACCCTCCTTCTCCAGCGGAACATCTGGTGGATTCGAACTGCGTGCCTTCGGAATTGCCGCGCAGCTTCTTACCACTAGACTTCCTCAGTTAGGAGTTCTTAAACGCATTTCCAGGACATCTCTCAGAAACCTTGGGTCTACAATGATCCTCTGAGACTTCCGCCCCATGCTTCTTTACTCCTCTTAAAAGTCCCCCATTTAAACCTTTAACCATACCTACTGGATTCCTTTCGGTCTTGCTCGCACAGCGCTTCCTTTCACACCTCCCTTTTCACTGCTGTACTCTTGCAACCTACACTTCTCTCTTTTCTGAACCAAGTGCTTGTTTTGAGTCTCTACCCGTACCCCATACGGGGCTCGCTCCGGTGGCTTAGTAGTAAGGAATTGAGAAGCCTACTCAGTTCAAATCCACTTGCAGCTCCGTGGGAGAGAGATGAGCGACCTCTTCTTGTGCAATGTATAGCCTCTGAAACCCCCCCTGGAGGTTCTAACTCCTCTACTGCACACAACAGACAGATATCCAAAGCTCCCTAGTTCTAGCCCAGCATCCCCAGGTATCTATCACCCCTTTTCTGATCCCCATGGCTCAGTACTCAATCACAAACATACTCCAGTTACCTCAGTTGCTGGATTCTTGTGACCATTTCTCATGTTGAACCCCTTCTGGCTTTTTCCTGTGGTCCTCACACCCCCCTCCCCCAGTGCCCTAATTTTCTCTTTCTCAGGTGCTCCTCGCCTCAGTGCTTTGCTTCACTTCTTCCCTGGATACAAAATACAATGTCCAGATAGTGGGGGTGCTGCCTGGAGGGTAAGAGACTAAAAAGATGGCAATTTTCTCTTCCTGCCCCTTTCCTGGTAATCCAAGCCTTTCTCGATCTCTTCTCTTCTTGCCCAACTCTAATTTCTTTGCATCCCCTAATCTCAGTAACACCCAAGCTAGCCTCAGTCATGGATCTCTTCTTCAGATTCCCTCAGCCCATCTTCCCCAGTCTGACTGAACTGCCCAGGATCCTTGCTGATTCACTGCCCATTGCATTGGTGACTTTTGCTGTGTCCACCTCCCTGGCCTCCATCTATGCAGACAAGTATAGCTACACTATTGACTCTAACCAGGTATGATTCTGCCTGTGGACCCCCTATAAATCCAGGAGACGACCCCTAATCTGACCTCCCTCCCTGCCTTTGTATCTCTGCCCATCATCTCACTGATCTTTCCAGGAGCTCTTGGCGCACGGTGTCTCCAACCTTGTCTCCTCCCTCTTCTCTTGCTTTCCCAACTCAGCCACGTTGGCAACAACCAGCCTACTAGTGGATGCTGGTGGGAATACACAGGTAAGAGGGCACCTTTGGATAAGAAAGGGGAGAGGCATCCAGGTTAGGGTGAAGACACAGGTGGGAGATTAGTAAAGACATTTAGGAGGGCATTTAGCTAGAACATGTAATCTGTGAGGTCAGTGCATGAGGGAATGTGACTAGGCAAGAGAAAAGATAACCCAAACAAAACTTCACTGCTGTCAAATCAATTCCTACTCAAAGCGACTCCATTGGGTTTCCAAGGTTCTTCAAATCATTATGGAAGGAGATTGCCCACCTTTCTCCTCAGAGCGGCTGGTGTAAACAAACCAATATAAAATAAAAGTTAAAAAAAAAGATAACAGTAAGGTCAGAAGATCCCCACGAACCACTCCTGGAGAAAAAAAAATCTATCAATCTACTCCTTTAAAGATCATAGCCTAGAAAACCCTGTGATGAGTTCTACTCCATCCACTATGAGTTGAAATCAACTCAATAGCAAACAACAAGAAGTCCTGGGTGATTCAAACAGTTATGTGTCCAATTGTAGTTGTTAGGTGCCTTCAAGTAATTTCCACCTCAACCCAAAGTTAGCCATTTAAGAGCAGAACTGCTCCAGAAGATTTTCCAGGCTCTTGTGAATCTTTGTAGGAGCAGATTGCCAGATCTTTCTTTCTTCCTCAGAGTCATTTGTTGTTGCTGTTGTTAGGTGCCATCAAGTGGAGTATAATTCATAACAATCCTTCCTATTATGAACAATCGATCTGAACACTGTCCTATCCCACACCGTCCTCATAATCTCTGCCACACATAAGCCCATTACCACTGTTGTTGTATGTGCCATCGAGTCACCTGTGAGTCATAGTGACCCTATGTAGAACATCTCTGAACTCTGCTCTATCCTAAGCCAATCTTCTTGTCTCTAATACACCTGCCTCTGTTACCCCAGTCACCGAATCAATTCTTCTCATTGAGGGTCTTTCTCTCTTACACTGTCTCTCCACCCTTCCTTTTTCCCCCTTCCCTTTCCTTTTTGCTGACTCCACCCTTCTAAGCATGATGTCCTTCTCCAGGACTGATCCCTCCTTGCAACATGCCCAAAGTATGTAAAACGAAGCTTCCAAATCCTTGCCCTCCAAGGAGCAGCCTGGTTTCACCTTCTCCAGGACAAGCCTGTTTGTTCTCCTAGCACTGGGTGGGTTCAAATCAGTAACATTTTGGTTGGCTGCCAAGTGTATAACTGTTGCAACTTGAGGGCTCCTAAGCATTCAGCTGTTCTCCAAAAGGTTGGAAGTTCAAAGACACCAGAGGATACTCAGAAGACAGACTTTGATATCTTCTTCCAAAAGCTCTCAGCCTTAAAAACCTCTATGTTGTTGTTGTGTATGTACCATCAAATCACAACCAACCCCTAACTGACCCTCTAGCAGGTTTTCAGAGGCAGTTAGTTAGACAGGTCAAATCACACAGTTCATCACATTTCTCTCCCATGAAGCAGCTGGTGGATTCAAACTGTGGACTTCTGGGTTGGCAGCACCAACTCTTTGACTCTAAGCCACTAGAACTCCTTCAGAACCCCAACAACAATTTTCAAACTCAAATTCATGGCAACCAAGACCAATAACAGGCTGTAAGCACTCAGAGAGATTACGGTGACCCAAATATACTTTCAAGTAAAAACAACTGTAAAATAAACTTAAAAGACTGTAAAATAAATTTGAAAGACCAAAATTCTCATTTTCCCCAACTAAGGACTATTGGATATTTAAAAATAAAATAAAATATAGCATTTGAAAAGAAATATTAAAATCTCCCCCTATTTTTGGTTTTTCTTTTTCTTGATGCTCTGAGCATATGTTTAACCTGCCTCTAGGGAAATCTAGAGGTGGTTTGTAGGATGAAGGCAAGCTTCAGCTAAAAGAGAAGCTGACTCCAGGGAGAGACTGACAAAGGACAAGCCTTTAGTTGGTGCAGGGAGGGAAAGGCAGGTGAGGAATATGGTGGGGGGAGGGAGACTTCCAAGGGAGAAGAGGCAGGTATGTAGGCAGGAAGGCTGGCTCTCACTGGAGTGGAGGCAGCCTCCTTTCCTTCCAACCCTCCTTCCCTCCAGCTGGCAGGCCTTTTCTCCTGTGTGGTTGTCTTGTCAGTCCTGCTGTGGCTAGGACCCTTTTTCTACTACCTGCCCAAGGTAAGGGACAGAGGAGGCAGGAGAGTGGCTGGGAGGAAGGCTCTAAACCTGGAAGGCCTTGCAGCAGTCACCCTGCCTGCTCTGCCCCAAGGCTGTCCTGGCATGCATCAACATCTCCAGCATGCGCCAGATGTTCTTCCAGATGCGGGAGCTTCCGCAACTATGGCGCACCAGCCGCATGGACTTTGTGAGAAATGGCAGCAATGTTCCTCCCCACCACCCCTCTGTCTTCCAGCACTCCCAGCCTCTGCCCTGATCAAAGCTGATTGTCCTGGTCCTAAATTCTACAAATCCCTCATACCCCATCACACAACTCTTCCTGGTGCACCTTACTCAGAAATAAATGAAGGGTGGGGTTTGAAGTCCCTCAAACCTATATGTAACCCCTCTCTGGTGCATGGTGTGTATCTCCTGGTGAGCTGATCCTTTCTCTTCTGTCACTCTTTTGTGATCTCCTGACCCCTTCACTACTGACTGGATCCCTTGCTTTGGCTGTGTCTTGGCCCTTTCCTTCTGGGCAATTTCCTCCTCTGTGCCCCACAGGCTGTATGGATGGTCACCTGGGTGTCTGTAGTGGTCCTGAGCGTGGACCTGGGCCTGGCTGTGGGCGTGGTTTTCTCTATGATGACTGTGGTCTGCCGCACCCAGAGGTGGGAGCCTAGCCAAGGGGAGAGGTGAAGCTTTAAGTGACTCCCCTGCAGGGCCAGGCTGGGAGTCTGATGCCGGCCCCCTCCCAGGGTGCAGTGCCTGGCTCTTGGACTAGCTGAAGGAACGGAGCTCTACAGGCCACTTAGAGAAAGCCACAAGGTAGGTAGGGGATACTGCCAGAAAAGGAAGGGAAATTTTGACCTAAACGCTTTTCTAACCTTCTGATCCTTTAGTTCCTCCAGGTCCCAGGGCTCTGCATCCTGAGCTTCCCAACACCTCTCTACTTTGGGACCCGTGGGCAGTTCCATCGCATACTAGAGCAGCATCTGGGACTTGGAGAGAGGGGCGAGGTAGCAAAGAGTGGCGGGTTTGGAGCAGGATCTGCAAGGGATCCATGCCTGTATCTGTGTAACCCTCTATGCTAACTGTCTGACCCTTTCTGCTCCCAGGTGACTCCAAAGCCAGATGGCCTCGCTCATGCAGGTTAGATGGGATGACAAGGGATGATATTTGCACATGATCCATGGAAGCATGTGGGATCCGGGTACACCTGCCTTCTTCCCACCCTAGTTGCTGAGCCTGTCAGAGTGGTGGTTCTTGATTGCAGTGGGATTACCTTTGCAGATGCTGCTGGGGCTAGAGAAGTGGTGCAGGTGAGGGAGAGTAGGGTGGAGACAACATCCATTAATCATCTCACTCAGATTCTTGACTTCATACCTAACTCCTCCCACTCCAACCCCACAGCTGGCCAGCCGATGCCGAGATGCTGGGATCCACCTTCTCCTGGCTCAGTGTAATGGTGAGAGGTGTGGAAGTGGAGGGACCCATTGACCTGGGACTAACTGGACACTTGGGGGAGGTAAGAGGAGATGACATGGACTTGGGAACTAAGCCTGACTGCCTCCCCACTCAGCCTCGGTGTTGGCGACACTGAGCGGGGCAGGACTCCTGGACACAGTGACCCCTGAACAGCTGTTTGTGAGTGTTCAAGATGCAGCTGCTCATGCCTTGGAGAGACTGGTGAGGGGGCAGTGGCAGCAGGAGCCCAGGGCTTACAGGGACAGAGCTGTATCAAGTGAGGTGTGGGTCATGACTGAAGACTCAGGCAGAGGGATCTGGGAAAGACGCTAAGGTTGGAGATCAGGAAAGAAGGAGTGAGGATGAAATAACAAGGCGATTTCAGGGGATGTTGGGCTGAGCTTTGGGTGAAGAACTGAGAAATGAAGATTCCAAAGGGGTAGCAGTGCCCCTCAGAGAACTGCCAAATCTCAGGAGAGGATGAGAGTTGCCTTGTCTAGTCTAACCTACTCCTGACACATCCTGTCTTCTCTAGGAGCTCAGTGGTCCAAAGACTTGCACAGTGTGGGTCTGATCTGAAGAGTGGGCAGCCTCAGTAACATTGTGTGGGGATGTTCATGCCCCCAAGCCCTCTTCATTAATGTGGCTAATAAAGTGAACTGGGAGCCTCTGAGAGCATGCTGTGAACCTGGGTGTCTGCACTCAGACCCTCAGTGCTTTTCCTCCATGCACACAGACAACATTGCAGAGACACAATTGAGAACGGCTTTGACCATTTGTTCACCAGTCCCCACTTCAGCTCAGGCTCATAAATTCTCTCCATAGGAGTGGGGCCAGTGCCTGTGCACAGAGATGGTAGTCCAGAGATGGTAGTGAGTGGCACAGCACTGGGATTACATCGCTGAGGGGGCTTCCCCATCTCCTAGTCCCAAAGAGATGAAAGGAGAGTATTTCTGCTTCAAGTTCTTAGAGTCCCCTTGGGATCTTTGGCACTTGGAAAGCAACAACATCCCACACACATACCCTGCCCCCCTTTTCCTGCCCCATTAGAATGGGGTTGGGGGGCCCTTGGCACTGGCTGTTGGAAAGGGTATGGCTCCATCATGACCATGGGTACTTGAGGAAAGAAGGAGTGTCACCAGGACAAGCCCCTATTTGGGATTAAGTTCTGAAGATAAGGGGTGAGGGACTGGGAGGCCAGAATCAGCCAAGTGGTCACTGTGGAGTGGAGATTGTTGGGAATTCCTGGCAGGGACGAGGAAGCAAGTCCAATCAGCAGGCCCTGGTGCCCATCAGTCCGCAGTCATGCACTGCAGCCGGTGTTTGAAGAAGAGTAGGCGGTGTTTGGTCATGTGACTTTCGTCCAGTGAGCCCGGGTAACGGTAGTGGGCATAAGTCTCTGCCCTGGCGTCCCGTGACACCCAAGGAAGCTTCACTTTGGATGCATGATCCACAACGACATCTGAGCAGGAGCCCACTCGAAGGGAACCAAGCCCATCCAGGAAGAACTCTGGGGGTGGGGGGTGGGTGGGAACAGAATAAGGTCCTTTGGATATAGAAGGCCGACCCTTAAAGGAATGCTTGGGTTGGGCTATGAGGGTCATATGCAGAGTCCCTTTTCAAGAACCTCAGGTTTATGAGGTAACTCCCCAAACTTCAATTTTATGCTTCTGCAAAACTCAGTCTATATAAGTTGCTTTGGGCTTTGAAACCCAAAACCCCCACCCCTATTGCCCTGATGTGGTCAAAAAAACGTCTGTTGGGCTGCTCCAAGTATGGTGTGAAGCAGAGTTGAGGAGGGGTGACAGTGA
Source organism: Elephantulus edwardii (assembly GCF_000299155.1). Taxonomy (NCBI): domain Eukaryota; kingdom Metazoa; phylum Chordata; class Mammalia; order Macroscelidea; family Macroscelididae; genus Elephantulus; species Elephantulus edwardii. Next base: position 1,970,041 of record NW_006399962.1, on the reverse strand, counting down.
CAGTGGGGAGTTCATGGACCCAGTAGCTGCACTAAGGGTGCAGGCTTTACTGGCCAAGAGGGAAAGGAAAATGCGTCTCCCATAGGAAGTTTTCCAGGCCCTTACACAAGTCTTTGTAAAATTTTTGTATAAGGGTTGTCTAGGACTCTGCGGGGGGTGGGGAGGGGATGGATGTCAGGTGAAGGGGCTCTCATCCGGTGTAGGATGGCTGGGATGGGGCGCCACTCACCCAGGTGGGCAACTCGGCTGAGGCGCGGGTCAAAGCCGACCTCGCGCACCTTGTCCGTTCGCGCCAAGAAGAAGTTGACCACTCCGTCTGTGACCACACAGTCCGAGAATCCAACAAGCTCGTGGTGGAAGCCACGCTTCTGCCGCAAGCAGTTGCCTTGGCCTGGCGCTCCGGGCTCCACGCTCAGCAGCTGCCGGTAGGTGGTGGAGAAGCCTGAGATCTCGCGCACCGCGCCCCCCACCTGCAGGGGGAGTGGAAAAATGGCTGCAGGCGGGGCAGGGGCTGCGATAGGCTTTGACAGGGTGATTCCCCTGCCAGTCCTCTCCCATCATCCCTGCCGACCCCACTTCCTCATCTTCGCTCAGACCCTGGTCCTTTTTCAGCAGAACGCACAGCTGGGCTTGTGCACTTTCACTTGCACTTCCCCTCCTCGTCCCCCTGACGCCCACATCCCTCCGCACCAGATCCAGTGGGGTCCTCTCCAGCACATCCACAAGCTTCTCCAGTCGCGTCCGCGCGGTGAAAACAAAGTCGTCGTCCACCCATAGTACGTACTTGGTGGTCACTTGGGACACGGCCAAGTTCCGGCCTGCAAACCAGCCCTGGAGAAGCGGTTGTGTGATTGAAGGACAGATAACAGGCCCCTCCTTCCCCCTCTCCTCTCTCCTTCCTGACCTCTTTTGACAACCTGAGACCCTTTCCATTCCAAACTTTTGATTTTAGGGATGGAGGGAGCTGAATTTTTTTAAAAAAAGGAAGAAAAGCATTCCTAAGGCTGCTGCCTTGATGGTTGGGGAATGGGCCCGAGATGCATCCATTAATTGATTCACTCATGCATTCATTGATTCGCCAACTATTGAGTATCCACTAGGTGTAACACATTATTACAAGAACGCAACAGGGAATAAGATAGGTACCGCTCTCTAAGAACCAAGTGCCTAGCAGGACGCAGGGACTGGGGACTGAAGCATGCTCCCCCCTCCTGGGAGTAGCCTCTGCCCTGCCCAGACTCCCCAGTTTCACACCTTGCCAAAGGGCATGAGATAGTGCTCTATGTGTGGGCCACTGACACGCTCTGGCTTCTCACTGTCGTCAGCAATGACCACAGTGACTGTTGGGTAGAAACGGCGGATGCTGGTGATGAGAGTCCGGAGCCGATCATAACGCAGGAAGGTCTTGGTGGCGATGGTGACCAGGGCGCTGATGTTGTACTGGGCTGAAGGTGCGAGGTTGGGTGCAAGGAGGCAAAGTAGTGAGGAAAGTGAATTAATACCTGCCTAGGGATGTCCCGCCCACGTTGTCCCCTCCCAGGGTCAGATCTAGATCCCTGACCCCACCAGCCTTACCTCCCTGGGGTAGAGCTCCAGGTGGGTACAACCTTGGGTTGGGAGGGTGTCTAATTCGGATGGTGAAGGCAGCCTCATGTCCCTCAGTGGAGAACCGGACTGTAGAGAAACAACATGGTGAGGTGAAAGGACATAAGGTGGGCTTCTAAGTCTGAGGCAGTATTCTCTAATCAGCCAACCTGTTCTGTGTTTTTTTTCATGTCTTGGTGGACATGTTGCAATGAATTAGAACCATAATCGTACCTCCTACCAAATGACTGAGTGGAGCTATGCAAATGTAGCCCACCAAGGGGACTGAATTACTTGGTAAGAATGTAAATAAGGTGGTATAGTAGGTTGCACTGGGCTATTCAGCAGCTTGCTCAGAGGGAGAAAGAAGAAACAGAAAGATAAGGCAGTTGCTGCTAAGACCTATGGTCCTAGTAACCCATTGGAGGGGGCCATAAGTCTGAAGTGGTTTGCCAGCAGCGAGAATTTTTTGGTTTGGCACTTTTTGTGGGCCCACTGGTAGAGAACATCTGTCAGAGGCCTTGCTGGCAGCCTGGGGTTCCGCTGGGCACCTGGTCAAAGAACTGTATCCCGAGTTGCTTTGGATTCTAAGTTGTAACTTAATACTTTCCCAACAAACTCCACATTATGAATATTTTCTGTGATTTTTGTGTCCATTCCAATGAACTATTGAATCTAGCACAGAGGTAGAGAGTGCTGGTCTGTAAGAGAAAGAACGAAGGGATATGGAAAGTGAAACTTTCGACTTCAGATGCTTACTTTGACTACTACCCGCTATGACTGAATAGAAGGTAAAAATGGTATACTGCAGCTAAGAGGAGAAAAGCCACACTTCCGTTCAGTCAGAGAAATTAAAAAAAAAAAAAAGAGGAGGAAGATGCAGGAAATGGATTGCACAGCAGCAACTGTGAACATGAAGAAAGACCGGGGAAGTGTTTCATTCTATTGTAGAGAGTTGTTAGGCACACTCCATGGTACTTGTTAGCACCTTACTACTAAACCCAGCAGTGGCTTGCAGCAAAATCAAGTAGATTAAAGGAGTTGATTCTACCTGGATCTTCAGATTCCACTGAGCCAGAGGCCCATTTATACACATATAAATGGGAAGATGGTGTAGGTATGGAGAAGAGTAGATGAAACTGGAATGCTTTAAAAATGGTTACGTTTTTTACTAGGTCAACAAAATTTTGGTGCCCTCAGGGACCTGAAGAGGCTGTAGTATCTCTCACTTGCAGACACCAGGAAACCAAAAGGGAATTCAGTGGGGATAGAGAGAACAAAAACAAGCAAGAATGAGTCAAAGAAGAAAAGAAACCATGCTCGCCTTGATGACCACATAAGTATGATAGAAACATGGAGGGAAATGTGAGAAGCAAAATATCAAACTAAATATTAATAATTAACTAAATGCTGTATCAGGATATGAGGAAGGTGTAAATAAAAGCTGGAATTTCCCCTGAGACAGGTCACAGGGGTCAAGCACCAAGGCAGACCTAAGGCAACTTCACAATTCTTGGATTGGATTTACTAACCCCTTCCTCCTGAGATAAGCATAAGGTTGACAACAGAGAAAATCTCAACTTCATTTGCAAAAGATTTCTCTTTGTGATTTGCTTCCCAGTGATTCTCAATAAAATCAATGAAAGGTATGGCTTGAAGGCTTGAGTCTTCCAGCTCTTTGCCCCCTGCCTTTATGCTTTCTGTCTTTTCCTCAAAAAAAGGGGGTTATATGTTTATCTGAATATATTATGAATGTTTCTCCTCCCTAGTGTGTTATCAACAATTTCATCTTACTTGGATCCACAACCAACATTCTTGGCACCAGCTGTCAAGAAATCAAAAGACAAGCTGCATTGGGAAAATCCGTCAAAGACCTCTTTAGAGTGTTAAAGAGCAATGGTGTCAGTCTAAAGACTAAGGTATGCCTGATCCAAGCCATGACCTTTTTACTTGCTTGCTATGCTTCTGAAAGCTGGACAATAACTAAGGATGACAAAGTAATTAACATTTTTCAGTTGTTGTTCTGGGGAAGAGAACGGAATATCTGATGGACTGTCAAGGGAACAAACAAGTCTGTCCTGGAGAAAGTGAAATCAGGGTGCTCTTTGGAGCAAGGACAGTGAAACTAGAGTTTCACAGTTGTCTCACACACTTTGGGCATGTCATAAGGAGAGGCCAGTACTTGGAGAAGGACATTATGCTTAAAAAGGCTTACAATGATCCTCGTAAGATAGGAAGACCCTTGATGTGAGGGATTGACACAGTAACTACAGCAATAGGGTAAAATGTGTTGAATATGGTGAGGTTGACTCAGGATGGGGCAAGGTTCAGAACTATTGTTCACAGGGTAACTGTGACTTTATGGCACATAACAACAATAGTATTATAAAATAGACCTAAATGTATGGTGGTGGTGGTGGTTGTTAGATGCCGTCAAGTATAACTCATAGAGACTCTATGAACAAAGGATCTGAACCCTGTCCTGTCCTATGCCATCTTCACACTTCCAGACACACTAGAGTTCACTGCGGCACTCACCGTGACAACCCACCAGATTGAGGGTCTTCCTCTCCTTTGCTGACCCTCCATCCTTCCTAGTATCATGTCCCTTTCCAACGAATAGCACCTCCAAAGATTTCTCTTTGTGATTTGCTTCCCAGTGATTCTCAATAAAGTCAATGAAAGGCAAATGTGCCCAAAGTATATGTGAGACAAAGCCTCATCACTCTTGCCACCAAAAAACACTCTCGCTACAACCTCTCCAAGACATATTTGTTTGTTCTTTTGGCCATTTATGGGATGTTCTGTGCTCTTCTCCAACACCATAGCTCCAAGAGATCAATTCTTCTTCTGTCATCCTTATTCATTATCCAGCTCTCATATAGCAAGTGATTGGAAAGACCATGCCCTGAATCAAACACACCTTAGTCCTCAAACTGATATCATTACTCCTCAATAATTTGAAGAGGTCCTTAACTGCAGATTTTTCCAGTGTAATGTGTCTCCTTATTTCCTGGCTTCTGGTACTACATTGTTAACTGTGGGTCCAAATGTATGGTAGTAGTGAATAATAGTTATTATAGATGACAGAGAGTAAGTCACTACTTGATTGGATATGCTAAAAGGGTAACTAGGATGTGCTTGAAAGAAACACAAGCTGTTGGTTGTGGAGTATTGAGTGCTTAAGTGGAAAAAGCCAAGCCCTACCCTGATTCTTTCCAGATTAAATTTGCTTTTGAAAAGACATGAAGACTCACCCAGAACTGCTGAGAGAACAGATTTGTGTTTTGAAGGAAGGACTTGCAAAAGGAAAAAGAAAATAATTTTTTTTAAAAAAGACTTGTTTTTTTTTTAATTTCAAGAAATTTGCCACTGGATGCCAAGGCAGAATAAGTCAATGCCCATAAGAAAAATTCGCTTCCAGGACTGGAAGTAAAAAGGAACTGATAAACAGCCAAATATACACCCATGAGGTAATTACTTGAGGGGGTTCACTTAATGAGTACAACATGGACGAGATGGGTTGAATTAGGGTATGTTCCACTGGCACCAGTTGAGACTAGGAATGAGAAAGTGCTGGGTGGTCTAAAGTGCAGGGAGGTTGTACACTCCCACACTTCCAGCTGGTGTTCAGGAGCTTGCAGGGCTAGGATGAACTGACCAGAAACTGACGAGCAAACAGAAAGACGTTTGACACCATGAGCTGATGTAGATGGCTGCGATTTGGTGGCATGCTGTGGACTGGACGTTGTCCCTGAATGCAGAGTGCCAACCAGGACAAAAAGTTCTTCACAATCAATGGACATGCTTGTATCTTCAGAGCAATGGTTTCATAGAGATAAGCGCTTTAGTTGGTTATATTGAATGAGAGGTGATAAAGGTTTGAAGTGACTGGCTTACAATCTATTAGAGGTGTGCTTACACTCAAAATGAGGGGATACAAAGGAGGAACCCACTCTATTTTCCTGATGAGTCTGAGGCAGATGTGTCTGATGGAGGAAAATGAGAATATGACTACATGACTTAGCTGTAAGTAATGATTATTAGGGAGCTCTGGTAGGCTAGGGGTTCCCTATCAGGGAACTCTTCACCCTAGGGGTAAGGAGTTATGTTGCTGTTCAAATCCACAAGCTGTTCCAAAGAAGGATGGGGAAACCTCCTCCCATGTGATTTACTGAAAAACCCCTGGAGGGTCAGTTATTAGTCAGCTGGCACACATGACCACCACAACAATGATTGTTACAGGGGTTACAATTGTAAAACTGTAATTCTAGAAGCTGTAATTTTGAGTAAACTAAAGACAATGTTGTACTGGAGTTCCGTAAAGGTTTTGCTATCCTGATACCTTGTGAGGTTCCAAGTGAATAATCTTCAGTTAGAGCTGAGCACCTTTTGGTGAAGGCTTACTGGTGCAGTAGGGTGCCTCTGTGCGGCTTATGGGTAGAACTAAAACAGCTTATGATACTTGTTCAAGTAGGACAGAGGCCCGGAGCCACAGGACCAAAAGCCTGAGCATCTGAGAGTGGTGTACCTGTGCTCACTGCTGAGAAAAGGCTATCCTGATTAAAGAACTCTATCCTGAGTTGTTTTGGATTCAAAACTGTAACCTGTTACTTCATCCTAACAAACCCCTTACTTGTATTGTCTGTGAGTTCTTACATGGCCATGGCAACAAATTATCAAACCCAGTAGAGAAGTAAAGAGCACCATAGAAGGGACAATAGGTGTCAGAATTGGTAAAAAGGTTGGAGAATGTAGGTACGTCTGACCTCTGCCTCACAGGAATTAGCCTGGGCTGTTGATCTTGATCCTCATTTCCTTTGTGACGTTAAAGGAAATTAGATGCCTCCACCATGTCACACGTACAGTGGACAAGAACACAAGGTCCTTATCTTTGGGGAGCTTACATGCTAATGGATGGGAGAAAGAAGACAATAAATGTATTTTAATTAAAAGCAAATTTTTATTATTTACTATGAGCCAGGCACTTTAAAAATTATGTGAATTGGACTCACTCATTTAATCCTCACTAGAGCCCTGTTAAGTAGATCCATGCTACCAGAGAAGTGAAGTAGCTTGTCCACATTTTCATAGCTATTAAACAAGAAAGCTAGGATAGGAGCCTAGCCACTCTGGTTCAAGCTAAATAAAGAAGAAAATTCAGATACTGATAACTATTGAATAGAAAATAAGCAATGTGATAGTGAGGAGGAGACATTTGAGATGAGATCTAAAAGACAAGGATGAGCCAGCTATGCAAAAATCTGGTTGGAGGGGAGAACACTGCAGGCAGAGAGAGGACAGCAAGTGCAAAGGCCCTGTGGTGGTAGCAAGCTTAGTGTAGCAAACCTTTCAGAGAAATAGGAGGGCTGTGTATGTTCTTTTGGCTATAGAAGAAATGGAGCTCAGAGAGATAAGGCCCTTGTCCTCTAGAAAGTTGTAGGCTAGGAACAGTCTGAGTATTTTGGTTGCCAGGCTAGGTCACTTCCTGGGGCCCTCATGATTGGCCTGGAGGAGGGATACAACCAAGGCTCCAGTTTCCCTCTGGCCTGCTCTGGTCCCAAATGAACAAAGGCTCCTTCTCTCCCTCCTGGCCCTTCTGGTCCAGCTGAAATGCCCATTGTGTTCCAGCTGACCCAGCTGAAATTCTGGCCATTGTCCCAGGGCCTCCCATACCCTCTGCCACTTGCCCGCCCCAGCCTTCTTGGATTCTCTTTGCCCATCCAGCCTGGTCCTATCTCCACCCAGGCCTCACACCTGTGTCAGCTGTGTTGATGTGGTAGCTTCGACTGCTGTAAGTGATCAGCTGCAGCTGCCGGTTGAGCTGGTCCAGCCCTGGGCTGGTGATTGTGAGATCTGGCTGTCCCTCTCCAATGAGAGTCACTCCTGCCACTTCCCCTGCCACATCCCAGATGCCCAGGGAGGCAGTAAGGTTCACCTGGAGAGAGGGTTGGAAGGTGTTGGGTTAGGCATCAGATCCATCTCTTACCTCCCTGGTCCTTCAATTTCTCCCTTAGCCCTGTCTCTCCCAGTATCCTTGATGAGCCCTTGGCTTCCCTGTCCGTTTTCTCTCACCTGGTAGAGGTCCTGACTGGAAGCTGCCTGCAGACTGAGCCCTAGGAAGGATGAGAGATCAGAATCATAGAGTCCCACATTTTTCTTCAATTTCTCTTCCCCCTCTTAGTATATACAGCACACTTGGCTGTGCTCCATTCATCCTGTTGAGGCTTCAACAGGGCATACTGGCGAACATATTCTTGACTGGTTTTTAACTACTTTACATCAGCACAGTATTTCTGCTACGGCCTGGCTTATTCACCTGCCAAACCTTTGATCAATCAGCAAAGATGGAGTTCTTCCCCCCAGACCTCTCCAGTACCAAAGCCCAACCAAACCTGTTGCTGTCATGTTGATTCTGCCTCATGGGGCCCCATGTGTTACAGGATTGGACTGATCCCCTGGAATTTGATTTATACAAGGAACCCTAGTGGTTCAGCATCTGGTTACTAAGTGGAAGATCAGTGGTTTTAATCCACTACTTATGCAAAGGGAAGATGTAGCAGTTTGCTTCCATAAAGATTGCAGCCTGGGAAATTCTCTGACCTCTAGGGGGGGTCACTGTAAGTTGTTGTTGTTAGGTACCCTCGAGTACAATCACAGTGACCCTATCAACAGATCTGAACCTTATTCTGTCCTGTGCCATCCTTAAAATCTCTGATACACTTGAGTCCATTGCTGCAGTTACTGTACCAATCCATTTGAATCTTCCTCTCTTTTGCCCTCCTTCTACCTTTCCAGGCATGATGTCTCTCTCCAAGGAATAGCCTCTACTATCAACATGCCCAAAGTATCCGAGATGACTCTTTATCATCTTTGTCTCCAAGGAGCACTATGTACCTTCTCCATGACATAGTTCTTTGTTCTTTTCCGTCGGATAGTTAGTACTCTTCTCCAACACCACAACTCAAAGGCATCAATTCTTCTGTCATCCTTACTCATTGTCCAGCTCTCAGATGCATAACAATTGATTGAAAAGACCATAGCATGAATAAGGCACACCTTAGTCCTCAAACTGACATCATTGCACCAGTAATTTGAAGAGGTCTCTGATTGCAGACTTTCTCAGGGCAATATGTCTTTTGATCTCCTGGCTGCTATGTTGACTGTGAATCCAAGTAAGATGAAGTCATTGACAATCTCAATTTTTTCTTCATCTATCATGATGTCACCTATTGGTCCAGTGGTGAAAATTTTTTTCTTGATGTTGAGATGCAATCTATATTGAAGGCTGTAGTCTTGATCTTCTGCAGTAATCACTTCAATACTCCTCACTTTCAGTGAGCAAGGTTGTGTCATCTGTATAATGGAGGTTATTGAGTCTTCCTCTAATCTTGCTGCCACATTCTTCTTCAAAGAGTCCAGCTTCTCAAATAATTTGCTAAGCATATAGATTGAATAAGTATGGAGAAAGGATACAATCTTGATGCACATCTTTTTAAATTTTAATGTTCCCTTGCTCTAGTCACACGACAGCCTCTTGGTCTAAGCATAGGTTTTACATGAACAAAATTAAATGTTCTTTATAGTATAGTTTTCTTTAAAACATAGAATGATAAGTTATAGCATAATTCACTATGAGTTAGGATCTATCAAACAGCAATGTTTTGGTTTTTGTTTCAATCTTTCCAGAAGCAGATGTCCAGACCTTTCCTCTACAGCAGTGGTTCTGAACTGCCAGCCTTTATGTTACTAGTAAAGTGCACAATTTTTCAAAATTGTGAAAAATTCCTGGCAATTCTAGCATCCCTCTGTGCCCCACCCCTTACCTTATGAGCCCCTTCCATCTTCTAAGTCACCCTCTCAAGAGCTCCACCTCCCATTTCAACCTTCCCTCATTCTTCCACCCAGACTCAGGCTCTGCCACCCTCACCATGGCTCAGCGCATCCTCTAGACCTTTTTCCCCCACCTGGCACCAAGATGCTCCTGAGGGGCTGAACCTCCACACCCTGCAGCGGGTACTGTAGAGGGGAATTGGCAGGGGCTATAAGCAGCTGGTCAGCAGTGGACTGGCTCCTGGCAGTGGAGGAGGGAGAAGAAAGAGGGGAGTCAGGAGGAATGAGGCTTCAGCTATGCCCACCCTCTAGGCCACCCAAGGCTCTCCCCATCACAGCCATCTCCTTCCTTCTTGCTCGCACCTTGACAAGAAGGCCTGGAACTCCTGCTCCCTGCTGGCAGAGACAGCCTTCAGCTCCTGAGGGTCAAAGGCCTTGGTGAAGTCAGTGGCTCGGACTTGCCTCTGGAAGGGTAGAGTAAAGCCTCCCCCACTGGACTCACAACTGCAATTGTTCTGAGCCAACAGCCTGGAGAGGGGATGAGGAGGCATCAGAGCACTGCTCCTTTCACTTTCACAAACTACAGACAAACTACACACCTTGGCTGCACCGCACTTCCTGTCCAGTATTTGTTCTCTTAAACATTACTCCTCAAATAGTTCCCAAGAGGGAGAACTATGGATACGATGCTGTGTCCCCTAAGTCTGGATTTTACGGAAGAACAGAATTAGGCCAATTAACTAGGATTTCAGAAGCTGCCTACGCACCATGCAAGACCTCATCTGGAATCTCCCTTTTTTGACTAACTCATAGGGGTGGGGGTGGGGGACGACTCTTTCAGGCTCTTCCCTTGAGTGAACAGCCACCCCATCCTCATGATAAGGTTCAGAGAGAGGCAGATCACCCCTGTCCCACTCCCTCTTGACTCTTATGTTTTTCTTTCTTTCTTTCTTTTTTTTTTTCCGCCAGGAAGACCCAGGCTTCCACAGTCCAGCACTCCTCACCGCCAGCGGCTACCGGGGTGGTTCTGACACACTCACCTCACCACTTGCTCTTTGATCCTGACCTGTATGTGTGCGTATCGGGGTTCTGGGGCAAGATCCAGCAGCTGGGGCCTTGCGGGGCCTTGCAGGGGTGCCCACAGTGAAGGTGGAGTCCTGGGGCCCGACGCCTCTCGGGTTCTCACATACAGGAGCCCCAGCGAGGTGCAGGCGAGCAGGAGGACCAGCCCGCAAAGGGCCCTTCGGCCCAGCCGCATCCTGTAGATGGCAAAGAGTGAGGGAGGGAATGGGCCCGGACTCTGGACCTTGGTGGCTTCTGAGCCTCTAACTGGCTCCCTGGGGCGCTTTCCACACCTCAAGGGCTAGGATTACACAATGATTCGTTCTTCTACACCCCACCCTCTCCCCCTCTGCCTCTTCTCACTACGGGGCCACAGAGGCTGCGGCCTCCTTTCTTATCTCCTTCTCTCACATTTGTGTTTGTCCTCACATCTGAGGCCTGGCATCTTGATGCAAGAAGCAGTGAGATGCGGCTTATAGATGAGAAAGCACCATTCCTACCCAACCCCCGAAAGAGCGGCGGTTTGGGAGCCTGCTGCCTAGTGCACTCCTCGGCCACGCGCCTCCCTAGTTCAAGCATCACCTGGGCCAGGGTAGGTTGCAAAGGGGGACTCCACAGCTTGTTTGTCAGGAAAAATGTAGAGACCCGTCCGCTATCGGGTGCCCGCACGGAGGGGGTCCAGTGAGTGGTCTCGGCAAGCGAGAGAGGAAGGAAGAGACGAGGGGATCGGCGCGCACGACTCCCCCGCCCCCAGCTCGGCCCTCCCCGCGCTCGAGCACTGACCTGTCTACGGCCCCACCGCTGCGGCACGCTCGCGGTCCGGGCTGTGCCTGGCTCCCAGCGCCGGCCTGGAGGTCCTCATGGGGCCGGAGCGGTCTGTCCCGGAGGCGGCGTGAACCTGAGTGGGGGTTCCTCCTGCCTCCCGAGCGCGCTCAAGCCCTCCCACCCCGCGGACCCTCCCGGCTTTGTGGACCGCAATGCCGGGGTGACTCTTGGCGTTCCCGTAGATGAGAAACCAAATTGAGAAACGGCGGCGTATCAGCTGCGGACACAAAGGCGGGACTCCTTGGCGCCCTACGCCTCCAGCCGGGCCGCGAGGGCTCCGGCAGCCGCGCTGCTATCGGGATCGCGCCGCGCCTCTCGGATCCCGGGCTCCAGGCGGCGGAGGCTTCTGGCTCGGCGCCGGGAATGCGCGCGCCGGGGCGCCTTCTGGCGGGCGCAGAGAGACGTGCAGGACCAGGGAAGGTTACCCCACGCCGTCCTTCAGCCATGTGCCTCCAGTCCTGGAGGTCGTATTTCTCACGGGTTCAGACTCTCCCTCTTATCGCGATTTTACATAAAACTAGGCAATAGGGGATTAGCGAAGGCATGAGAAGAGGGCGCTCTAATGCTCCATTTCTTGGAACATAAAAAAAAAAGAAAAGCAATAAGCCTAGATACTGGAAAAGAATGTGTCTACTGGGCTAACAAAGACAGATCCAAACATATCTCTTCTCAAAGTTCTGATAGAACCTTGTTCAAAGGCCTATGTTTGTTGTTAGGACTCCAGGTGGCTTCGTGGATAAAGCAGATGACTGCAACATGAGGTCAGTTCAAACTCAATAATCGCTCTATTCAAGACAAGTGCAACAATTGGCTTCTGTCATATGTTCTTAGGTGCCATCAGGTCTATTAGGGCACATAGTGACTTTATGATTGGAGTCTTGACCCATTCAGTGACATCCTCATGATCTCTGACATGCGCAAGCCCGTGTGGTAGTCACAGTGTTAACATATCTTGTGGAGGGTCTCCCTCTTATTATTGTGAGGACAATGCTTTTGTCCACTTCCCTTGCCCAGTTAAATAATTAAACAAGGAAGAAGAGACTGAAAGAAGGGATGGTGCCCAAGCTACCAAATAGCACAGTGTGGCCCTTGGGAGAGCTGACTTCAGTGCACAGAGTCGGGGGGGGGGGCGGAGCCGGGTGGGGGGGAGCAATATAGAAGGGCTAATTTTAGTGGTCAGCATTGGGGCTGTTAGAAGAGCTGTTACTGATCATGCTCAAAATAATCTCAGTGCAGGCTGAGGCCTTGCTGGAGTCCTGGGCCGAGAGCATAAATTGAAGCGCTAGACTGAAAAGAAAGGCGAGGAAGCAGAAATGATGGTAAAAAGTAAAGGTAGATTCATTAGAAAAATTAGATGCCAGAGGATTAGGTTTTTCTGCTCAGAAAGGAAGTGACAGAAGAATCAGCATGCCGACGAGGTGAGGTGCATTCTTTTCAATTGCTTGCTATGCCTCTGAGAGCTGGACAATGAATATGGGTGGCAGAAAAAGAATCAATGCCTTTGAGTTGTGGTGCTGCTGAAGAGTGTTGATCGTCCACGAGAACAAACAGGGCTGTCCTGGAGAGAATACAACCAGGTTGCCCCTTAGAGGCAAGGATTTTGAAGCTATGTCTCACATACATTTAGCATGTGGCCAGGAAGAACCAGTTCTTGGAGAAGGACATTATACTCGGAAGGGTGGAAGGTCAGTGCAGGAAGTGAAGACCCTTGATGAGATGGATTGATGCAATGACTGTGGTAATGGGACAGATGTGTCAGAGATGGTAAGATTGGTGCAAAATAGGTCACAGTTCAGGGCTTTTGTGCGTAGGGTCACTATGAGTTGTACAGCACATAACAAGTATTTAATGAACACTGTTGGAACAGATGAGGAGAAGAACTATCTGCAAGGAATATATGATTAGAGACATGTGTATGACAAGATTCTGGGACAAGAGGTGCATTGCAAAATGGACTGGGAGAGTGGGCCCACGAGATATCATCATGAAGAGGTCAAAGTTTAGGGGAGTGGTTCTTATTCTAGTCCATTTTTCTCTAATTTAACTCATGTACCTAATCTACTCATTCCACTCAGGTAGTGTCTGCTTCCTGGTTCTGACGACTGATGTTTTGTCAGGTGTGAGCTTCTGTCTCCTCTGTCTCATTGTTTCTAGCCTAAAACTCTGACAGCATGATCTCTCTCTCCAAGGACTGGTTCCTCCGGAAAATATGCCTAAAGTGAGAGGAAGATTCACTATCCTTGCCTCTAAGAAGCACTCTACATATATTTCTTCAAGACAAATTTGTTTGCTCTTTTGTCAACCCATGGTGTATTTAATACTCTTTGCCAGCAGCACAATTCAAAGGCATTGATTTATCTACTGTCATATTTAGGCATTGTCCAACTTTCAGATGCATAGAAAGCAATTGATAATACCATGATTTGGATCAGGTGCACCTTAGTCTTTAAAATGGCATAATTGCTGTTCAATACTTCAGAGAGGTCCTTGACAGCAGAGTTCCCAATGTCTTTCAGCAATTTTGTCTGTTACTACTGAGAATATTGACTGTGGATCTTTTTTTTTATTAAATTTTATTAGTTTTAATGAACATTTACAGAGATTTTGGGTTTTCATTCATTTATTGTTGCACTGTTTTCTCCACCCTCCTCCCCAGTTCATTCTTCTTTCCCCCCATGTCTGTTTTAATTGTCCAATTGCCACAGTGCTTGTCAAAGCCAGTTCTGATTAATCTCCTTTGTCAGTGTGTCCCTTGCCATTCCCTATCA
>NW_006399962.1:1927026-1954779 GCF_000299155.1 Elephantulus edwardii | reverse complement strand
TGCTTGTTAGCCATCTGAATGTCGTCTTCGGTGAAGTGCCTGTTCATATCCTGTGCCCATTTTTCTATTGGATTCTTTACCTTTATCTTGTTGTGCTGCTCAAGTATTTAATAAATTCTGGATATAAGTCCCTTATGTGATATGTTATTACCGAATACTTTTTCCCAGTCAGTGGCCTCCCTTTTTACCCTGTTGGAGAAGTGTTTGGATGTGCATAGGGATTTGAGTCTTAGAAGATCCCATTCATCTACATTATCTTCTCCTGGTTGTAGGTATGACTGTGGATCTTTCTAAGTAAAATGGAGTCATTGATAACGGCAATCTCTTATCATTTTACTGTGATTTTGCCTATTGGTCCAGTGGTGAGGATTTTTGTTTTCTTGAGGTTGAGATGTAACTCATATTCAAGGCTGTAGTCTTTGATCTTCTTCAGTAAGTGCTTTCAAGTCTACTTTCTACCAGCAGGATTGTATTATCTGTATAATACAGGCTGTTGATGAGTCTTCCTCTAATCCTGATGCCACATTCCTCTTCATATAATCTAGTTTCTTAAATTATTTGCTCAGCATACAACTTGAGTAGATATGGAGAAAGGATACAATCAGGATATCAACCTACCACTCATCTGTTAGTTTGCCGTATTGTCGTGGCGTGGGTATTACTGTTAGGCTGAAAGCTATGTTTTTGTTATTTCATATACCAGCAATGTCACCCATAGTGGACAGGTTTTAGTGGAGCTCCTAGATTAAGGGTAAGAAGCAATGCCAGCCATCTACTTCTAAAATAATAAATCCTCAAAAACTCTGTGCACTTACAACAACTGCGAGACATCACCTCACTCCAGCAATAATAGCAAAGTTCAACAGGGCAGCAAAACCAAATGCTGGCAATATTGTGGAGAGATTGGAACTCTTATTCACTGTTAGGGGGGATGCAAAATGGTACAACCACTATAGAAGCAGTCCAGCACTTTCTCAAAAAGGTCAAAATAAAAATACCATTTGACCCAGAAATTCCACTACTGGGAATATACCATAAAGAAATCAGAGTCGTGACTCAGATAGATGTATGCACACCCGTGTTTACTGCTACATTATTGACAATAGCAAAGAGATGGAAGCAACCCAAGTGCCCATCAACAAATAAATGGCTAGAAAGACAATGGCACATTCACACAATGTAATATTACACAGCATTGAAAAACAATAAACTTGTAAAACATTATGCTACATAGGGGAGGCTGGAGGACCTTATACTAAATGAAATATCTCAGTCACGAAAGGACAACTACTTTATAACATGGCTGTTATAAAATAGTACAGACTGGGGAGGTTGGGAAGAGAATAGGGAAAGAGTAAATAGATAATGAATATTACATTAGAAGAGATGAGAGGAAGAACTGTTTAAAAAGAATATAATATTATGCATTATATGTATGAGAACAATCTGGAACAAGAGGTGCATTGTTGGGTGGATGGGTAAAGGAGGGGGCAAGAAAATATGAAACAATGAATTAAAAAAATATTTAAAAAATTAAAGAGATTATTGCCATCTTCCTCCCCCTGAGTAACATTAAAAACTCTACCAATGGAAGAATGTTGTTGTATATACTGCCAGAAGACAAGGTTAGAAGGTATTCAAAATGTGACAGTGGAAGAGCTACTTTCTCAGAGTAGTCTACCGTAATGATGCATGGTAAGGGCTATAATTTCTACCTGGCTTCTTTCATTCTCATAGAAGAGGGCTAGAAGCTGGATCTTTCAGGGAAAACAGGAAAGGAGTGGATCATGGACCTAGAATTAAAACCAAGGACTAGAAAATTCATTAAAGAAAAGCTTGGAAGAACTCCAGAATTCCAAATCCATGACATAAACAGTCTTCCAAGCATCCTGAAAAATCTACAAACAGGAGAGAATAAAATAGATGAATGGGACCCTCTAAGAATCAAGTCCCTATGCACATGCAAAAACTTCTCCAACAGGGTCAAAAGGGAAGACACAGATTGGGAAAAATATTTGGTAATGACATGTCAGATAAGGGGCTTATATCTAGAATTTATAAAATACTCAAGCACCACAACAAGATAAAGGTAAATAACCCAACTGAGAAATAGGCACAAGGCATGAACAGACACTTCACCAAAGAAGACATTCAGAAGGCCAACAAACACATGAAGAAATGTTCAAAATCCATAGCTCAAAGAGAGATGCAAATCAAAACAACTATGAGGTATCATCTCACTCCAGTTAAGAGTAGCAAAATTTAGCAGAGCAACAAATATCAAATGATATGGAGGTTGCAGAGAAACTGGAGCATTTATTCACTGTTGGTGGGAGTGTAAAAGGTGCAACCCCTGTGGAAGGCTGTATGGTGCTTCCTCAAAAAGTTACAAATAGAAATACCATTTGACCCAGCAATTCCACTACTGGTAATATACCCTAAAGAAACCATAACCACCACCCAAGCAGACATATGCACACCCATGTTTATTGCCGCTTTGTTCACAATAGCAAAGAGCTGGAAACAACCTAAGTGCCCATCAACAAATGGATGGATAGGGAAGCTGTGGTATATTCACACAATGGAATACTATACTGCATTGAAAAATAAGGAACTAATGAAATATTATACAAAATGGGTAACCCTGGAGGACATTATGCTGAGTGAAATATCTCAGCCACAAAAGGACAAACATTGCAGAGTGCTACTGTTGTAAAACGGGACTGACACAGGGGTTGAGGGGAGACTGAGAAAGAGGGGATAAATAATGTATACTGCATTGAAACAGCTGAAGGAGAGAACTGTTTAAAAGGGATATGATTGGATATTATGGTCATGACAAGAGTCCAGAATGAAGGCTGCACAGTAGAGTGGAGTGGAGGGGAGAGATTGTATAACCATGAAAGAATTTTTCTTTTACTTTTCAAAGAGAAGAGTGAATTGGGGGGGAGAGGTGGGCAGAGAGAAAAGTGCAATAATGAATGAATGGAAATCCAGTCTTTTTAAGCTTTCATTAGAATTAATTAAAAAAATAGTTATGCCAATGAATTTGGTGATTAGGAACCTGGTGATAGTACTTCTAACAGGATCCAAAAGGAGGGTTACACTAGCAAGTACTCTACACCCAGAAATTCAGGGGAACCAAGCCACAATCAATTTCACAAGTTCCTAGGCGGGCCTAGAATATGGCAAGTCTCATAGAGACTTCGAGCAGTAAAGGCAGTGTTCCACCAGGGATGGCGGAGGGGGAAGGTGAATGTGTCACTCTTTGCTGGTACCATGGCAAGAGGTTTGGCTTCATCTTTGCCTTTCCAGGGCACTACCCCCCCTTGCTTTCTTTTCCCCTTCAACTCTAGCATAGCCTGTCTTTACCTTTCATCAGCTATGCCTTTGTTTTATTGCCATAATAAATCTTTTAACTTGTTTTGAGAAAGTGCTGCTGTGTATGTGTCCATCTGTTCACATGTCTACAATCACCTCAACCATCACCTTACTACGAAACACTAATATCCCCCGAGTAGTGAGATTTTTAGAACTTGATTTTAGCATGTTTCAGTGTGAAAAATGGGAATCCCAGAATACTTAATTGTGCTCATATGGAATCTATACCTAGACCAAGAAGCTATTGTCTAGATGGAGCAAGGGAAAACCGACGGTTTAAAATCAGCAACGGTTAAAAAAAATCAGGAAGGATGTGTGTCAGAGTTGTATTCTTTCTCCATACCTATGCAATCTGTATGCTGAGAAAATAATTCAGGAAGCTGCACTCTTTGAAGAAGAATGTGCAATCAAGATTGAAGGAAGACTCATCAACAACCTGTGTTATGCAGATTGTGAGGGAGGCAATGTTGTCAAATGAAGACAGAGCTAAACCAAGCAGCTAGGGGGTTGCTTCTCAGGAGAGGAGAACCTAGTTTATTTTCTTCAACATGCTGTTATCACACACAAACAAAACCCTGCTGAAGATTATCCAAAAATGACTGGAACAGTACATCAACAAAGAATTGCTAGGAGTACAGGCTGAGTTTAGAAGAGGTTGTGGCACTAGATACATTATCATCAATGTCAGATGGCTGAAAGCAGAGAGTACCAGAGGAATGTCTATCTGTGTTTCATTGAATATGCAATATGCCTTTGCATTTGACTGTGTAGATCACAACAAATTGTGGCTGACCTTGAAGAGAATGGGAATCCCAGAACACTTGATTGTGCTTTTATGAAACCTATTCTCAGACCAGGAAGCAATCCTCAGAACAGAGAAAGGAAACATTGAATGGTTTAAAATCAAGAAAAGAGTGCATCAGGGATGCTTCCTTTCTCCATACCTTTTCAACCTATATGCAGAACAGATAATTCAGGAGGCTGGGCTTTTCTAAGGAGTAAAGTGGCATCAGGATTGGAAGAAGACTCATTAACAACCTACATTATACAGATGAAACAACCTTGCTTGCTGAAACTGAGGCAGACCTGAAGCACTTTCTGCTCAAGGTAAAAATTGCGGTTTTCAATATGTATTGAAGCTCAACATCAAGAAGACAAAGATTCTCACTATTGGGCCAATTAGCAGCACCATGATAGATAGAGATTGAAGTTGTTAACAATTACAGCTTGCTCACCTCTACAATCAATACTCCTGGCACCAGCAGTCAGGAAATAAAGACAAATTGCACTGGGAAAATCTGCTGTCAGGGACCTCTCCAGAGTACTGTTAAGAAATTATTTCAGTCTAGACACTAAGGTGCACCTGATTTAGGCCACGTTCTTCACAATTACTTGCTACGCATCAGAGAGCTGGACAATGACTAAGGATGACAGAAGAAGAATAGATGCCTTTCAGTTGTGGTGCTGGAGAAGAGTCTTGAACATAACATGGACTGTCAAGAAAACAAGTCAATCTATCTTGGAGAGGATGAAATCAAGTTTCTCTTTAGAGGCTAGGATTTAGAAGCTCTGTCTTACATACTTTAGGCATGTGACCAGGAGAGACTGGTCCTTGGAGAAGGACATCATCCTTGGAAAGTTGGATGGAGAGCACAGGAATAGAAGACCCCAGATGAGATGGAATGATACAATACCTGGGGTATTGGGGGTAGGTGTGTCAGAGTCAGTGAAATTTCCTTGGGATAGAATAGGCTTAAGAGCTGTTGTATGTAGGATTGCTATAAGTCACAGGCGACTTGACAGCACAAAACAACAACAATGCTCTTATAGTCCTCTCAGTCTCAAAAACATGTGCAGCATTAAACAAAGCACCAAGGCCATACCAGATAGTCAAATATTACTATAGTTCTTACAACATGCTAGAGCATATTGTATCATTATTTAGGCTTCCTTAAAAGGAAAGCTATGTACAGTTCACGGAAAGGGCAGCTATCTGTGCTTATAAGCCATTCCTTGTTTTTCTCAGGTATGTTACTTGAGGCATTCCTCACTATTCCAAGGAGTCACATTCACCTTTTCCCCATATGACCTCACATAGATGACCCAACTTTGCTTGCTGAAAGTGAAGAGGATATGAAAGAAAATCAAGGACTATAGCCTTAGGTATAGATTACATTTCAATATCAAGAAAACAAAGGTTCTCACTATAGGACCAACAGTCAACATTATAATAGATGGAGAAAGGATTGAACCTGTCAATGATTTAATCTTGCTTGGATCAACAATCAAAACCCTTGGTGCCAGCAGTCAGGAAATCAGGTGATGTATTATATTGGGCAAGTTTGCTGTCAGAGACCTCTCCAAAAGGCTGGTGAGGAGAAATGACGTCAGTGTGAAAACTAAAGTACTTCTGATTCAGACCATGGTCTTCTCAATCACCTGCTTCACATCAGAGAACCAGACGATGGATAAGGGTGACAAAAAAAGGACTGATATCTTTGATTTGTGGTGTTGGAGAAGAGCACTGAATATCCCGTAGTCTTACAGAAGAACAGATATGTCTTGGAAAAGGTGCAGCCAGAGGGCTCCTTGCAGGCAAAGACAGTGATACTATATCTTTCATATTTTAGGCATGTAGCTAGGTGAGGCTATTTTTGGAGATGGAAATCATGCTTGGAAAATAGAGGGTCACAGAAGGAGAAGAAGACTCCCAATGAGATGGACTTACCCAGTGACTTTGGCAATGGGCTCTAATGTGTCAGAGATAATGAAGATGGCACAGGACAGGGGAGGGATGGGATCATCTGTTCATATGATCACTATGAGTCGTACTTGACTTGATGGCACCTAAAAACAACAATGGCATCCACTTCCTAAACAACATGCCTCTGGAACGTCTATAAACTTTGATAAATGGTGATAGTTATAGAAAGCCTTCAAGTCTTAAAAGGGTTGCTATGAGTCATGCTTGACTCGACGGCAATCAACAACAAAACAACAACAATAAGGATGGTGTAAAGAGCTCACCCAATGAAAGACCTTCATTTGCTAATGTGGCAAGGCTCAAAATGAAGAGTAACTACTGCAAGCATCCAATAATAATTGGAACATGGAGTCTACATGTCCTGTCAGAGGCGCTCAACTGAAGCTGAGCTACTCAGGTTTAGTGGCCAATGTGAAAAAAGCAAAAGGTGCTGTGGGGAGCTTAGGTGTCATTTTAATTGCAGTTCACACCAACCATGAGAAGAGATGAGCCAAGTCAGAAATCTTCCAACAAAGTTTTATAGTGTTGAAGACAAAGTTTGCCTTCTGCCACACTTGAGCATTAGTCATTAACCTGATCACGCCATGAACCTGCATAATTACTCTAACACTCAGATAAGACTGATTCAGAAGAACAATACTCTACCTTCACCTGCAACTTCATCTGCTCAAAGCATGGTAGTGGGCTAGCAAAAAGCTGCTTCTCACATATAAGGCACCTTAAGGTACCCAAATGTGCCTGTCGTGAATATGTAGCACATTACAGCATCCACAATACAAAATCCGAATCTAGGAGATTGGAAGTGGTCAGAAATGAAAGGGAATGTGTTAGGATTGACATTCTAGGCATTAATGAGCATGTATTTGAGTCAGACAATCAGATGATCTATCATAGTAGAAATAACAAATTGAAGAGGAATGATGTGGCACTTATCATCAAAAACAGCATTTCATGAATTATATCAGAAACACTTAAAAACCAAACCAAAACACAGTATTTAAAAATCTGTTCTAAAGATATATGATCAGGGATTATTGTCAGGACAGGAGTCCAGAATGAAGACTGCACAGTGGAGTGGACTTGGGGGGAGGGATTGCATAACAATGAAAGTTTTACTTTTACTTTTCAAGGAGAAGAGTGAATTGTGGGGAGAAGGTGGGCAGGGAGAAAAGTGCAACAATGAATGACTGGAAACCCTAAGTCTCTGTAAACTCTCATTAAAATGAATTAAAAAAATCTGTGTCCTAAAATATAAAGCTGTTGTTGTTGCTGTGTGTTGTTGAGTTGGAACGGATCCATAGCAGACCTTTCGGCGGGTTTTCAGAGGCAGTAAATCACACAGGAGGAGATTGCCTATCCTTCTCCCCTGGAGCAGCTGGTAGATTTAAATCATGTACCTTTGGGCTACATGAAGAGGAATGTGGCAACAGAATTGGTGGAAGAATCATCAACAACCTGCGTTATGCAGATGACCCAACTCTGCTTGCTGAAACTGAGGAGGACCTGAAGCGCTTACTGCAGAAGATCAAGGACTACAGCCTCCTATATGGACTGAAGCTCAACATCAAGAAAACAAAGATTCTAACCACTGGGCCAATTGGCAGCATCAGTATGGATGGTGAAGAGATTGAGATAGTTAACAGTTTTAGTATACTTGGCTCCACGGTCAACAGTCTTAGTAACAGCAGCCAGGAAATCAAGAGATGAATTGCATTGGGAAAGTCGGCTGTGAGGGACCTCTCAAGAGTACTGAAGAGTAACGATGTCAGACTGGAGACTAAGGTGCGCCTGATCCGGGCTATAGTCTTCACAATTACGTGCTATGCATCAGAGAGTTGGACAGTAACTAGGGTAGGTAGAAAGAGAATTGATGCCTTTGAGCTGTGGTGCTGGAGAAGAGTGTTGAATATACCATGGACTGCTAGGAGAACAAACAGGTTTGTCCTGGAGAGGGTAAAGCCAGAATGTTCCCTGGAGTCAAGGATTCTGAAGCTTCATCTGACATATTTTGGGCATGTTGCAAAGAGGGACTGGTCCTTGGAGAGGGACATCATGTTTGGCAGAGTGGAGGGGCGACGAAGGAGAGGAAGACCTTTGATGAGATGGATTGATTCTGTGACTAGATAGGTGGGAATAAGTGTGTTTGAGATGGCTAGGTTGGCACAGGATAGAAGAGCGTATAGAGCTCTTGTACATAGAGTTGCTATGAGTTGCAAGCGACTCGATAGCACATAACAACAACAACAACAACAACCACCACCTTTGGGATTGCAGCACAACTTCTTACCACTTAGGCTACCAGAGCTCCCATACAGCTATTATCAATAGAATATTACTAATTTGCATATGAACTATTTCTGTTAATATAATAATACCAGCCAGAAAAGTCAGAAATGAGGAAATTGAGGCTTTCTATCAACTTTTGCAATCTGAAATTGACCAAACACACAATCAAGATTCACTAAAGTAATTGGTGACTGTAAAGCAAATGTTATGGGAAAAAAGACTGGTGGTTGGAAAACATGGCTTTTATGATAGATATGAGGCTGGAAATAGAATGATGGAGTTTTGCACAATAAGTAATTTATTCACTGCAAATATATTTTTTTAAAGTCCAAACATAAACAACAACCATATAGATGAACTTCTTCTGATGAGTTACACAGCAATCAGATTGACTACATCTATGGAAAGAGACATTGGAGAATCTCAGTATCAGCAGTCAAGCCATGAACTAGAATCATCAACTACCTGTATGCAAGTTCAAAGTGAGGTTGAAAAAAAAAACCCACAAGAACCAAAATTTGAATGTAGCATAGTTTGTCAAATGCCCCAAATGGCCACATCTAAACTGAGCTGAGTTCTTCTTAGAATTATCTAGTTCCTTGTCTTAGTGAATAGCTCTGGGGCATCCTTGCCTTCTTAATAATTAGATAAAGGTCCAGCAGAAGCTTATGTAGTGGGGATTGTTTGTATAAGGGTATAAATAGGTAGTTACTTCTTCGACATCTGTAGTGGAATCTTCTCCAGTGGTTTCTGCTTATCCTCGAGTATTGCTTCCCTGTTTGTAAATTTTCCTTTCCCAATAAATTAGAGCTAATGTGTTTTGGTCAATTTCCTGGTCTTTTTCTCTTTCTGTCTGTGAACATGAACCATGAGGGACTTTTCCTCTGGGAACAAGAACCAACAATGGCCTTGAGTGAATATCAACTGAATTTAAAAAATTCTTTAGATTTGATACACTGCATACTAATGACCAAAGGCCAGATTAGTTATGGAATGATGTTAAAAATCATCAAGGAAGAAAGCAAAAAGTCATTACAGAGATAGGGAAGAAAGAAAAGACCAAAATACATGTTTGAAGAGACTCTAAAATTTGCATTAGAATGAAAAAAGCCAGAAAGAATGTTGAGGTTAGAGAGATGAAGATTTCAAAGGACACTTGAGAAAACAAAGCAAAGTACTATAACAAAATGTGCAAAGAGCTGGAGTTAGAAAACCCAAAGGAAGAACATGCCTAGCATTTCTCAAGCTGACAAAACTGCAGAACAAATTCAAGTCAACCCTACTATACAGAAGATTTCTATGGGCGAAATCTTGAATGATGCATTAAGCAGCAAAAGAAGGTGGAAAGAATACAGAGTTACTGTACTAAAAATAATTGGTTGACAGCAATATGAAAGAAAGCAGCATATGATCAAGAACTAGAAGTACTGAAAGAAGAAATTCAAGATACATTGAAGACAAAGAAGGGAAAAATAAAGCTGCAGGAACTAATGGAATACCAGTTGAAGTGTTTCGTGAAACAAATGCAATCTTGGATTCACCAGTCTCTATTAACCATTACTTGGCCAACTGACTGGAAGAGATCCATACTTGTTCCAATTCCCAAAAAAAGTGTTCCAATAGAATGTGGAAATTATAAAACAACATCATTAATATCATAGGAAAGGAAACTATTTCACATGGTGTTAATGAACTTTCAGAAATGAACTGGATTCAGAAAAGGCTGTGACACAGGTGTATCATTGCTGATGCCAGGTGGATGCCGACTGAAACTAGAGAATATCAGAAATATGTTTACTGTGTCTTATTCATCATGCAAAGACATTTTTTGGACTGTGGATCATAACAAATTATGATTAATATTGGGAGGAATGGGACTCTTAGGACACATTCATATGAAACTTTTACATAGATCAAGAAGCTGTTGTTCAAAGAAAGCAAGGAAATACTGTATGGTTTAAAACCAGGAAATATACGTATCAGGGTGTATCCACTCTTTATATTTAGTCAAGCTATTTGTTGAGCTTGGAAGCAGGAGTGTCATCCACTTCCGTAACAGCTTGCCTCCGGAAACCCTATGAACCTGGAGAGAGGATGAAAGACACCTAAGCGTTGAGGACTCTCCTTCATAGGGTCTCTATGAGTCGCAGGCGACTCAACGGCACTTAACAATAACAACAACAGCAACATATGTTGAGTAAATCTGTTTTATGAAATGATTGAATCAGAATTTACTGCACAATGATAAGTTTTTAATATTATTATTATTAGCTGCTATTAAGTCCCTGTGGTTTATGGTGATACTATACAGAAGCAGATCGCTAGGCTATTTCTTCTAAGGAGGCTGTGAATATGTTCAACAGCTAACTTTCAGGTTACCAATCATTGGTTAATTACTGCACCACTGAGTTTCTTTTAGCTCAGAAGCCCAGGAGTTAAAACAAAAATTCTCACTAGACCACTAGGCAAAATCATGATAGATGGAGAAAAGATTGAAGTTGTCAAGGATTTATTTTTATTTGGATCCACAATGAATATCCATGGAAATGTTGTTGTTGTTATGTGCCATCGAGTCGCTTGCAACTGACGCATAGCGACCCTATGTACAACAGCCTTAAACTGTGCTCTGTCCTGTGCCAATCGCACTGTCTCTGACACTCCCATCCCGATTACCCCAGTCACTGAATCAATCTACCTCATAGAGGGCCTTCCTCTCCTGCGCTGTCCCTCCACCCTACCAAGCATGATGTCCCTTTCCAAGGACTGGTCCCTCCTTACAACAGGTTCAAAGTACATTAGACAGAGCCTAAGAATCCTTGCCTCCAGGGAGCCGCCCAGTTTAACCCTTTCCAGGATGAATCTGTTTTCCTAGCAGTGCATGGTACCCTCAAAACTCTTCTCCAGCACCACAGCTCAAAGGCGTCAATTCT
Organism: Elephantulus edwardii; assembly: GCF_000299155.1. Classification (NCBI taxonomy): domain Eukaryota; kingdom Metazoa; phylum Chordata; class Mammalia; order Macroscelidea; family Macroscelididae; genus Elephantulus; species Elephantulus edwardii. Next base: position 1,943,418 of record NW_006399962.1, on the reverse strand, counting down.
CCTTCTATCCTCCTTAGTCACCGTCCAACCCTCTGATGCATAACAAGTGATTGCAAAGACCATGGCCTGTACCAGACACACCTTAGTCTCCAGAGAGACACCATTGCTCTTCAGTACTTTGGAGAGGTCCCTAACAGCAGACTTTCCCATCGCAATACGTCTTTTAATCTCCTGGATACTGGTGCCTTGAGTGTTGACTGTGGAGACAAGCAAACTAAAGCTGTGAACAATCTCAATCTCTTCACCATCCATCCTGATGCTGCCAATTGGTCCAGTGGTGAGAATCTTTGTCTTCTTGACATTGAGCCTCAATCCACATTGGAGGCTGCAGTCCTTGACCCTCTGCAGCAAGCATTTCAGGTCCTCCTCAGTTTCAGCAAGCAGGGTTGTGTCATCTGCATAACGCAGATTGTTGATGATTCAATCTTCCACCAATCCTGACACCACACTTCTCCTTATAGAGCCCAGCCTCCGGGATAGCCTGTTCAGCATAGAGGTTGAAAAGGTATGGAGACAGTACACATCCCTGGCATATGCCCTTCCTAATTTTGAACCATGCAGTGTTTCCTTGCTCTGCTCTGACAACTGTCTCTTGGTCCAAGTATAGGTTTCACGTTAGCATGATCAAGTGTTCTGGGATTCCCGTTCTTAGTGGCCAAAAAAAAAAAAAAAAAGGACATGTTGCAGTGGGAAAAACTGCTGTCAAGGAGCTCTCCAAAGTGCTGAAGAGCAAGGATGCTAGTGTAAAGATGAATGTGCACCTACTCCAAGCCATGATCTTTTCAATCACTTTCTATGCATCTGAAAGTTGGACAATGACTAAGGGTCACAGAAGAATCCATGCCTTTGGTTTGAAATATTACAGAAGAGTACTAAATGTCTATCTCACAGAGTGCCAAAAGAACAAACAAGTCTGTTTTAGAGGAAGTGCAACTAGGGTGCTCCTTTGGGGCAAGCATGATGAAACCTGAAAACTTAGTCTCATAGATTTTGTTGTTAAAGTGGTCCAGTCCCTGGAAAAAGACATATTAGGAGAGGTGGAGGACTGATTCAATGGCACTCAGCAGCAGCAACAGCAGCCACTGGTGATTGGAATGTCAAAGTTGGGAACAAAGAATGTTCAGTAGTTGGAAAGTATGACTTTGCTTGATAGAATTAATGCCAGAGATGGCATAACAGAATTTTGTAAGACCAATGACTTACTGACTGCAAATACCTTTTTTCAGCATCATAAACTATGACTATACATGTGGTCTTTTCTTTCTTTCCTCTCTTTCTAATGTCTTTTTACTTTCTTCGTGTCTGATGTCCTTGATGTCATCCCTCAGCTCTTCTGGATTTTGGTCATTAGTGTCAGTATTTCAAATCAATAATAAAATAGTTTCTAAAGTAAGGAGTGGTAGACTCAAGATTGTATTTTTGTTCTGTTGCATTTGTTTTCATTTTCTTCAGCTTCAATTTTAATTTGTTGTTGTGGTGTGTTGTTGAGTTGGAATTGACCCAGAGCTGACCCTCTGGTGGTTTTTCAGAGGCAGTTAATCACATGGGAGGAGAATGCCCAATCTTCTCCCACAGAGAAGCTAGAGGATTTGAACCTCAAGCCTTTGGGGATTGCACCACAACTTCTGACCACTAGGCCACTAGATGTGCCATCAAGTCGATTAGGACTCATAGTGAGAACTTTGTTCTATTCTGCACCACACTTACAATCTCTGCCATACTCAAGACCATTATGGTCATCATCTTCTCAATCCATCTTGTTGAGGGTCTTCCTCTCTTTCACTGACCTTCTGCCTTTTGCAGCATGTTGTCTTTCTTAGGTCTAATTTCTCCTAAAAATATGATCAAAATAAGACAGGGTGTTGATTATATATCCAAGTAAGGTGAAATAGTTGACAACTCCAATCTTTTCTCCACCTGTCATGATGTTGTCTATTTGTCCAGTGGTGAGGATTTTTGTTTTCTTGATGTTGACATGTAATCCATATTGAAGAGTGTAGTCTTTGATCTTCTGAAGCAAGTATTTGAAGTCCTCTTCACTTTCAACATGCAAGGTTGTGCCCTCTGCATGACACAGATTGTTGATGAATTTTCCCACAATCTTGGTGCTACCTCATTTTTCACGAAGTCTAGCTTCTCAAATGATATGCTCAGTAAACAAATTGAATAAGTACACCTTAATGCACATCATTACTGGTTTTAAAATATGTAGTGTTCCTTTGTTTTGATTAGACAAAAGCTTCTTGGTCTATGTATAGGTTTCACATGAGCACAATTAACTGTTCTGGGTTTTCAATTCTTCTTAATATTAGCCATAGTTTGTTATTACCCACACAGTCAAATGTCTTTGCATAGTCAGTAAAACATAAATAAACATCCTTCTGATAGTCTCTGCTTTCAGTTATGACATCAGCAATGATGTCCCTTGTGCCATAGGCTGTTCTAAACCCAGCTTGAAATTCTGACAGTTCTCTGTGTATGTAATATTCTAGTCATTTTTTTACCAATCCTCTGGAAATACTTTTGTTTGATATTAATGATATTGCTTGGTAATTTCCACATTTAGTATCACCTTTTTTGGGAATAAGGACAAATATGCATCTTTTCTAGTCAGTTGACCAGGTAGCTGTCTTCTAGATTTCTTGGCAGTCTGGAGAAGATATTCAGAGCTACATCTCTTTGTTGAAATATGTCAATTGGTGTTCCATCAATTCCTGAGGCTTTCTTTTTCACAAGTGCTTTCAGTGCATCTCAAACTTCTTCCTTGATTACCTTCGTTCTTGATCATATATTACTTCCTGAAATGATTCCATGTCAGTCAATTCTTTTTGGTACAATGACTCTGTGTATTGCTTCCATCTTTTTCTTCTTTTTCTCCCCCTTCTTATGTCATGAGAATACTTTTATCATACTGTAATTGATTTAAAAAACAGATATAAGTGACTTGTAGACTAAAAGAATTATATGATGATGTAACAGGGGAAATACTATATATTCATACTTTCAGAATTTTCTTCCTATTATTCCTTTAGCTTCACTCATACTATTGTTGTCCTAGTTTAGTATTAGTTCATAACTTCCCATACATCTGTCTGCCTCTTAGGCAAGGCAATCTACCACATTCCCTGAGCATCTGTGCTTGTTTTTATTGGTTATGTCAAGAATTTATGGCCCTGGTTATTGTTTACTCAGACTGTTTTTCAGGATTGTTTGAGAGACCAAGTACCTTGGCCCACTATTGCCTATCTTTTTCTGACAGAGAGTCCAGTGGATTTGAACCACATTCGTTTGAGTTGGCACTGTAACCCCTTACCACTAAACCACCAAGGACCACTTTTAAGTATTAAAAAACTAGAATGTCAGTTTAAAGTCTAAAGTGCACCTAATGAAAGCCATAGTATTTTCAACTGATTAATATGCCTGTGTGTTGGAGACCATAATAGAGAAGGATTGTGTGCTGAGATTTAGATTTGTGCCACAATCATGTGAAGATGGCAGACCATTTAAACACAATAAGCAGAAACTCAGCAAACTGAGGAACTGCTGATGTGGTCAAGTAATTATCTCTACACACAATATTCCCGGATATGGTGGAATGATAAGCAAGTCCCCAGAACTGCAGTGCTTATTTCCGGATATAGGGGAGTGACAAGTTTGGTGTTTGCCTAGGAATTAAAAAACAAAGTTGTTTGTCTTAACTTGCTCTTTGAGAAGGTTAATAAATACAAAGGGATTGAAGCAATCTGTACTCTTCTCCTTCTTGAGGAATTGAGTCCCTTGACTCCCTTCTTAAAGATTAAATCATGTCTGTATTTTTTTTTCAGTCACCGTTTTGCTCCCCTTTTCAAGGTACCCTGGTACTGTGAGCTGGATCTTGCAGCTGTGAAAATAGAAAAGATCAGAATAAGAAAGACCAAAGAAGAATCTATATCTTTGAATTTTGGGTTTGTGAAAGAGTGTTGAACTCCATGAACTGCCAAAACAATGAATAAATCTCTCTTGGAAGAATGTGGTTCAAATCTATCAGGGTATTTCTTTTTTTTTTAATTTTAATAACTTTAATGAACATTTACAGAGATTTTGGATTTTCACTCCTTCATTGCTGCACCAGGGTATTTCTTAAAAGCAATAATAGTGAAACTCCATCTCACATTTATTGATCATGTTATCAATAGAGACTAATTCTTGGAAATGGACATTATACTTGGAAAGGTGGAGGGGCAGAAAAGGAAAGGAAGACCCTTTGGATGTCATGGCTTTATGTTCAAAATAGCATCTGAGAGGCTGGGTTCTATGAGGAGGAGGGTGTCATCAGGATTGGTGGAAGACTCATCAACAACCTGTGTTATGCAGATGACACAACCTTGTTTGATGAAACTGAGGAGGATCTGAAGTGTAAACTGCAGAATGTCAAGGACTACAGCCTTCAATATGGATTGAAGCTCAACATCAAGAAAACAAAGATTCTCTGGGCCAATTGACAGCATCATGATAGATGGTGAAGAGATTGAGATTGTTAACAGCTTTCATTTGCTTGGCTCCACAATCAACAATCTTAGTACCAGCAGCCAGGAAATCAAAAGATGAATTGCATTGGGAAAGTTTGCTGTCGAGGACCTCTCCAGAATACTGAAGAGGAATGATGTCAGTCTGGAGACTAAGATGTGCCAGGCCATAGTCTTTGCAATTACTTGCTATGTGTTAGAAAGCTGGATGGTGACTAGGGAGGACAGAAAGAGTATTGATGCCTTGGAGCTGTGGTGCTGGAGAAGAGTATTGAGTATATCATGGACTACTATGAGAACAAACAAGTTCATCCAAGAGAGGGTGAAGCCAGGCTGCTTCTTGGAGGCAAGGATTATGAAGCTTTTTCTGACATACTTTGGGCGTGTTTCAAGGAAGGACCAGTCCTTGGAAAGGGACATCATGCTTGGAAGGGTGGAGGGACAGCACAAGAGAGAAAGACCCTCAATGAGATGAATTGGTTCAGTGATTAGAGTAATGAGAGTAGGTGTGTCAGAGTCAATAAGATTGTCACAGGATAGAGCGGGGTTCAGGGCTGTTGTACATAGAGTTGCTATGGGTTGCAAGCAACTTGACAGCATATAACAACAGCAACCATCAATTGATATTTACTATATGGCTGGGTCAGGGTCAGGGTATATAAAATAGGATGCGTATAAAAGCTTGTGGTGGAATTAGTCAGTTTGCCCATTCCATCAGGTTTAAATTAAGCAGTTGTTTTTATTGGGCGCCATAGAATCAAATATGACCCATAGCGACCCTATGAAAAACAGACCTGAACTCTGTTCTGTCCTATGCCATCCTCTCACTTCCTGACACTCTAGAGCCATTGCAGCTGTCACTGTGCCAATTCACCTGGTTGAGGTCTTCCTCTCCTTTGCCAATCCTCTGCTTTTCAGACCATCATATCCCTCTCTAAAGAATAGCCCCTCCTAGCAACATGTCCATAATATGTGAGATGAAGCCTCATCATCCTTGCCTCCAAAGAGCACTCTGGCTGCACCTTTTCCAAGACATATTTGTTTGTTCTTTTGACAGTCCATGGGATACTCATTACTCTTCTCCAACATCACAGCTCAAAGGCATAAATTCTTCTTATGTTATTCTTATTCATTGTTGAGCTCTTGCTTAGCAAGTGATCAAAAAAACCATGGCCTGAATCAGATGAACCTTAAACGATGTTAGTCCTTAAATTAACATCTTTACTCCTCAATAATTTGAAGAGGTCCCTAACTTCAGACTTGCCCAGTACAACATGTCTCCTGATTTCCTGACTGCTGGTACCAAGGGTGTTTGTTGATTGTGGATCCACCTAAGATGAAGCTGTTGACAGTTTCAGTCATTTCTCCATTTACCATGTTATTGCCTATTGGTCCAGTGGTAAGAACTTTTATTTTATTGACATTGAGAAGTTGAGCAGCAGAAAGTTGGTAGTCTCATTACCAGCAAGGACCAAGAGACAAAGAATGTAATGTACATCCCTGGGGCCAGAGATTCCTGCATCAGTCAGATTGGAACATACACAAAAGCATCAGCACCCACACTGAAGAATCAGAGACAGACATGAGACAAAGCTGACTTGAGACTGCTGTCACATGAAGACAGAGTAAGGAGCCTTCACCAAAGCCTACTGGAAGACTAGGGTAGATATGTCATAATTGACAAGATTAAGAGAGCTTTGCGACGTTGGCCTAGAGTGGCAAGTCTGAAAGTTGAAGGGATTGTGAGCATGCTTAGGAATTGTATCCTGCTTCCAACCTAAATTGTAACCTCTTAACTTCCCCAACAAACCCCATAACTGCGAGTGTCGTTCTGTCATGTGTGTGTAACTATTGCAAAGGATTTGGGACTCAAGAGCAGAGCAGTATGATTGGTGTTGGAATTAGTTGAACTACATATGGGAACTTGGAGACCATGTCAAGCCTTATGGGAACTGGTTTTGTATTGTGGATGTTGCGGATGCTGACTGTTCACCTTTGTGAAGTGAATAAAGGTCAAGGGAGACTTTCCTCATTTCCATCCCCACACTTTTTACAACCTTCACTGAAATGAACTGACACAATGATTTCAGCACTGGAGTTAAGCAAAGCAGAGCTTGTGAGGATGACAATAACCAGGCAGAATTTTGATCTGTTGTACATAGGATCACTGTGGATCAGAGTCTGTCTGTTGGCATCTAATATCTCCAAATTATTTAGGTGTAGTGATGTCCGTTTGAGGACTAAGGAACACTGGATTCAGGTCATGGTGTTTTTAGTGACTTGTTATACATCAGAGAGCTAGACAATGAATAAGGATGACAGAGGAAGAATTGATGCCTACATCATGATGTTGGAGAAGTGTGCAGAAGATCCCAAGGACTGTCAAAAGAACAAACAGATAAGTCTTGGAGAAGGTGCCGGCAAAGTGCTCTTTAGAGGCAAAGATGATGAAGCTTCTTTTCATGTACTTTGGGAATGTTACTGTTGTTGTTAAGTGCTGTCAAGAAGCAGGCGACTCATAGCGACCTTATGAAGGAGAGTCCTCAACACTTGGGTGTCTCTCATCCTCTCTCCAGAATCTTGGGATGTTACTAGACGAGGTTATTCCCTGGAGGGGAACATTATGCTTGGGAAGGAGGAATAGTGGTGAAAGAGAGGAAGATTCCTGACCAGGTGGGTTGACACGGTGACTATGGCAATGGTCTTGAGTATGTCAGAGATTGTGAGCCTGGCATGGGATCGGATAGTTTTCAGATTGGTTTCTCATGAGTGAGTCGTACTTAATGTGACAGCATCTAACAATAACAATGTCTCATGTATTTTGGGCATGTTGCTAAGAGAGGGTATTCCTTGGAAAAAGACAAAATATTTATGAAGATGGAGAGTCATTGAAAAGGTAGAAGACCTTTAATGAGATAGATTGACACAGTGACTATAACAATGGGCTCAAGTTATATCAGAGATGATGAGGATGGCACAGGACAGGACAGAGTACAGATTTGCTGTTCATAGAAAAGGGCAGATACAGATCTGCTCTTCATAGAGTTATGTGGGTCATAGTCAACTTGACAGCACCTAACAATAACAACATCAACAATGTGCAGTTGATGAACTATGTGCTCCAGTCTTTGTTTTGATTAATAATAATGAGCTTCTCCACCAACTCTGCAGTAAACTTGATTCCTTTGTATTCCATCAGTTTAGGTATATGCATAAATGTGGCTTTGTTTTGTTTTTAAAGGTATTTGTAATGGGTAAGTTATTGGTTATACAAAAGTCTATCATGCAATCTCTGGCTTCATTTCTAATATCAAGTCTGTATTTTCTGACTACCAACTTTTTTTTTGTTCCTGACTTTGCATTGCAATCATCAGTTATAATTAATGCATCTGGATTGCATGCTGATAAGCTTCAGATGATTGAAATTGACAGAAATCCTCAAATATCTTCATCTTTGGTGTTATTGTTTGGTACATATATTTGAATAACATGCCTTTCTTATAAGTTTATGGATGTTATCCTATCACTGACAGCACTGCATTTCAGTATAGACCTTGAAGTGTTCTTTTTTAATGATGAAAATTACATCATTCCTGTTCAATTTTTCATTCTAGCTTAGTAGGCAATATGATTGTCTGATTAAAAATGGCCAATCTTAGAAGACGTGCAGCCAGAAGAGCTCCTTAGAAGCAAGGACGGGGGTGGGCAGGGAGAAAAGTGCAACAATGAATGAATGGAAATCCAAAGGCTCTGTAAGCTTTAATTAAAAAAAATAATAATAACAACAATAATAATAATAACAACCATTGTTTTATGTATTTTGCAAGTCTATAATTTGGTGCATAAATGTTGACCAAGGTTATGTCTTCTTGATCTATTGTGCCTTTAATCAGTATGTAGTGCCCTTCCTTATCTTCGATGGTGTTTTTCATTTTGAAATCTATTTTATCAGAGATGATATTGCCACTCCTGCTTTTTGGGGGTTGCCATTTGCTTGCTATCTTTTTTTCCAGCCTTTAATTTTGAGTCTGTCTCTTCCTTTTTTAGATGTGTCTCTTGTAGGAAACATTGATGGGCTTTGTTTTTTTTTATCCACTCTTCTACCCTTTTCCTCTTAATTGGTGCATTTAGTCCATTCACATTAAGTGTGATTATCGACAGGCCAAGTTTTACTTTTTCCATTTTGCTGTATTTCTTGTTCTGTTGTTTCTGGTTACTATGGTCCATTCACATTCCTTTGGCGTCTCTGTGTGTAGGACTTCACTTAAAATGTCTTGTAGTTTTGGTCTTGTTTTCACAAATTCTTTAAGGTGCTTCTTTTCTGCAAACAATCTAATTTCCCCTTCAAATTTGATAGAGAGCTTTGCTGGATATAAGATCCTTGGCTGGTAATTTGTATCTTTCAACTTTCTGTATATGGCATCCCATTGCCCTCTAGCATGTATGGTTTCTGCTGAGAAATCCAAACTTGATCTAATTGTTTCCCCTTGGTAGGTAACATTTTGCTTTTCTTGTGCTGTTTTAAGAATTCTATCCTTATCTTTCAATTTGGAGCCTTTGAGTATGATATGTCTTGGTGTTTTTGTTTTTGGGTCTAATCTATTTGGTGTTCTCTGTGTTTCTTGGATGTGGATTTCCCCATTCTTCACAATATCTGGGAAGTTTTCTTCTAGTACTTTTTCCACAATCTTCTCAGTGATTTCCCTGTCCCTCCTGTGTTCTGGAATTCCAATCATACTTATTATTCCATTTGATGTCATCCCACATAATTCTAATGTTTTCTTCATTTTCTTTATGTCTCATTTCTGTTTTTTCTTCATGTAAGTTTCTGGTGAGGCTTTTGTCTTCCAACTCACTGCTCTTGAATGTAGAGTAAGTAAAAAGAATGGAAGAAATGATGATGTGAAAGAGCTAAACAGAACATTTCAAAGGTCATCTTGACAAAACAAAGGAGAAAGAATTGTCATTAAATATACAAAGATCTAGAGCTAGAAAATCAAATGGGGAAAACATGCTTGGATTCTTCAAGCTGAAAGAATTGAAAAGGGGGGGGAAATCGAAGCCTTGAATTGCAGCCACGGGCTACAAAAAAATTAAACAAATCTGACCGAAGAAGTATGGGTAGTGGATAGAGTGCTTCTTACAAGCAAGGATGATGAGACTTCATCTCACGTCATCAGGGACACCAATCCCTGGGAAAGGATATTATGCCTGGAGAAGTAAAAAGTCAGTAGAGGAGAGGAAGATCTTCAGCAAGACAGATTTATGCAGTGACTACAATAATGGGCTTAAGCACACCAGAGATTTTGAGGATGGCCTAGGATTAGCAAGAAGTTGACTTGTTGTACATAAGATTACTATGAATCAGTGTTGACTTGTAAGAACAAAAACACAATTTAGGCACTGTAAAGAGGAGACATTTGCTATTTAAGAATAATAATAAAGAAGAATATTGAATAATGCTATCTAAGAAGTTAGAAGGAGCATACAGAATCATTGTACCAAAAAGAATTGGCTGACACAGAAGAATTTCAAGAAACAGCATATGACTAAGAAGCAATGGTAATGAAGGAGGAAGTGTAGGCTGCTCTGAAGGACTTGGCAAAAAATAAAGCTCCAGGAATTGCTGGAATATCAATTGGTGCATTTCAGCAAACCATTTCTGCCCTGGATGTGCTCACCAAGTTGTGCTAAGAAATCTGGAGGACAACTACTTGGCCAACTAACAGGAAGAGATCCATATTTATTCCCATTACAAAAAAAGTGACCCTACAGAGTGTGAAAAGATCACACTAATATCACACACTAGCAAAATCCTGCTGAAGACTATCCAGAAATGTCAGATGGATCTTGGCTGAAAACAGACTACCAGAAGAATTTTTATCTGTGTTTCTTTGACTATGCAAAGACATTTGACTATGTGGATCACAGTAAATTGTGGCTAACCTTGAGGAAAATGGGAATTGCAGAACACTTTATCATGCTTAGATGAAACCTATACTCAGATCAGAAAACAGTCCTCAGAAAGAGCAAGGAAACACTGCATGGTTCAAAATCAGGAAAGGAATGAATCAGGGATGCATCCTGTCCCCATACCTTTTCAATCTGTATGCAGAACAGATCATTCGGAGAACAGGGCTTTATGAGAAGGAGCGTGGCATCAAGATTGGAGAAAGATTCATTAACAATCTACGATATACAGATGATTCAACCTTGCTTGCTGAAACTGAAGAAGACCTCAAGCACTTGCTGCAAAAAGGTCAAGGACTGTGGTCTTCAAAATGGATTGAAGCTCAACATCAGAAGACAAAGATTTTCCCCACTGGGCCAATTGGCAACACCATGACAGATGGAGAAGAGGTTGAGGTTGTTAGCAATTACAGCTTTCTTAGCTCCACAATCAACACTCTCAAAACCAGAAGTCAGGAAATCAAAAGACTAATTGCATTCGGAAAATCTGCTGTCACAGACCTCTCCAGATTGATGAAGAGCAACTATGTCAGTCTAGGTACAAAGGTGTGCCTAATTCAGGCCATTGTGTTCTTAGTTACTTGTTATGCTTCAGAGAGCTGGACAATGACTAAGGATGACAGAAGAAAAATAGATGCCTTCAAGTTTTGGTGCTGGAGAAGAGTCTTGAACATACCATGGACTGACAAGAAAACAAATCAGTCTATCTTGGAGAGGGTGAAAACAAGTCTCTCCTTGGAGGCAACGATTTTGAAGCTCTGTCTGACTTACTTCAGGCAAGTGGCCAGGAGAGACTGGTCCTTGGAAAAGGACATCATGCTCGGAAGGGTGGATGGACAGTGCAGGAGAGGAAGAGATGGATTGATACAGTAACTGGGGCAATGGGGGCTGGTGTGTCGGTATTAGTGAGACTGGCTCAGGATAGGGAAGTGTTGAGAGATGCTGTACATAGAGTATTCAATGAATGGAATGAAGTCAGATGAGACTTATGGGACTATTCACATCACTATACATCGCAGGTGACTCAATGTCACGTAACAACAATAACATACTATGACAGGTTTGGAAGCAGGAGTGGTATCCACTTTCTAAACAACATGCCTCTAGAAATGCTGTGAACTTTGATAAATATCTATAGCTGTAGAGGGGCTTCAGGCTCTTTGTTCATAGAATCACTATGAGTCGTGCTTGACTCAAAGGCAATCAACAACAACAAGAAGAATATTTAAGAACATAATTATACTTTTTTGTTGTTGTTGTATACCACTGACTTTGAACTGACCCATAGTTGACCCTCCAGCCAGTTTTCAGAGGTGGTTTAATCACACAGGAGGAGATTACCCATTCTTCTCTCGCAGCTGAGGGCCTTGAACCGAGTGCCTTTGAGATTGCAATGCAACTTCTTGCTACTAGACCACCATAGAAAAAATTCTGTAAATATAATTCTGCTAAAGGAGCAGATTTAATGTGAGGAAGGCTGACTTTGACTCCTACTCACTTCATTAAGAGGCACTTTCGTGATCAATAATATCCATAGTACCACACAAAATAACTACATGGTCAGATCTGCCACTCCACATGCCTATTTTTGTACCTATTTTTATCAATCATTGGGTCCAATGTTCATTACAAATTGACTCACAGGCTTTACTTACAGTTGTAAAGTTTATTAGCGAAATAAGTTGGGAAGTAGAGGAGGCAAAGAATATCACCCTACAAGTTGAGGTTTAGTCCCACAGTCCCAAACCAGATTAACAAGATGTCATTCCTCAATTAGTTTAGGTAGCTTCTCAGTTAACAAGTGAAATTCTAGGTTCAGTTCAGCAGCACAAACCTCTGGTTTTCTCAATTAGTTCAGCAAACTTTATCTTAGAGCAATTACAAATCAGCTTTTCCTTTAATCATTAACCAGAAAATCCTTTAACTGTGGCTCCCTCTCCAAGGTTCCTCTGGTTACATCTTGCCACATTCTCGTCACAGCAGTGCCACTTCACCCTTTCTCCACCACTGTAGCCCACAATGTCTTCACATTCCTCATCCAGTGTGGAAAGCATTCTTTCTTACACTGGTCCTGGAAGTGTTGGTTTTTTGGAAGACCATATGTTACAGTTAAGGTAACCGGAGAGCATGCCTTTCAACAGGCACTAACACAATGGCTAGAAAAGGTTTAAGGTTTAAGGTTTCTTATGCAGAAAAGTCTCTCTTACAATTTTCTAAGTCTTCTATAAATCTTATTCAGGTTTGCTGCATTGAATTAAAGTTACTGACAAATCTGAGGGAGATAAACAAGTTCTTCTCTACCTCAGGCTTCTGTTGGATTTCAGAGACTACAGCTTTCCTTAGAAGTTCTTTTATTAGCCTAAACAGTTCTCTGGAAAAAAACTATTTACACAAACACTTTACTCCATCTATGTATTTTCATAAGAATTCCCCCCCCAAAAAAAGAGTTCCCAAGATAGCATCTATTCCTGGAAGCCATTTATTAATTTAAGCATCAATGGTCCCTGATGAGATTAGGAATTTTCTTTCTTTCCTTAATTTAAAAAAAATATGATTAGGGTGAATGATTGCAGAGAAAATTATTTTCCATATGGCTAGAAATTTTCAAATCCAACAATCCTCAGTTTCTTTTTAATATTCCTCCTTTTAGTTTAGGGACTTCTCATGGCCTATTTTAAAAACAAATGCACTGTGCAGGGAAAAAAGTGGGCAACATTCTCCCATTGTGGTAACTATGAGTTACTGTCAACCTCAGTGTGTGAATCTTTCATCTTTGTCCTTTAACACTTTACTGTAATCAGTATGCCACAGATATGTCCTATCTCCATACATTTTCAATCTATATGTAGACCAGATCATCCAGGAGGCTGGGTTCTATGAGGAGGAATGTGGCATCAGGATTGAAGGAAGACTCATCAACAACCTGCATTATGCAGATGACACAATTTTGCTTGCCAAAACTGAGGAGGACCTGAGGCATTTGCTTCAGAAAGTCAAGGACTCCAGCCTTCAATATGAACTGAAGTGCAGTATCAAGAAAGATTGATTCTCACCACTCAACCGATTGACAGCATCATAATAGATGGTGAAGAAATTGAGATTGTTAACAGCTTCAGCTTGCTTGGCTTCACAGTCAACACTCTTGGTATCAGAATTCGGGAAATCAAAAGAAGAATTACATTGGGAAAATCTGCTGTCAGGAACTTCTCCAGAGTACTGAAGAGCAAAGATGTCAGTCTGGAGACTAAGGTGCACCTGATCCAGGCCATAGTCTTCACAATTACTTGCTGTGCATCAGAAACTGGACAATCACTAAAGAGGATAGAAGAAGAATTGATGCCTTTGAGCTGTGGTGCTGGAGAAGAGTACTGAATATACCATGGACTGCTAAGAGAAAAAACAGGTTCATCTTGGAGAGGGTAAAACCAGGTTGCTCCTTGGAGGCAAGGATTTTGAAGCTCCATCTCATCCAGAGTCTCTTCTCTTGCATGGTACCTCCACTTTCTAAACATGATGTCTCTCCAAGGACTGGTCATTCCTTGCAACATGCCCAAAGTATATCAGATGGAGCTTCAAAATCCTTGCCTCCAAGGAGCAACCTGGAGGTAGGTATGTCAGAGACATGAGACTGGCTCAAGATAGAGCAGGATTCAGAGCTATTGTACATAGGTTGCTATAAGTTGCAAGTGACTCAATGGCACACAACAGCACTCGTAACAATATATGGCAGTGACTATTATCTCAAATATTTGAAAACACAAGGTTTTAGCTAACTCTTTGATGTTTATTAATTTAGTGGTTGTTGTTAGTGAGTACTGAAGTTGGAATCAACCCATAGCTGACCCTCCGGCAGTTTTCAAAGGCGTGGAAAGAGATTGTCCATCTATCTGCTGCAGAGCAGCTAGTGGCCTTGAACTTCATGCCTTCATGCCTAGTGGTGCACCACTAGGCCACCAGAGCTTCCTATGAACTTGGTAGTAAAAAGAAAAAGTTAATTGTTATTCTAATTTTTATTATAAATAAGGTCAAGTGAACTTTATCTATTTAAATATATGAGGTAATTTTATCCTTTTGTGGTAGTAATCTTATTTTTTTGTATGTTAAGTCAGATCCAGCTGACATAGGAGGAGACTACTCCTCCTTCTCCAGCAAAGTATCTGGTGGATATGAACAGAGTATCTGTGCCTTTGAGTTTGCAGCACAGCTTCTTGCCACTAGGCCAACAGAACTCCCTAGTTATCTTGTTTCTTATTAATGTCTTAGAGCTTTTAAGACACGTGTACCTTTATTCATCTTGTAAAAGTTTTCTCATAGTTTGTCATTTCTCTTTCACGTTGGTTTATGGAATTTTCTCCACTCAGTTTTTCCGTATATTGTTGTTGTTATGTGCCATCAAGTAGCTTGCAACTCACAGTGACACTATGTGCAACAGCTCTGAGCTCTGCTCTGTCTTGAGCCAATCTCACTATTTCTGAGCACCTACCCCCATTACCCCAGTCACTGAGTCAATCCATCTCATCCAAGGTCTTCCTCTGTTGCGCTGTACCTCCACCCTTCTGAGCATGATGTCCCCTCCAAGGAGCAGCTTGGTTTCACCCTCTACTGGATGAATCTGTTCTTCTAGCAGTCCATGTTATATTCAATACTTTTCTCCAGCACCACAACTCAAAGGCATCAATTCTATTATCATCCGTAGTGATTGTTCAGCTTTCTGATGCATAGTAAATAATTGTGAAGACCATGGCCTGGATCAGGTACACCTTAATCTCCAGACTGACATCGTTGCTCTTCAGTACTCTGGAGAGCTCCGTGACAGCAGATTTCCCCAGTGCAATTCACATTTCCTGAGTGTGATACCAAGAGTGCTGATTGTGAAGCCAAGTAAACTGAACCTGTTAACAATCTGGATTTCTCAACCATTTATTATAATGCTGTCAATTGGTCCAGTGGTGAGAATCTTTGCTTTCTTGATGTTGCACTTCAACCCATATTGAAGGTTGGAGTCCTTGACTTTCTGTAGCAAATGCCTCAGGTCCTCCTCAATTTTGGTAAGCAAGGTTGTGTCACCTGCATATTGCTGGTTGTTGATAAGTCTTCCTCCAATACGCATCTTATTAATAATTTTCATGATACATTGCTTAAAAGTTTGTTCTCGCTTCCCTCCCCGGCCCGGCCGCGCGGCCATCCCCCCTCGCCTGGCTCTGGCCATCCCTCCTCCCTCTCTTTCCGCACCCATTCTTTTTCGTCCCGCACCCCCCGGGGGCTCCTGAGCCCTTCCCCTCTCCCCTGGCCGCATGGACTGTCCCGCAGGCCGCTGATGCCGCCCGCGGAGAGCTGGCTCGGACCGCAGCGCCCCGGGAGAGGCCGGACGGGAGTGCCAACAAGATAGCAGCTGGGGAGCTGAACGTGGATAGTTTCATCACCCGATTGCTGGAGGAACTCTTCTATGCTTAGTGGTAAAAAGATGCACTACAGCCAGCGGGGCCAGGGAGCTGCATCACTACTGACCTGCCCTTGGGTTGACTCAGCAATTCTGGTAAATCACCACCTGTAGCAGAATCATCACCTGTACTAGCCAACCCAGAGGAAATCGCTGAAATGCAAAGGAAAAATGAGCTGAAACTCAAGATAAAGGAAGAACATCTAGCTGCTTTGCAGTTCGAAGGCTGCAGCTCTTCCATGATACATCTTCAAGGATATGAGCATGTACGGCTGGGCACGGTTGATGGCAGTGCATCTAAATTCCACTGTCGATCTCCATAATAGTCTATGTGTTTCCTACTGCCAAAGGGGCCCTGTAGAGTAGTGAGAGAAGACATTCACCCTGAAACCCACAGCGTCCCTTTTCAGCAGGAAGTAGCTAAGAGAATACGCCATCCCCTTTTCCTTATGAATCAGGGTGAAGTCTCTCTCAGGG
>NW_006399962.1:1917439-1924831 GCF_000299155.1 Elephantulus edwardii | reverse complement strand
CTGTTCATATCCTGTGCCCATTTTTCTATTGGATTATTTACCTTTATCTTGTTGTGGTGCTCAAGTATTTCATAAATTCTGGATATAAGTCTTTATTTTCTTGATGTTGAGCTTCAGTCCATATTGAAGACTGCAGTCCTTGACCTCTGCAACAAATGCTTCAGGTCCTCCTCAGTTTTGGCAAGCAAGGTTGTATCATTTGCACAATGTGGTTTGTTGATGAGTCTTCCTCCAATCCTGATGTCACATTCCTTCTCATAAAGTCAAGCCTCCTGAAGGATCTATTCTGCATATAGTTTGAACAGGTATGGAGGGAGCTCTGGTGGCCTAGTGGCAGGAAGCTGCATTGCAATCCTAGAGGTGTGCAGTTCAAAACTACCAGATGCTCTGCTGGAGAAGGAGGGATAATCTCCTCCTGTACTGGTCAGATCTGATTTGACGTTACACACACAAAAATAATAAAAAATAATTTTTTTTAAAAACGAAAAGGTATGGAGACATGATGCATTCCTGAAACACTCTTTTCCCTCTTTTGAACCATGTCATGTTTTCTTGTTCTGTTCTGATGACTGCTTCCTGGTCCAAGTACAGGTTTCACATGAACACATTAGATGTTCTGGGATTCCCATTCTACTTGAAGTTAGCCACAATTTGTTGTGATTCATATAGTCAAACACTTTTGCATAGTCAATGAAACACAGATAGACATTCTTCTGGTACTCTTGGCTTTCAGCCAGGATCCATCAGACATTGGCAATCATTACATCCTTTGTGCCAGGGCCTCTTCTAAACCCAGATTTTATTTCTGGAAGTTCTCTCTTGTTATACTGTTTCAGTTGTTATCAGATAATCTTCAGAAGGATCTTGCTTGTGTGTAATATTAGTGATACTGTTCAATAATTTCCACGCTCTGTTGGATCACCTTGTTTTTGGAATGGGAATAAATATGAATCTCTTCTAGTCAGTTGTCCAAGTAGTTGTCCTTCAGGTTTTTAGCTAAATACATCCAAGGCTGCATCTGTTGTTGAAATATGTCAATTGGTATTCCATCAATCCTTGGGGCCTTGTTTCTTGCCAATTCTTTCATAGCAGCTTGAACTTCCTCCTTCATAACCATTGCCTCTTTATCATATGCTTTTTGTGTGTGTGAAATACTTCTATGTAGACCAGTTCTTTTTGGTACAATGATATGAATATGTTATTTTGTTCCATCAGCTTAGGAATGCTCAGTGAGTCCATCCCTTTTGATAGATGCCAGTTCTTCCCACATTTCATTATAAAATTTTGCTTTGTCTTCTGAGCTGTCCTTTGAAATCTTGTTTTCAGCTCCTTGACTTCCTGATTTCTTCCCTTTGCTGTGGTTTCTTGGTGCTCTAGTGAAGTATTTAGAATCTATTTTTGACATCCATTTTTGTCTCTTCTTCCTCTTCTGTCTTTGTACTGATCTTGCATTCTTTATGAACGATATTCTTGATATTCTCCCATACATCATCTGGTCTTCACTCATTAGCATTCAAGGCCTCAAACCTGTTCCTAAAATTGTTCTTAAAGTTAGGTAAGATAGACAGGAAGTAAAATTTTGGTTCTTGCAGGTTTGTCTTAGTTTTCTTTAGCTTCAGTTTGAACTTCATATGAGTAATTGATAGTCTGTTCCATAGTCAGTACCTGGTCTTGTTTTCACAGCTGATATTGAGCTTCTCCAATGATTCTTTTCACATAAAGATGGTAGGGATTGTATTTTTTTTCTAGGTGATAAACCTTGTCTTTATATGCAGTTTTTCCAGTAACCCGCCACTACAAATGAACATTTTCTACTTTTTATAATTTCTTATTCTATGTTTTTCCTGTTAAATCTTTTTAATAAATTAAAACTTGTGACAGCTTTATTTTTTAATGCTACTGGGTTTTTTTTTAAAAAAGAAATAGAACTTTAAGAAATAAATAAATATAACTCTCAATTGTGATTTGAAACAAAGATTACAGAGTAAATTTGTTTTCATTCAATAATTCATGCACATTTTTTGTGACATTAACTGCTATCCTCCAATTTAAAAGCATTTGTGTTATTTTTTTCCTCATCTGGATTATTTTTCTTATATTTTTAACTGTTTTTTTACTCCCTTATCCTTGAGTCTCCATGGTGGACAGTGTTTGGTGGAGCTCCCCAACTAAAACAAGCTTGGAAGAAGGAGTGGCATCCACTTCCGTAATAGCTTGCCTCTGAAAACCCTATGAACCTGGAGAAAGGAGGAAAGGATGAAAGTTATGCAAGTGTCGAGGACTTTCATTCATAGGGTTGCTATGAGTTGCCTACGACTCGACAGCACTTAGCAACAATAACATCAACACAGAGAGAGACCAGTTGGCCTAGTGGACCGAGAGTAATGCTACCAAGCCAAAGGTAGGTGACTTCTAATCCACTGTCCTCAGGCCTGTTTTTCATTGTTTTTGGTCAAACATTCTTCTAGGTCGTAAAGCCCTGGTGTGTCCACTTGCTGTACAGTGGTAACTTGTGTTTGCTGTGAAGCTGAACACTGTGACACTGCTGTGCCAAATGCGTTAATGGTTCCTCATGGTGGTCAGAGTTTGGTGGAGCTCCCCGATTAAAACAAGTTTGGAAGGAGGAGTGGCATCCACTTCCGTAATAGCTTGCCTCTGGAAACCCTATGAATCTGGAGAAAGGATGAAAGTCACACAAGTATTGAGGACTTCCGTTCATAGGGTTCCTATGAGTTGCCTACGACTTGACGGCACTGAACAACAACAACAACATTATGGAAAGGTCTTTTTTTCATAGGGTCACTATGAGTTGTGCACTTTTGTTCATAGGGTCACTATGACTCGACGGCAATCAACAACAACAACATCATTGTACCAGGAAGAAACTATCCATCATCAGAGCATTGTGGGAGCTCTGGTGGCCATGTGGTAAGGGGTTGCACTGTTTAAAGGCACATGTTCAAATTCTCCAGCTGTTCTGAGAAAAAAAAAGTTGGGCAGTCTCCTCCTTCTGGATGATTAATAGCCTCTGAAAACCTGGTGGACGGTCAGCTATGAGTCAATTCTGACTCAACAGCACAAAACAACATAATATGTTGGTACAATAGAATGTTATTCATCAAGGAAAAAGGAACTCCTAATGTACTTATATAGACGAATGTGTTTTG
The DNA here is from genome assembly GCF_000299155.1 of Elephantulus edwardii. Classification (NCBI taxonomy): domain Eukaryota; kingdom Metazoa; phylum Chordata; class Mammalia; order Macroscelidea; family Macroscelididae; genus Elephantulus; species Elephantulus edwardii. Next base: position 1,921,664 of record NW_006399962.1, on the reverse strand, counting down.
CTAAATGAAAGATGGTAGATTTAAAAGGCAGTATAAGCATGCAGGAGCAATGATTTTTTAAACCACTACTTAACTTTGGAGGTAGTGAAAAGTATTATGGTAGGTGAAATAATTCAGTCTTATAAGGACAAATACTGACCATCATTGTAGAATATGTATGAAGATCCAAGGGGAGGAGGGTGAAAGTAGAGAAGTGAGGATGGATGGAGGTGATGGGGAGAGTTGGTTAATCACAGGATTGCACAATTTGATAAGTGAAAAGAGGGGTGGGTAAAAGAAACGGGATGGATCCAGTGTGTAAAACAATGTATACAAACTTTGTAAGTAAACCAGTATAAAATAAAACTTTTAATTTTAAAAAAGTTATTAAAAAAGAAATAAAAGGCTGAGTAATGTATCATTCTATTTATGTGGCATTCCAAAAAAATTTAAATTTCCAGGGACAGAAAATAGATCCCAAAAATTGGGACGAGAGAATGTGCAAGGAGATTACTAAGGGGACACATAAGAGAATTTGGGGAGTTATGGAATCTTTGTGTATTTTGTTTGTGATGGTGGTTTATCCTAACTTGTAAGACTGTAAATTAAAGGGTGATTTTTTTTAACTGTATAGAAATTGTATTGTACTATGCATCAGAAAGGTGGACAATGACTAGGGATGCCTTTGAGCTGTGGTGCTGAAGAAGAGCACTGAATATACGATGCTAGGAGAATAAAAGGTTCGTCTTGGAGAGTGCAAAATCAGGCTGCTCCTTTGAGGCAAGGATTCTGAAGCTCAGTCTGACATATTTTGGGCATGTTGTAAGGAGGGACCAGAGCTTGGAAAGTAACATCATACTTTGGAAAGTGGAGGGTCAGCCCAAGAGAGGAAGAACCTCGATAAGATGTGACTGGGGTAATGGAGGTGGGCATGTCAGAGAAGATAAGCTTGGCTCAGGATAGCACAGGGTTCAGAGTTGTACATAGGGACGCTATGAGTCACATGCAACTTGATGGCAGATAACAACAACAAATTATATCTTTATGATGAAGAAACAAACATCATGCTTAAAAGTATAAAAATTCCAAAATCAGCAATTAATTATGTGGCTTAGAAAAATGTAATGAAACAGAAAAGGTTTAGACTGAGGAAAAGTCACAGCCAATCTTTCTGTACTTCCTTCTTTAAACTTTTAAAACAACCCCTCTAGGCACATGTATTTTTGTATTAACATGACAAAATACTTTCTCTACTTCTTCCTCTGCCTACTCCTCTTGATACCTCCCTCTAGCTCCTCTGTTACTTGATAATAGATTTTATTTCTTCTTTTCCTGAGATTAAGAAAATGAACCCCTGCATCTCAGCCTCCCTGCTCCCTTTACTTCAGCCAAGAGCTTTGTGTTTTTCATTCTCACACTGTAGCTCAGGGCTTCTCACCTTGGTACTTTCGACATTTTGAAGCAGATGAACTTTTGTTGTAGGGGCTGTCCTGAGCATTGTAGGATGTGTTAACAGCATCTCTGATTCCTGCACACTACATACCAGCAGGACTCTTCCTCACTTGTTAAAACTAAACTTAGCTCTCTCATCTCTGCTGTTGTTGTGAGGGGCACTGAAGTTGACTACAACTCATAACGACCCTATGAGCAACAGATCTGAACATTATCCTTCATCTTCCTCATCTCTGATAAGTTTGAGTCCATTGTTACCATCACTGTCAGTTCATCTTTTTTAGGGTCTTCTCTTTCCCAGCATAATATATTTTCCAAGGAATGGCCTCTCGTAACAACATGCCTAAAATATGTCACAGAAAGTTTCACCATCCTTGCCTCGATGAAGCATTCTGGTTGCACTTCCTACAATATAGACTTGTTCTTTTGACAATCCATGAGATACTCAAGGCTCTTCTCAAACATCCCAGTTCAAAGGCATCAATTCTTCTTCTGTCATTTTTATTTATTGTCCAGCCTTCAAATTCACAGCAAGTAGTTGAATTCTCTCACTTTCTAGGCTCTGATGACTGTCTTTAGTGTGGAGAAAAAATCTCCCCCCAGTTGAGAACTACTCTAACAGTTCTATTCTCTTGGAATTCTTAAAACTCACTGCCTGTTTTTCTCCTGAGCAGTGTCTAGTGGGTTAGAACCACCTTTGCCTTAGCAGTACAGCTCTCTACAGACTAGGTCACCAGAGTAAATTCCTCTGAGAAAGAGCTTGTGTTAACATCAAGCTTATCTAAAAGATGCAGTTAAACAAAGTAAACCATACGTGGGAACCTCTAGTGGTCTAGTGGCAAGAAGCTGCGCTGCAATCCCAAAGGTATATGGTTCGAGGCCACCAGCTGCTCCACTGAAGGAGGATGGGCAATCTCCTCCTATGTGATTAACTACTTCTGAAAAACCACTGGAGGACTAACTATGGGTCAGTTTTGACGCTACAGTACACAACAACACAACAACCCACAAAAGGCAAGATATTGATCTATTTTTTTATAGGGTCACTATGAGTTGCTTTTGACTTGATGGCACATAACAAGAAACACCACTCATACACTTTATTTGGGAGGACTTCTGACCCAAGAGAAGCACTCAATAAGAACTAATAATGATCATTAATGGTCTGGGTGGCGCAAAACTGCAAGTCCCAGGAATCAGCCATCTCAGCCTCAAGCATAAGTTCTATTTTATGCCCTTGCATGTCAAGAAGACCCCCACACTTACAACTCACCATGCTCTCAGAATTGTCACCATTTTTTGTTCCTCCATTTCATCTCCAGGGTACCCTTTTTCCTATTGTCTTGAAACTTCATTTATTGGACCCATGGGCTGTGATTCTGGCAGCTTCAGGAAACGGGCTGTAGAGATAGTCTACGAGTCTAAGGCTGTAAGCAGAACTATAGCCATTCTTGAAGTTCCTTCTTACAAGCTTGCACTATAGAGGAAGTTGAGAGAAAGCGCTGTTGCTATTGTCTAGGTTCTCACTCATAGTAACCTGTGTACACAGAGAAAGCACTGCCCAGTCTCCCCTCATCCTCACAACTGTTGCTCTGTTTGTATAAAAAGAGAGAAAGGGCCATGTAGGGACGTCCACACCTGACTTTTCCACAAAGTGAAAGTGTCTCCCTCAACAAATACCAATTCTCATGAGGTCAGACATGCCCCACACATTCCTGCATCTTTTTCCATTCATCCCAACACTGAACTTACTATTCTACTGGGTCTTAAATCCATTGACATAGCTCATAGACCACAAAGAACCATATTGGGGAAGTCAAAAGACTGTAACTCGGGCTAGTAGCAAAATAGAGTCACTCAGTCAGGACAGCTTCTGAAATGTGCTCACAGACACCTCAGACATGAGCCTCAGCAGCTTTAGGCCAGTGTTACAAAGTTCTCAGTCCTGCCAATTATGACTTCTTCCCCCATGTTGTCCAACAATATAAGCAAAGGCTATTGGTTCTGGTTCCATGGGGTAACTGTCCCAAGGTCCACTCTCTCATGTCAGGTCTCTGGTTATTTGCTGTGGCTACTGCTCTCATAGGCCTTGATCTGGACAGTGCAAGAAACCCTGGCCCCAAAGGATACACTGTGTTCTCTTATTTCTTTGTTGGTGGTCAGATTCTCAAATTCTGCTGCTGGATCTGCTAAATTAGTGGCAAAACTGGAGCCAATCTCCCTGTGGATAAACTAACACACCCTATTCCCATATTCCTGCCCATCCATATGGCAGAGTCAGTCAATGGCTAAGGAAGCCATTTTGAACAAAAACCCCTTAACACCATAGTTTACAACCATTGTTGCAAGCATGATATCTTTCTTTAGGGATTGGTCTCTCTTTTTTTTTTTTTTCAATTTTGTACATTCAATGATTTATTCATAGCAAATGCTTTTTTTTTTACTTTCTTTCTTTACTACCATTTTTAAAAATTATTTTTTAATGAAAGTTTATAGAGACTTAGGGTTTCCAGTCATTCACTGTTGCACTTTTCTCCCTACCCACCCCCCTATTCACTTTTCTCCTTGAAAAGAAAGAAAAACTCTTTCATTATTATGCAATCCCTCCCCCCAAGTCCACTCCACTATGGAGCCTTCATTCTGGACTTCTGTAATGATAAGAATACCCATTCATATGCACACCCATGTTTATCGCAGCTCTGTTCACAATAGCAAGGAGTTGGAAACAACCCAGGTGCCCATCAACAAACGAATGGGTAGAGAAGCTGTGGTATATTCACACAATGGAATACTA
>NW_006399962.1:1916432-1917339 GCF_000299155.1 Elephantulus edwardii | reverse complement strand
AGAACGGACTGGGGAGGAGGGTGGAGAAAGCGGTGCAACAATGAATGAATGAAAACCCAAAATCTCTGTAAATGTTCATTAAAACTAATAAAATTGTAAAAAAAAGTTTCTTCTCTAAGATTATGAAGAAAAAAATACTCCATGGTTTGTTTTACCACTTTCAGTTTTAATATTTAGTATTTTTTAGATCTGAGATTTATTTTTCTGTTAAGAGAGCAATGTCGTTATGTGCTGTTGAGTCACCTGTGACTCATAGTAACTCTATGCACAATAGCTCTGGGCCCTGCCCTATTCTAAAACCGTCTCACTGACTCCAACACACCTACTCCCTTTACCCCAGTTACTGTGTCAATACACCTCATCCAGTGTCTTCCTCTTTTGTGCTACCCCTCCATTCTTCCAAGCATGATATCCTTCTCCAAGGACTGGTCCCTCCTAGGGTAGGGACATTCCCAAAATACTTGAGATGAAGCTTCAAAATCCTTGCCTCCAAAGAGTAACTTGGTTTCACCCTCTCCAGGACAGACCTATTTGTTCTCTTGGCAGTCTATGGTATGTTCAGTACTCTTTCTCAGCATAACTCAAAAGCATCAATTCTTCTACTGTCATCTTTAGTCATTGTCCAGCTCTCTGATGCTTATCAAGCAAATGGCCTGAATCAGGTGCCCCTTAGTCTCTAGACTGACATTGTTCCTCTTTAGGACTCTGGAGAGGTCCCTGACAGCAGATTTTCTCAATGTAATTAGTCTTTTGATTTCCTGGCTGCTGGTACCAAGACTGTTGATTGTGGAACTGATTAAAATGAAATTGTTAACAACTTCAATATCTTCTCCATCTATTATGGTGATTCCAGTAGACTCAGTGATGAGAATCTTTATTTTCTTTTTTTTTTAATATTTTTTTTCTA
>NW_006399962.1:1906073-1910741 GCF_000299155.1 Elephantulus edwardii | reverse complement strand
GTAAATGTTCATTAAAATTATTAAAATAAAATAAAATAAAAATAAAAAAAGAATACCCATTCATATATCCTTTTCAAACCTCATCTGTTTCAGTGCAATATACATCATTTCTCCCCTCCTTTTCTGTCTTCTCTCAACCCTGATGTCAGTCCCGTTTTACAACAGTGGCCCTATGCAATATTTGTCCTTGGGATTGGTCTCTTTTAAAAATATACCCAAAGAATGTAAAACAAATTTTGCCGTCTTCATTTTTAAGAAACATTCTGCCTGTGCTTCTAAGACAAATTTGTTTCCAATATCCCATGAGATATTTAATATTCTTTGCTAACACCATAATTCAAAAGCATCAATTCTTCTTTAGGCTTTTTTATTTATTGTTGTACTTTTGTGTGCATATGGTATAGTGATGTTTCAACTAACAGATACAGCCCTTGATATGCTCACCAATCTGTGCCAGGAAATTTAGAAGACAGCTACCTGGCTAATTGACTGGGATAGATCCATATTTGTTTCGATTCTCAAGAAAAGTGTCCTGACAGAACATAGAAATTATTGAACAATATCACTAATATCATATGAAAGTAAAATATTGCTGAAGATCATCCAAAAACAATGAGAACGGTACATTGACAGAGAACTACCATAAGTTCAACGTGGCTTTAGAAGAGGCAGTAACACCAGGGCTATCGTTGCTGTTGGCTGAAAACAGAGGTTACTAGAAGAAAGCTATTTTTGCTTTGTTGACTATGCAAAAGCATTTTGAATGTGTGCATTATGAAAAATTTTGGCTCAAACTGAGAAGAAAGGGAATTCCAGAACACTTAATTATGCTCATGTAAACCTTGTACCCAGACCAAGAAGCTATTATCGAAACAGAACGAGGAAACACTGGATAGTTTAAAATTAGGAAAGGTGTGCATCAGAGTTGTATCCTTTCTCCAAACCCATTCAATTTGTACCAAATAATTTGCAAGGCTGGACCCTATGAAGAAGAATATGATTTCAGAATCAAAGGAAGACTCATCAACAACATGCATTATACAAATGACACATCCTAACTTGCTGAAAATGAGGAGGACTTGAAACGCTTGTTGCAGAAATTAAAATAATATAGCCTTCAACATGGATTATATCTCAATATTAAGAAAACAAAAGTTCTCACCACTGGACTTACAGGCAATATCATGATGGAGAAAAGACTTAAACTGTCAATGTTTTTATCTTACTTGGATTCATAATCAACATCCTTGGAACCAGCCAGGAGATCAGGACATGTATTGAATTGGGAAAGTGTGCAGTCAAGGACCTCTCTAAATTACTACAGAGCAATGATATCAATTTAAAGACTAACGTGTGCCTGATTCAGGTCACACAGTCTTTTCAATCACTTGCTGTACATTTGGAAGCTGGACAATGAAAAAGGACAACACAAGGATAATTGATGCCTTTGAGCTATAGTGTTGGAGAAGAATATTGAGTATCCCAAGGACTGCCAAAGAGCAGAAATATATGTCTTGGGGAAAGTGCAGCTGGAATACTCCTTGGAGACAAAGATGACAAAGCTTCATCTTATATATTTGAGCATATTATTAGGAGAGGCTCTTCCTTGGGAAGGAACATCATACTTGGAAAGTTGGAGGGTAGATGAAAGAGAGGAAGACCCTTAATGAGGTAGATTGACACAGTGACTGCAACAATGGGCTTGAGTGTGTCAGAAATGATGAAAATACCACAGAATAGGACAGGGGTCAGACTGCTGTTCATAGAATTGTTTTGAGTCATACTCGATGGTGCCTAATGACAGTAACAACAACAGCTATTATGGGTGTTGATAGTGGATCCAAGTAAAATGAAATTATTGACAACATCAATCTTTTCTCCACCCATCATGATATTACCTATTGGTCCAGCGGTAAAGATTTTGAATATGAAGACAAAGAAGAATTGATGCCTTTGAGTTGAGATGTTAGCAAAGAGTACCATGGACTGCCAAAAGGATAGCCAAATCTGTCTTGGGAAAAGTGCAGCCAAAGTGCTCTTTAGAAACAACACTGGTAATACTTGGTATTACATACTTTGAATATGTTATCAGGAGGGGCCAGTCCCCAGAAAAGGACATCGTACTTGGAAAGCAGAGAGTCAGCGAAAGAGACAAAAACTCAAGGAGATGCACTGCCATAGTGACTGGAACAACAGGCTTAAGGACCACAGAGTGGATGGCGCAGGATCACTCAAGTTTTGAGGGTTTTATTCATAGTGTTGCTGTGGGTTGGAGCCAACTCAAGAGCACCTAAAACCAATGTGTGTTCCTTTTCATTTTTGACAACTCTGGTTTACCTAGATTCATACTTCATACACTTCACATTCCATCTATGAAGGCATGTTTGCAGGGGTTTCTCATCATTTTGAGTTGTGCCACATCAGGAAATGAATGTTGTTCATTGACTGAAAGGCAATTGTCAATAAAGTAATAAAAAAGCTAACACCTCATAATACCTCAGGCCAGTGGACTCTCTTTTACAACTAACAAGTACAATAATCGCCCTATACTAATGTGACTAGCTTTTTAAACATGGTTTTGTTAAGGAAGAAATCGACTTTAGCAGAGTTCTTAAATTAAAGCCCTTTTGTTGTCTTTTCCTGTCTGTTCCTGTAATCTATGACTAAGAGTTACTCCCCTTAAGCCACAACATGTGAGTAGTACCAACAGTCTCCGGAACACTGAGAAGACTAGATCAACTAGTCCAGGACATAACCACTGGCAGAACCCCTCCTGGCCACGAGGAGAAACTGCAAAAGCTACTCACATTCTACTGTCCACTCCTTCCCCTACATAAGCCCCTGAAGTCTCTGAGACAAAGAGCGATCTGAGAAGCTCTTGTCTTCTGTCTCCTAATAAACCAATATACAAGAAAACCTCTGCTTTATATGGGTAAAGGGAAAGACAATATAGAATGAATTGGCCATCAGACACTGTGGTAGTATAATGTCATGGAACCAAATGTGCGTGAATGATTGATTGCAAAGCAATATGCTTTGTAAACATTGACTCAAATTTCAACTAAAAAGAAATATTTTAACAAAATAACTTGTGCTTTTCCCACTTCAACTTTGTCTCCAAGAAAACTTCACTTTATGCATATAATTAGGGTAGAAGTTACTTTGAAGAAGTAGCTCTTTCTCAATTGTACTTTGAGTGCCTTCCAAACTGAAGGCCCAATCATTCAGCACTATATCATATAACATCCACTACTATTCTTAGGATTTTCAAGGACCCATCATTTCAAAAGTAGATCGCTAGGCCCATTTCCTAAACCTGTCCACCACAGGTGACCCTACTGGTAGTTTAAATACCAGTGGCATAGACTGGCATCACAGCAACATGAAAGTCACCACAATATAATAAATTGACAGACAAGTAGTGTTGGCATCTATATATTTGCCTATCTTTGTACTGACTGGAAGTGCTTGCAGCCTAGTGGTAAGAAGCTGCACTGCAACCCCAAAAGTACACAATTTAAATACACCAGCTAATCCACAGGACAAAGGAAATTATTGATAATTTAATTTTCCTTGGGTCCATAATCAACACTTTTTGTACCAGCAGCCAGGAGATCAGGAAGCATATTGCATTGGGAAAGTCTGCTGTCAGGAACCTCTCTAAATTAGTAAGGATGTCAGTTTGAAGACTGAAAAGTGCTAGATTCAGGCCACGGTCTTTTCAATCACTTGTTATGGGTGTGAGAGCTGAACAATGAATGAGGATGACAGAAGAATTTATGTCTTTGAGCTGTGATGTTAGACAAGAACACTTAATATTCCATGGACTGCAAAAAGAACAAACAGATATGCCTTGGAGAGGGTACAGCCAAACTTTTTAAGTAAACCAGTATATAATAAAATTTTTAATCAAATTAAAAAATAACACTTTATAGCTTAGTTATGTATATGCTTGCTGTTCATTGTTTACTCTTACTAGTATAGCACTTGTCTGTCAGCTTGCTGTATTGGGGCAACTTGTAGGTTGCTGTGATGCTGGAAACTATGTCACTGATGTTTAATTGCCAAAAGAGTCGCCCACAGTGGATAGGTCTTAACAGAGCTCATAGATTAAGACAGAGTAGGAAGCCGAATTACCTACCCATTTGAACAATAGAGGAATATATTATTAGAGGTAGAGCACAGATTATAAGTCACTCAAAATGAGGAGAAATAGCTACAAATTTAATAATTGGAATGTTGAAAATGCAAACTATGAATATAAGAAAACTGAAAGTTGTCAAAAAGAAAACAGAACGCACGGAGATTCTAGGTATTAGTAAAATACATGGACTGCCGTGGGCCACTTGGAATCAAATAATCATGTGATCTATTATGCCTAGAATGAAAACCTGAGGAAAAATAGTGTTGCATTCATAGCAAAAATGACAATTTGAGGATGTGTCATAAAGTACTATGGGGCCTTATTTTTTGCTATTTCCTTCAAAGCAGCTTGAACTTCTTCCTTCATCACCATAGGCTCTTGCTCATATGCTATTTCATTAAATTCCTCTGTATCTGCCAATCCCTTTCTATACAATGACTCAGTATATTCCTTCCATCTTCTTTTAATACTTCCTGGATCATTTAATATTCTGCCCAAAGCATCCTTGATTATAGCAACTCTAG
>NW_006399962.1:1903733-1905068 GCF_000299155.1 Elephantulus edwardii | reverse complement strand
TGATGCCTTTGAGCTGTGGTGCTGGAGGAGAGTATTGAATGTACCATGGACTGCCAGGAAAACAAACGGATTCATCCTGGAGAGGATTAAACCAAGCAATTCCTTGGAGGCAAGGATTCTGGGGCTTCGTCTGACATACTTTGGACATGTTGTCAAGAGGAATGGGTCCTTGGAGAGGGACATCATGCTTGGGAGGGTGGAGGGACGGCACAGGAGGGGAAGGCCCTCTATGAGACGGATTGATTCGGTGACTGGGGTAATCTGGATGGGTGTGTTGGAGGCCGTGCGGTTGGCGCAGGATAGAGCAGGGTTTAGGGCTGTTGTGCATAGGGTCGCTATGAGTCGCAAAAGACTCAACGGCACATAACAACAACAACAACAACAACAACGATTAGTGACAGCAAAGGTTAAACACAGTGATAAAGGAAGGAGTGGCATCAGAAAGTATGGTTGTGGTGACAGAAATGAGGCTGGAAATTGCAAATACCTTTTTTAAAAACACAAAAGATGTCTTCACACATGGACCTTATCTGATGGATTTCACAGGAATCAGATCGACTTCATTTGTGAACAGAATCATTGGAGTCAAACCCAGTCAAGGTGCTGACTAGGGAGCGGATCATCAATGTACAAGTTTAACTTCAAGCTGAAGAAAATGAAAACAAGTCCACAAGAGTCAAAATATGACCTTCAGTCTACGGCCATACCACCCTGAACGCGCCCGATCTCGTCTGATCTCGGAAGCTAAGCAGGGTCGGGCCTGGTTAGTACTTGGATGGGAGACTGCCTGGGAATACTGGGTGCTGTAGGCTAAAAGGGAAAAAAAATTTAAAAAAAATATTATGACCTTCAGTCTATCCCACCTGAATTTAAAAGTCGCCTTGAAACTATATGTGAGGCATTGAATACTGACGATTTGAAGAGCACATGAGTCATGTGTTGATATTCAAAATGGTGACCCTGGAGGACATTATGCTGAGTGAAATATCTCAGTCACAAAAGGACAAATACTGCATAGTGCCACTGTTGTAGAACGGGACTGACACCAGAATTAGAATGAGACTGAGAAAAATTGAATAAATTATGTATACTGCATTGAAACAGATGAGGGAGAGAACAGTTTAAAAGCAATTTATGATTTGGTATTATGGTTATAACAAGAGTCCAGAATGAAGGCTGCATAGTGGAGTGTATGGGGCGGGGTGTAGGATGTGGGGTGGGATGAGTGGTTTATACCACTGAAGGAATTTTTCTTTTACTTTTCAAGGATAGGAGCGAAATTGGGGGGGGATGGGCAGGGAGAAAAGTGCAACAATGAATGAATGGAAATCCAAA
>NW_006399962.1:1835042-1890405 GCF_000299155.1 Elephantulus edwardii | reverse complement strand
AATGAATGAATGGAATCCCAAAATCTCTGTAGATGTTCATTGAAATGAAAAATAAACAACCTAAATTTAAAAAAAAATATCACATGCAAGCAAAACACTGCTGAAGATCATTAAAAATGACTAGAACAGTACATAGATAGGGAACTGCCAGAACTGAGTTTAAAAGAGGCTGTGGTGGTCTGCTTGTTGGCCATCTCTGTCTTTGCAGCCTGAACACAGGCATCGTGTTCCTTCACGTATGCAGGGCGGTACAAGAAGAGTGGGTGTCATGACTGATGTCCATCAGCAATTCCTGCAGTTGCATAACTCATTGAGGTCTGGAGGAATAGGAGGTTAAGCACTCCCAGAAGCACTGCTATAGAGTCCATGACCACAAAGCAACTGTAGAGAAGTTGAGGACTTCATCAACCACATTAACAGTGTCTTGGAATTTTTGTATATTGAAATGAAGAAAGGAAGCACAGAAGATGATGGTAGACAAGTTTATGCTCTGGTGAATCTTTCAGTCTTTCTAAAATGGCATCAGACTTTGCAGAGAGTGAACTGGACCTTTTTAGAAAGGCTTTGGAAGTGATTATCGACTCAGAATCTGGCTCTGAATCTTTGACAAACATTTTATACCTGGTCAACCAACTTAAAGGCAAGAAGAGGAAGAAGGAAGCTGAGCAAGTGTTGCCGAAGTTTGTGCAAAACAAATGGCTCATTGAGAAAGAAGGGGAGTTCACCCTGTGTAGTTGGGCCTTCCTCAAGATGCAGCAGTACATCTGGGAGACATTCCTTGATGGCGTGAAGATGTACAGCATCAGCCATGGTATCTTTATCCAGGGCCAGAGCTGTGAAACCTGTGGGATTAGAATGCATTTACCTTGTGTGGCCAAGTATTTCCAGTCCATTACTGAACCGCACTGCCCCCACTGTAACGACCACAGGCCCCACAAGATACCAGAAGTCTTCAACCCTGAGAAGGAGAAGGGGAAGGAGGGGGAGGAGGAGCCTGCTGGTGTCTCCAAAACCAACAGGAAGTCTCTGAGATCACGGCAACATTAGCGGTTCCCACGCAGTGACTTGGGATCCCGTGACAGACTTCCTGGGAAGAGAGGGAGTCAGGCGTACAGTTCCCAAAAGCTCTTTATGTTCACTTATTAACAAATAAAACTATATTAAGTAAAAAAAAAAGGCCGTGGCACCAGGGATATCACTGCTAATGTCAGATGGATCCTCACTGAGAGTAAAAAATAGCAGAAGAATGTCTATTTTATACGTAATTATGCAAAGGCATTTGACTGGATCATAATAAGTTACGACTAACATTGGGGGAAAAAAATAGGAATCCCAGAGTACTTAACTGTGCTTATGTGAAACCTATACCTAGACTAGGAGGCTGTTGTGCGAACAGAACAAGAGAACACTGGTTTATAATTAAGAAGGGAGTACATCAGAGTTGTAGTCTCTCTCCATACCTATTCAATCTGTATGCTCAGCAATTATTTGAGAAGCTACACTCCATGAAGATGAATGTGGTACCAGGATCGGAGAGAGGCTCATCAATGACCTGTTCTATGCAGATGACACAGCCTTGCTTGCTGAAAGTGAAGAGGACTTGAAGTGCTTGTTGCAGATCCAAATAATGCAGCCTTCAATATGGATTGTATCTCAATGTCAAGAAAACAAAGATTCTTACCACTGGATTGAAAGGCAACATGAAGATAGATGGAAAGGATTGAAATTGTCAGCAACTTTATCTTATTTGGATCACAATTAACACCTTTGGTACTATCAGTCAGAAAATCAGGAGATATATTGCACTGGGAAGGTCTGCAGCTAGGGATGTCTCCAAATTATTGAGGAGTAATGATGTAATTTTTCTACTGTACATAGGTTTTTCTGAGGCCTATTATATCGGGAGTGGATGGTCAATCCTTCTCCCTAGTTTGTCTTAATTTGAATACTCGACTCCAGAGCAATATTGACAGATAAGAATTTTGCCTAAAAGAGCAGATGAGAAACCTTTTCCATTATTCAGGTAATGAATCAGGTGTTGGTTTGCCCACCCATGAGAACAGAAGAAGTACACAGAGTCACTGTACCAAAAAGAATTGGCTAACACAGAAGAATTTAATGAAACAATGTAAGATCAAGAGGCAATGATGCTGAAGAGTGAAGTTCAAGTTGCTGTGAAGGAATTGGCAAAAAAAAAACCCCAAACACACAACAAGGCCCCAGGAATTGATGGAATTGATATATTTCAGCAAATAGATGCTGCCCTGGACATTCTCACCAAGTTATGGCAAGAAATCTGGAGAACAACTAACTACCTGGTCAATTGACTGGAAAAGAACTATATTAATTCCCATTACAAAAAAAAAGGTTACCCAACAGAGTGGAAATTATCAAACAATAGCACTAATATCACATGCAAGCAAGATTCTGCTGAAGATTATTCAGAAATGACTGGAACAGCACATTAGCAGAAAACTGTCAGATGTGCAAGCTGAATTTAGAAGAGGCCGTGGCACTAGGGACATCATAAGCAAATGTTAGATAGATTTTGGTTGAAAGCAGAGAGTACCAGAAGAATGTCTATCTGTGTTTCATTGACTATGGAAAGGCATTTGACTGGATAGATGACAACAAATTGTGGCTAACCTTCAGAAGAATGGGGATCCTGTATACTCACACAATGGACTACAATGCAGTATTGAAAAACAAGGAACTCATGAAATATTATGCAAAGTGGATGACCCTAGAGGACATTATGCTGAGTAAAATATCTCAGTCACAAAAGGACAAATATTGCATAGGGCCACTATTGTAAAACAGGACTGACATTGGGGAGGGGGGTTTGAGGGAAGACAGAGAAGAAGGGGAGGAATGATGTATACTGCATTGAAACAGATGAGGAAGAGAACTGTTTAAAATGTTTATATGATTGGGTATTATTGTCATGACAGGAGTCCAGAATGAAGGCTGCATTGTTGAGTGGACTTGGGGGGAGGGATTTCATAACAATGAAAGAGTTTTTCTTTTACTTTTCAAGAAGAAGAGTGAATTGGGTGGAGGGGGTGGGAAGGGAGAAAAGTGCAACAATGAGTGACTGAAAATCTTTCATTAAAATTAATTTTTTTTAAAACCAATAGGGATCCCAGAACACTTAATTGTATTCAAGCAAAACTTATGCTTGGACAAGGAAGCAGTCATCAGAACAGAACAGGGAAACACTGTATGGTTCAGGATCTGGAAAGGTGTATGTCAGGGATGCATTCTGTCTCCATAACTTTTCAATCTGTATGCAGAACAGATGATTCAGGAGGCTAGACTTTATGAGGTGGATTATGGCATCAGAATCGGAGGTAAACTCATCAACAGCATGCATTATGCAAATGACACATTCTTACTTGCCAAAAGTGAGGACGACCTGAAACATTTGCTGCAGTCAAGAACTGCAGTCTTAAAAAAAAAAAATAACTGCAGTCTTCAATATAGACTGAAGCACAACATCAAGAAAACAAAAATTCTCATCAGTAGGCCAATTGGCAGCTACATGATAGATGGTGAAGAGACTGAGATTGTTAATCATTTTCATTTGCTTTGTTCCACAATCAACATTATTGGCACCTGCAGTCAGGAAATCAAAAGATGAATTACATTGGGAAAGTTTGTTGTCAGGAACCTCTCTGGAGTATTGAAGAGTAACAGTGTTAGTCTGGATATTAAGGTGCACATGATACAGGTGGTGGTCTTCACAATTAATTGCTATGCATCAGAGAATTGAATAATGACTAAGAATAATAGAAGAAAAAGAATCGATGCCTTTGAGTGGAGGTGCTACAGAAGAGTGTTGGAACATACATACCATGAACTGCCAGGAGAACAAACAGTTCTGTCCTGGGGAAAGTGAAACCAAGCTGCTTCCTGGAGGCTAGGGTCTTGAAGCTCTGTCTTATATACTTTGGGCATGTGGCCAGGAGGAAATAATCCTTCAAGAGGGATATCATGCTTGGCAGGGTGGAGGGACAGTGAAGGAGAAAAAGACTCAGGATGAGATGGATTGACTCAGTGACTGGAGAAATGGGATTAGATCTGTCAGAAACAATGAGTTTGGCTCAGGATATGGCAGGGTTCAGAGCTAATGTACATAGGTTTGCTAAGAATCACAGGTAATTCAAAAACACATAACACACACACAACCCGATGATTTAGTTTGAGGACTAAGGTGTGTCTGATTCAGACTATAGTCTCCGATCACTTGCTATGCATCTGAAAGCCAGACAATGAATAAGGATGACTTTTCTACCTCTTTGTAAAATGAGTTTGATATTTGTATTGAGATTGTGTTGAGCATGTAGATTGTTTTTGGTAGAATTGTTATTTTCACTATGTTGAACAGAAAATATTTTTCCAATTACTTAAGGCTCTTATTTTCTTATAATAGTGTTTTACAGTTTTCCTTATAAAAGTCTTTCATGTCTGTTGTGTTTGTTGTTGTTATGTGCTGTTGAGTCACCTGCGACTCACAGCAACTCTAAGTACAACAGCTCTGAACCCTACTCAATCCTGAGCCAACTTCATTATCTCTACACATCTACCTGCATTACCCCAGTCACTGAGTCAATCCATCTTATCCAGGGTCTTCCTCTCTTGTACTGTCTTTCCACCCTTCCAAGCATGATGTCCCTCTCCAAGGACTAGTCCCTCTTTGAAATATGCCCAAAGTATATCAGATGGAGCTTCAAAATGCTTGCTTCCAAGGAGGAGCCTGGTTTCATCCTTTCCAAGACAGACCTGTTTTTCTCTTAGCAATCCATGGTATATTCAATACCCTTTCCTAGCACCACAACACAAAAGCACTGATTCTTCTTCTATTATCCCTAGTCATTGTCTAGTTCTCTAATATCACGGCCTGGATCAGGCACACCTTAGTCTCTAGACTGTTATCTTTACTCTGCAGTACTCTGTAGAAGACCTTGACAGCATACTTTCCCAGTGCAATTTGTCATTTGATTTCCTACTGCTGGTGCCAAGAATGTTGATTGTGGAGCCAAACAAGCTGAAGCTATTAATAATCTCAATCTCTTCACCATTTATCATGATCTAGTAAGGTTTATTCCTACATATTTAATCTTGTGGTTGGCTATAATAAATGATGTTGCTTTCTTAGTTTCCTTTTCTGTGTTTTCTTTGTGCTGTAAAGAAATCTCACTGATTGTTGTATATTGATCTTGTGTCCTGCTACTCTGTAAATTGATCTAGTAGGTCTAACAGGTTTCTTTATTAAATGTTGGGGTTTTCTGCGAACACTATCATATCATCTGCATATCATGAAAATTTTACCACCTCTTGATCAATTTGGATGCCTCTTATTTCCTTTTCTTGACATATTACCCTAGCAAGTACTTCCAGTACAATACTGAATAGGAGTAGTGATAATGGGCATCCTTGTCCAGTCCCTGTCTGCAAGGGGAAATGCCTTTAATCTTTTTCCATTGAGATGCTGGCTTTTGATTTTGGTTTATTGGTGTGTTGTTGTTTTTTTTTTCATTTCCCCATTTTTATAGATCACTGAACTGAAGTTTAAATATTAAAGCTAATTGGTCCAAAGTTATCCTCCAGTGGGGCACTTGGATTCACAAGTCTCTTTTTCTGCCCCTAACTTATAAAAAACAATTCAAATTGAACGGTGGAAAAGAATAATAGCAGTTTCTAAAGCTATGAGTTTTTATTATGAAGAAAATTTTTGTAATACTGAAACAATATATTTTTCTACTTTGAACACTAATTTGAATTGAGCACAAATATTTTGATGTAAAAATAGAGAAAACTCTCAGAGGATCTTTTTTAACTTCACAAACCATAGACCCAAGTAGTTGCTGTCTTCTCATTTCATGTTACTAGAACTGGTAATAAAATTTCCTCCAAGAATTGGCACACTTAAATTTTCATTTTGAGATATATAGAAGGAAAGATAGAGGTGAAAATTGGAAAGGAAATAAAGATATTTGTAGCGGTTTTAAGTATTTCAACATTCATTATGTGTTATTTTTAACCAACTAATGAAAAGTAAAGATGTTAGAATTTTTCATTTCCCAAAACAGCATGTACTGCTTGCTAAATTGGAAATTATAGTTGTACAAAGCATACATATTCTGCTTCACACCACTTTCTTTTTTTGTTTTTTTTTAATTTATTTTTTTATAGTGGTTTACTTACAAAGTTTGTATACACTGTTTTTCACACAAAATCTTTCCACCACCCTCCACCCATCAAATTGTGCGACCCTATGATTATCGCACCCCCACACCTCAGCCCTTGATCTGTCCCTCACCCCCAATCCTCATACTCATTCTACAATAATGGTTTTACACAATACCTGTTCTTATGGGACTGAGTTCACTTAGCATAGTTCTCTCCAATCCCTCCCAGGTTAGGTAGTGATTTACAAAATCATTGCTCCTGTGTGATGCGTAGTATTCCATCGTGAGAATGTACCATAATTTTTCAATCCATTCCATTGTGGCTGGACATTTGGACTGTTTTCATTTTCTTGAAATGATGAATGACGCTGCAATGAACATTGGTGTACAAGACTCCATTTGTGCCTCAGTTCTCATTTTCTTGGGGTATATTCCAAGCAGTGGAATAGCTGGGTTATATAGAATTTCTATGTTCAGCTTTCTAAGGAAATGCCAAAGTGCCTTCAAGAGTGTTTGTACCATTTTACTATCTCAACAACAGTGTATAAAAGTTCCTACCTCACCACATCCTCTCCAGTATATATTACTTGGTGTCCTGTTAAACTTTCTCACTGATACTGTGTAGAGAGCCACTTTTGAGGCTCCTGACCTAAGTAAAATGTCTGGTTGTGCCAAAATATAAAGATAGTAAAAGCTAAGTTAAAGGTGTGCAGTAAGTTGTAGAAGGCTTAAAGAAATGTAAATTTTAATGTATGTATTTAGGAACAAAAATAGAAAAGAATTGTGTTAAACCTCAAAAAATTCAAATTCATGTTAATAATCTAAAAACACTAAATTATTTCAAAAAATTACTAGGCGATATTAATTAAATTAGGCCATATTTAAAACTAACTACACAAAACCTTAAACCTTTGTTTGATTTTTTTTTAATGGTTGATATTTTATTGGTTGTTTTAAGGGCCAGTACAGAGACATTATGAACAACCTGTACACAATTCTTAATGCACGTACCAAAAATCTAAAAAGCCATGTAGTTATAATTCTTTTCTAAATTCCAGTGACCTTTCAGCTTTAAATTTGGAGGAAAGTTTTCATAAAGAAGAAAATAAGTACCAATATCTTCAATTGTTGATAAACTGTCACATCATTAAGTCCCACTAATTCACAATTTACTATCACACACACTACACATTCAAATTTTCAACCGTTCACACACATAACAAGGTTATTAGGAAAACTGGATTACTAAGACCAAAGATGTTACAGAATCCACATAGTTCTGACAGGGAGAAAGCCATGAAAAGGGAGTGGTTATGTTTAAGAAGAAATTTTACTAAATAATGTTCTAATTTATGTATCTAAAAAACATGGAAAATAGACTTAATTTAAAATGTTCAACTCATAAATGCATGACTAAGACTCCAAACTGTCATTAAGTATACTATGTATTATGGGATATAAAAACTGTCCCTTTTTCCATGGAATGTTACAATGACATCCAAAGCCCCCCCCCCACAATTTTAACATCCCACATTTTCTGGTTGTACCAAAAAATAAACCAGCAAATGATCTCACCTCTTAAAAAAAAGCATTTACACTTAAAAATGGGATGAAGTGGGATTTCCTTCTTCTTAAAAATGTTTCTAGAGCTACTAAAAAACTTGCATTTACAAAATAGTTGATAAAAATATTCCTCTGGATTGTACAAGAAAGGAGATACAGGGACCACTGATAAGATATGGTAGACAAATATTAATCAGACTTGGCTTCTTTTTCTTCTGCTTCATCAGAGGCTGGACTCTCTTCGTTTTTAGTTTCTCCATTTTCTGCAGGTAAATCTTGTTTAGTTTCTTGGTTAGCCACGTCAGCCTGTTTTCCCTTTGCTCCCCTTTTCCCTTTTGTTTGCACTTTTTTGTCAGAAGACTTCTCCTTTCCTGCTGCCTTTTTGGGCTTCGTTTCCACTTTTGCAGGCGGAGCTGAGAGCCTCGCTGATCTCCTCTTGGGCTCCTCCTTCACCGCACCCTCGGCCGAGCTGACCTTCCTCTTGGGCGTGTTGGCGACAGGGAGGGCTCGTGCCGGGTGCCGGTGGGCCTTGGCGCGCACAGAGCCTTCGCGAAGCTGGGTTGCTCTGGCACTGCCTCTCTGCCCGCCGCCGTGCTGCTGGGACCCGCGGCGGGGGCGGGGGCCCTCTGTTTGATTTTTTAATTGGAGATAATAATCCTAATTCTAAAAAAACTTAACTATAAAAGCTCATAAAGTTTTGGGAAAAGTTCAGGATTCTATCTCTTTCTATTCTCTATCTTCCATAAATTATAGTATAAAGTTATTACTGTGTATTTTAAACACTAAAAGGACTCCTAGTGCTGTATTGTAGCAAAATGCTCCTTTAAAATAGATTAATTTATCCCATTCTTCTAAAAAGGTTTTGTGGACTTATCCACAAGTTGTATCTTAGTAGCACAGTCAAGAAAGGAGTCATTACAATATTTTTATATAAAACCTTATAAAACCATTGTCCCTTATAATACTTTACAAGTTGATCGGCTTTATCAATATTGTTCAGAATGGATAATTGCATTAACCAATTATCCTAGTCAAATTATTCATTATTATCCTAAAGATAAATTCTTATATTTTTCAAATAAAAATTCATTTATTTTTCCTAGAGTTTTTGTTAATCAACCAATGTCTAATGCTCTTGTAATATTTACTGATGAATTTTCTAAAGAAAAAGCTGGTTTTGGACAAGTTGGAGATTTTAAAATAGTTGAATATTCATCATTTTCAACACAACAAACCGAATAAAAGCTATTAAGCAAATTTTAATAAATTACCCTCAAAATAGAAATATAATTTAGAATAGTGTTTATATAGCTAATGCACTTCCAATTATTAAAACAGTATATATTATTGAAATAAAAATTCTATAATTTTACAATTATTTCAACATATTCAATTATTAATAAGACAAAGAAATAATCATACTTTTATAAGTCATATTAGGTCTCATTCTTCTTTACCAAAATCTTTAGCAAAAGAAAATGCACTAGTTGATAAATATTCAATAAAATTTAATTTAACAAAAGCAGAACAATTTCATCATATTCATCATGCTAATAGTAAATATTTACATAAAACTTTTCATATTCCAAAAGAAACTGCTAAAAATATTGTAAAATCATATGAAAATGTTTATCTTTATTATCTGTTCCACATTTTAAAGTAAATCCTAAAGGACATATCATATTTGGCCAATGAATGTAGTTCATATTCCTAAATTAAAAAATTGCAATTTGTCCGTGTGGTATTATCTTGTTAATCTGAAAAAGCAACTAAATATGTTATAAAACACTCTTTATTAGCTTTTTCTATATTAAAAATTCCTAAAGTAATCAAGACTAATAATGCTCCTAGCTATACCAGTAATAGTTTTCAAAATTTTTATAAATATTGTAATATTTGTCATAAAACTAAAATTTCTTACAATCCTCAAAAACAAAGTATTGTAATGCGTACTCATTCTACTATCAAAAATTATTTACATAAAAAACCAAAGAACTATATACCCCAAGCCCATCAGCGAGGCTGCAGGGGACCCTCCATTTTCTACTGTGCAAAATGGGGTTGCGAGGAGACAGGCCACGTTTGGTGGACCCTTTCTACCTCTAAAATCCTAATCAAACTGGTCCTTCTCCAATATACCCCACCCGATGGTGGTGAAACTTGAAATTGTAGAATATGGCCTACTACACCCACATTTAAAATTTCCTTTACAAAAAATGGACGCAAAGCCAATTGGACCTCCCCTAAATTTGGGAAAATTAGATTATACCGCTCTGGATTCGATCGCGGACGGCTCTTCTCACTGCACCTAAAAATAGTTCCTGAAAGTACAGTAGGAATTGGGCCTAACTCACTCATTAACATTCCCCTGGTCGTTCCTGTCTCAGATCGTTCGAATAACCCTGCTAAAATATCTCTTTCAACTATAAGCAATTCTATGCTGGCTGCTTATGAATCTACTAAAGATACTTTGATTGACCTTATTCAATATACCTTCCTGATTTTAAGTCATTCTAGACCTGATCTTACCAACTCTTGCTGGTTGTGTTATAACGCAAACCCTTCTTTTTATGAAGGAATAGCTACTCCCAAAAAATATAATGTTTCTACTAATCATGCAGAATGCAGATGGAGTCAGCTAGGATCTACCAAGCTTACGTTACAGTCAGTTTCAGAACACGAATTGTGTTTAGGGACCATCCCTTCTACTCACCAGCATTTATGCAATAAGACTGTTTACAATTTTACTAGAGTACAGACAGGCTCTTATATTATTTCATCCACAAACTCATAGTAGGCCTATAATAATGGTCTTATGCCTTGCGTTTATGTTCAATTCATTAAAGGTAATCAAACATCTTTTTGTATTCTGGTACAGTTAACTCCTAGGCTGATATATTGTTCAAAAAAACAGTTTGCCTAATGACCAAAGATTGCTTAGGACACGCAAAGAACCTATATCTGCAGTAACTCTTGCCATCCTGCTAGGATCGAGGGCAAGCAGGACAGAAGTGGGAATAACTTCTCTTGTTCTCTCCAATAAGCATTACTCAGGTCTTCGCCTATCCATCAATCAGGATCTCAAACTACTGGAGACTGCTATCTCTCACCTCAAGAAATCCCTCACCTCGCTCGCCAAGGTGGCCCTTCAAAGCCGCAGAGATCTGGACTTGCTCCTCCTACAGCAAGGAGGCCTTTGTGCAGCATTGAAAGAAGAATGTTGTCTTTATATGGACCACTCTAGTGTGGTCAAAGATTCCATGGCTAAGGTCCAGAAAGGCTTAGAACATAAAGAAAGGCAAAGAAAAAATGACCAACAATGGTTGTAAAAATTGGTTTTCCACTTCCCTTGGCTAACTACTTTTTTCTTTGCTAGGACCTTTAAAAGGGTTTCTATTATTAATATCTTTTAGGCCATGGGCACTTAGAAAATTAACTGGCTTTGTAAAACAACAGATAGACGTCATCCAGGCCAAACCCTTGCAAGTCCATTACCATAGGCTAGATCTAATTGATCAAGGCCTGGCAAAGAAATGTGATAATTTCATTTTTGAGCAGTGTACTGAGGTACAGCGTGTGTAACTACGAATAGGCATCTTAAAAACCAAGTCCTTATTCTCCAATTAAGCTCAATCTGTCATTAATGGCCAAAAAGTTAAGGGGACGCAGTCAAGGACCAGTCACCCTCTTAGGGGCTCATTGCCAATAACGGGATTAGCATGCCTCCTTTTTTTCACTCACCTGGTTACCAACCTAAAACAAAAACAGGGCCAAAGCTACCCTGCTTTCCAGTAATGGGTAAGAAACCTGTGGGGGAAAAAAATGCTAAGGCATGTAGCCTAAAACAAACGTAAGTCACCAATAGCCTTTATAAACTAAAGCAGGGGGACCACCTATAGAGAGCTACTTTTGAGGCTCCTGACCTAAGACCTAAGTTGCTTTATACTGCTCACTAAACGCTATTCCATAAAGGCCTGTCTGGCATGTCTAGAGATAAGTTCAGCTCAAAATCTCCACCCGGTCTCAAGAAAACTGCTTCCCTCACTAGCTCAGTGCCTGTAATTCAAGGTCTTAGGGCGTGTTCCTCATTCCTGCGGCATACTGATATTCTGAGGCTGGGTTTCCATAGCAACCCAGCCTATGTAAGAGATCTAGGCAAGTTCCTATATAAGCCTGTGAAAAGTTTTAATAAATTGGGACTTGATCAGAATCTGTCTTGTCTCCCTTCTTCGCATCTCTTGTCCCTTCTCAATCCCCACTTTTCCTCCTTAGGTGCACGTTGAAGACCCCACCCACCGGGGCAATATTGGAGAGGGTATCTCAATGTGGTTTTGATTTGCATCTCTCTCATTTATTGCCAGTGATTTTGAGCATTTCTTCATCTGTCTGTTGGCCATTCTAATACCTTCCTCTGCAAAGTCTTTCCATGTCTTTTGCCTATTTTGTAATTGTTATCAGTCTTTTTCTTGTGGAGGTCCTATAGGATTCTCTAAAGTTTTTATATGGGACCCTTGTCTAAAAAGGTATTGCCAATTTTCTTTTCACTCTGTTGGGAAAAGTTTTTTGATGCGCACAGGAACTTAATCTTTAGAATGTCCCCCAATTTTCTTTTCACTCTGTTGGGAAAAGTTTTTTGATGCGCACAGGAACTTAATCTTTAGAATGTCCCATTTACCAATTTTATCCTCTCCAAATTGAGCATTTCTGGTGCTTGTGGTAGTCTGTTTATACCATAGACTAGGTTATCTAAGCTTGATCCCAGTTTGTCTCTGATGAACTTTATGATTTTGGGCTTTATTAGAAGGTCTCTGATCCACTTTGAGTTGATTTTTGTGTATTTGGTGGGACATGGATCCGGTTCCAGCATTCTGCAGGTACCAGTCCAGTTTTGCCAGCACCATTTGTTGAAGACGTTATCATTTCCCCATTTGATAGGTTTTATTTCCTTGTCAAATATCAGTTGACCATGGAGAGCTGAGCTCATTTCTGGGTTCTCAATTCTGTTCTATTGGTCTAAGTACTTGCCATTGTTTTGGTTACTACCGCTGTCAGGGAATGTTATGCCTCCCACTTCATTTTTGGTTTTTGTAGTCTCTTTCCTCTCCAAATAAACTTGCCAATTTCCTCTTCAACTTCCTTGAAAAAGGAATTTGGTATCTGTGTTGGGATTGCATTGAACATATAGATTGCATTTGGTAGGATTTTCATTTTCACAATACTGAGTCTTCCTATCCATGAACAGGGCACATTTTCCCACTTCTTTAGGTCTTTTATTGTATCTTGAAGAAATGTTCTATAGTTTTCTTTGTATAGTTCTATCATGTCTCTAGTTAGGTTCACTCCCATTAATCTCAGTTTGTAGTTGACTATTGTAAATAGTATTGCTTTCTTGGTTTCCTTTTCTAAGTTCTCTTTGCTACTTTAGAGGAATTTTGCTGATTTTTAGATATTGATCTTATATCCTGCCATGCTACTAAATTGGTCTATTAGCTCTTCCAGGTTTTTGGTGAGTCCTTGGGGTTTTCTGTGTACACTATCATATCATCTGCATATAGTGACAATTTAACCATCTTTTTTGCAGATCTGGATGCCTTTTATTTCCTCCTTTTGTAATATTGCCCTAGCAAGCACTTCCAGTATAATATTGAATAGAAGTGGTAAAAGCAGACATCCTTGTCTGGTCCCTCTTTGCAAGGAAAATGCTTTTAGTCTGTCTCCACTGAGAATGATATTGACTCTTGGTTTTGCATATATACTTTTCACTGTGTTGAGGAAATCCCCTTCTATTCCAATTTTGCTGAGTGCCTTTATTAGGAAGGGGTATTGGATTTTGTCAAATGCCTTTTCTGCATCAATTGCTAAGATCATATGGTTTCTTACTGTTTGCTTTGTTAATATGGTGAATTACATTGATTGTTTTTCTTATGCTGAACCATCCTTGCATACCTGTTAGGAATCCCATTTGGTCATGATGAATTATTTTTTTTATGTGCTTTTGGATTCTATTGTCTAGGATTTTGTTAAGGATTTTTGCATGAGAGATATTGGTCTGTAGTTTTCTCTCTTTGCAATATCTTTGCCTGGTTTTGGTATTAGGGTTATGCTTGCTTAATATAATGACTCTGGGAATGTTCCATCTTTTTCAATATTTTGAAATAATTTAAGTAGAATTGGTGATAGATTCTCTCTGAATGTTTGGTAGAATTCAGCTGTGAAACTATCTGGTCCAGTATTTTTTTTTATGGCGAAGTCTTTTTATGACCTGTTCAATTTCTACTTTTGTGATGGGTCTGTTCATTTTCTATATCTCCTTGTCAATCTGGGTAGGGCATGGGTTTCAATGAATTTGTCCATTGCCTCTAGTTTGCTTTTTTTAAAATTTATCAGATTACAGCTTTTCAAAGTATTCTCATATTATCAATTTAATTTCATCTGGTTCTATTATGATGTCCCCTGTAACATTCCTTAATCAAGTTGTCTGTGTCTTCTCTTTTTTTCGCTTTTGCTAAGTTTGCCAGTGGTTTGTCAGTTTTATTGACTCTCATGAAAAACCAGCTCCTGGTCTTATTGATGGTTTCAATTGTTTTTCTGTTTTCTATCTCATTGATTTCAGCTCTTGTCCTCATAATTTCTTTGCTTCTAGAGACTGTAGGATTAGATTGTTGTTCTTTTTCTAGCTGATGAAGGTACTGAGTTAGATTATTGATTTTTCTCCTTTCTTCCTTTTTCATGTATATACCTATTACTAGGAGATGCCTGCCCCTGAGGGACTGCCTTATCTGTATCCGAGAGGTTTTGGTATGTGATGTTTTCATTTTCATTTGTCTCAGGAATTTTTTTATTTCATTCTTTATTTCTTTTATAACCCAATCATATTCTAGCAGAGAATTATTCATTTTCCACATGAGTGGATTTGTAAGCTTTATCCTCCTGTGGTTAATTTCTAGTTTTATGGTATTGTGGTCTGAGAAGATACTTTGTATTATTTCAATGTTTTTTAATTTGTTGAAGCATGTTTTGTGTTCTAATATATGATTTATTCTGAAGAATGTGCCATGTGCACTTGAGAAGAAAGTGAATTGAGCTTTTATTGGGTGCAGTACCCTGCATGCATCTACAAGGTTGAATTGGATGGTTGTATAATTCAGATTTTCTGCATCTTTGTTGATTTTCTTTTAGTTGACCTATCCTTTAGTGATAGTGGTGTGTTGAAGTCTTCTTCCACTATTGTGTTGTTGTCTATTTTTTCTTCAATTCTGTTAACCATTGTTTTATGTATTTTGCAGGTCTATCATTTTGTGAGTAAATATTGGCCAAGGTTACTTCTTGTTGATTTGTTGTTGTTAGGTGTCACCGAGTCATAGATGACTCATAGCGACCCTATGAATGAAAGGCTTGACCACTGTTCATAGAGTTTTCAGAGGCAAGGCATTTTGGAAGTGGATGCCACTCCTGCTTCATATATGCCTTTAATAAGTATGTAATGCCTTTTCTTATCTTTGAGGGTGGTTTTCATTATAAAGTCCATTATATATTATCAAAGTATTACCACTCCTGCTTTTTTGTGGCTTGACATTTGCTTGGCATATTTTTTCCCCAGCCTTTAATTTTGAGTCTGTCTTTCTCTTATCTTTTGAGATGTGTCTCTTGTAGGCAACATATTGATGTACTTTGTGGTTTTTTTATCCGTTCTGCTACTCTTTTTCTTTTGACTAGTACATTTGCTTTGTTCATATTAAGTATGATTATTGTCAGGCCAGGTCTTACTTCTGCCATTTTTCCAAATTTCTTCTTTTGTTGTTTCTGGTTACAATGGTCCATCCACTTTCCTTTGGGATCTCATGTGAAGGACTTGGCTTAAAATTTCTTGTAGTTTTGGTCTTGTTTTCACAAATTCCTTAAGTTCCCTCTTTTTGGCAAAGAATCTAATTTCTCCTTTATATTTGATGGAGAACTTTGCTGAGTATAGTATCCTTGGCTGGACATTGTTTTCTTTCACCTTTTTATATATGCCATCCCATTGTCTCCTAGCTGGCATGGTTTCTGCTGAAAAATCAGAATTTAATCTTCTTCATTCTCCTTTGTAGGTGACTATTTTTCTTGTGCTGCTTTTAGAATTCTATCCTTATCTTTTAATTTGGAGAATTTGACTATGATATGTCTTGATGTTTTTCTTTTTTGGTCTAGTCTATTTGGTCTTCACTGTGCTTCTTGAATGTGGATTTCCCCATTCTTCAAAATATCTGGGAAATTTTCTTCTACTACTTCTTTTTTTTTTCTTCTAGTACTTCTTCCACAATTTTCTCAGTGATTTCCCTGTCACTCCCATGTTCTGAAATTCCATTCATACACATGTTGTTCCTTTTGATGTCATCCACACAATTCTGATGTTTTCTTCCTTTTCTTTACATCTCATCTCTGATTTTTTTTTTCTTCTAGTATGTTTCCCATTAGGTTCTTGTCTTCTAGCTAACTGACTGTTCCATTTCTTCAGTTCTACTTTTTTGTTCTATAAGCATATTGGACATTTCTGCCATTTAGGTCTTGATATTCTGAATTGCATTTTCATACTTTTCTATTATTTCTAGTATTGTGTTGGCTGTACTCTCTCTGTCTTGTGATGATTTTTAAAAATCTCTTGTACCTCTTTATCTATACTATCAATTCTTTCTTACTTCTTTTACATTTTCTTTCATTGCTGTTCAAGTTGCTCCTCATCAATATATTTCTTCCAGATTATTGTCTCTGAGGTATTTGTTCTCTTATTGGTTTCCATTGTTTCTTCCAATGTTTGTATCTTTTTCTGGAACTATTCAAATATCTCCACATCAACATACTTATTTTGGTTCTATCTGGGCTATTCTTTGGGTCTGCTTTATTAGGGGAAGGATTATTTTGTTTTTTCATGATGACTGAGATGGATTGCTGCTTTCTTGACATTATGTAAGTCTTTACTTAGTAGATGTTAGGTTGTTGTAACTATATAATGACCCAGAACATGGCAATGTTTTGTGAAGGACCTATATATCTGTGCTCCCTACTTGGCCCGAGGCCCTGTGGCCCCTCGCCTGATAGTAATGTTTCCCCCAAAGTACTTGAATGCCAAACCAGGAAGCCGTTTGTTCCCATCCAGAAATGGCATCTCCATCTGGTTCAAGCTGTCCCATCCCCTTCCACTTGAGCTTAAGGGGTCTGGAGTGGTGTGTCTAGTCAGCAGTGTTTCCCTCAAAGTACTTGATTTCGCTACTCTACTTCCATAATAGCTTGCCTCTGGAAACCCTAAGAACCCGGAGAAAGGACGTTCATTCATGGGGTCGCTGTGAGTGGCCTACGAAGGACAACACCTAACAACAACAACATGAGACAGTTTAGCGGCAGGTCCTTGACTTCATTCTTTTACTAGTTGCAGGTGATGTTTTGACAAGATTTTGTGTATTAGTGAAGTGACTTATTTTTGAGGCTGGTTTTTTTGGGGGGGGATTGGAGTATTTTGTTGTTGTTGTTGTTAAGTGCTATCTAGTCACTATGAAGGAGAGTCCTCAATGCTTGGGTGCCTTTCATCCTCTCTCCAGGTTCATAGGGTTTCCGGAGGCAAGTTTTATGGAGGTGGATGCCACTCCTCCTTCCAAGCTTGTTTTAATCGGGGAGCTCCACCCCACTCTCTGTCCGCATTGGGTGGCCAACCATTAACGCATTTGAGACATCAGGTTTTTTCTTTGTTAGCTTGTTGTTTGTTTGGGTTTTTGTTTTTGTTTGTTTTTTTAGTTCCAGTGCCACAGGCTTGAGTGCTCTAAACTGAAAGGGAAACAGGCCGAAATGGTACTCATTGGGTGGAGGGAAGGCGTAGGTGTTGCCCCGTCCAAGAGAGGTGAGCTGGTCCCTCTGCCAAGCCTTCCCAGTTCGCTGGGGCTTGACTCTTGGTTGTGTATATATACTTTTCACTGTGTTGAGGAAATTTTCCTGTATACCTATTTTGTTGTGTGTTTTAATTAGGAAGGGGTGTTAGATTTTGTCGAAGACCTTTTCTGCATCAATTGATAGGATAATGTGGGTTTTGTTCTTTGCTTTGTTAATATGATGAATTACATTAATTTTTTTCTTATGTTGAACCATCCTTGCATACCTGTTATAAATCCCACTTGGTTGTAATGATTTTTTAAAAAATATACATTATTGAATTCTTTTGGCTAGGATTTTTGCATCTATACAAAAATGAGATATGAGCTATTTTCTCTAGGTTTTCCTTTTCAGTCATGTCTTTGCCTGGATTTTGTATTAAGGTTATGCTTGCTTCATAGGATGACTCTAGGAGTGTTCCTACTTTTTCTATTTTTTTAAAATATTTAAGTAGAATTAATGATAATTAGACCATCTGTGCCATGATTTTTTTAAGGGGAAGAGGAAGTCTTCTCATGAACTGATAAATTTCTTTTGTGATGGATCTGTTCAATAGTTGTCTGTAAATCTGGGTAGGGTGTCAGTTTCTAGGAATTTGCCTCTTTCCTCTAAATTTTTAATTGCTCAGTCTTTCTGAAGTTGAGGAATGGAAAAACAAATCCAAGCATCAAATTGCAATACTGAGTGATGTTATAGGCAAAATCCTGAATGATCCAGGAAGAAATCCAAGAAGATGTCACTGTGCTTAAAGGAATTGATTGAAATTTTTGAATAAAAAAGTCCAGTAAGTGCCATATGAACAATATTAGCCAGTGGTAATTAAGGAAGATGTTTAAGCTGCACTGAAGGCACTAACAAAAAATAAGTCCCAAGGAGTTGATGAAATACCAATTGAGATATTTTAATTCATAGATGCAACCCTAGATGTGCTCACCAGTCTATGCGAGGAAGTTTGGAGTACAGCTATCTGGCTGACTGAGTGGCAGAAATCCATATTTTTTCCTATGACCAAGAAAGATGATCCAACAGAATGTGGAAATTATCAAATAACATCATATGTAAGCAAAATATTCCCAAAGATCATCCAAAAATGAAGAGTACTTTGAGAGAGAACTGTCAGAAATTCAAGCTGGGTTTAGAAGAGGCCATGGCACTGAAGATATCATTGCTGATGTCAGAAGGCTGAAAGCAGAGGATTCTAGCAGAAAGTCTATTTGTGTTTTACTGACTACAAAGGCATTTGTCTGTGTGGATCATGAAAAACTACAGCTAATATTGAAAACAATGGGAATCCTAGAACACTTAATCATGCTGATATGAAACCTATATCTAGATTAAAAAACTGTTGTGTGAATAGAACAAGGGAACACTGCACGGTTTAAAACAGGAAGGGTATATGCCATGGTTGTATGTTTTCTCCATACTTACACAATTTGAACATGGTTCAGATTGCTGTGGGTCATACTTGACTCAACGGCACCTAACAACAACAACAACACTTAATCATTTTGATGAGCAAATCATTCACGAAGTCAGACTTTATGAAGAAGAATGTGATTTCAGGATTATCATCAACAACCTACGTTATGCAGATGACATAACCTAGCTTGCTGAAAGTGCAGAGGGCTTGAAACCCTTGCTGCAGAAGATTAAATATTACAGCCTTTAATATGGACTGTACATGAATGTCAAGAAGAAAAAAATCCTCACCTTTGGACCGACAAGCAACATCATGGTAGATGGAGAAAAGATAGAAAATGTCAACAATTTCATTTTAGTTGAATCCACAATCAATACCCTTGGTACCAGTAGGTAGAGGATCAGGAGGAGTACTGCATTAGGCAGACCGCTGTTAGGGATCTTCCCAAATTACTGAGGAGCAATGATACTAGTTTGAGGACTAAGGTGAGTTTGATTCAGGCCATAGTCTTTACAATCACTTGCTGTGCATCATGATGATAGAGGAAGAATTGTGGTGTGAAGCAGAGTACTGAATATCCCATGTACTGTCAAAATAACAAATAGTTCTGTCTTGAGAAAAGTGCAGCCAGAGTGCTTCTTGGAGGCAAAGCCGATAAAGCGTCATCTCACATAGTTTGTGCATGTTGCTCAGAGGGGCTTGGAGAGGGATATCAGGCTTGGAAAGGTAGAGGGTCAGCTAAAAAGAGGAAGATGCTCAACCAGTTGGATTGACAGTGACTGTTGCAATGGGGCTCTAGTGTGTCAGAAAGAGTGAGAATGGCACAGGATAGTGTTCATACCTGTCAAGAGGGCCTTGACTCAACAGCACCTAACAATTACAACAATAGAGTTATTTTTCAAATCACTTACTATTGTTACTTTTTTCTGATGTTATCAGTGATGTTTCTTATTTCAGTTTGGTATTTCCCCCCTTGAAATCTATTTCCTTTCATTTTATTGTTCTTTGTTTGTTTTGATCTCTTAAATATGAAAGACTTTCTTTAAATTTCCGATGATCTTTGGTTCTCTGCTTACATTAAGAATGTTGCTATTCTTTTCAACCTGTATGCAGAGCAGATTATCCGAGAGGCGGGGCTCTATGAGGAGAGGCGTGGCGTTAGGATTGGTGGACGGTCTATCAACAATCTGCGTTATGCAGATGACACAACCTTGCTCGCTGAAACTGAGGAGGACCTCATGCACTTACTCCAGAGGGTCAAGGACTGCAGCCTTCAATATGGACTGAGGCTCAATGTCAAGAAGACAAAAATTTTCACCGCTGGACCAATTGGTAGCATCAGGATGGATGGCGAAGAGATTGAGATTGTTCACAGCTTCAGTTTGCTCGGCTCCACGGTCAACACTCTTGGCACCAGTAGCCAGGAAATAAAAAAAACGTATTGCGATGGGAAAGTCTGCGGTTAGGGACCTCTCCAAAATACTCAAGAGCAACAGTGTCTCTCTGGAGACTAAGGTGCGCCTGATACAGGCCATGGTTTTTGCAATCACTTGTTATGCATCAGAGAGTTGGACAATGACTAGGGAGGATAGAAGGAGAATTGACGCCTTTGAGCTGTGGGGCTGGAGAAGAGTATTGAATGTACCATGGACTGCCAAGAAAACAAACAGATTCATCGTAGAGAGGATTAAACCAGGCTGCTCCTTGTAGGCAAGGATTCTGGGGCTTCGTCTGACATACTTTGGACATGTTGTAAGGAGAGAAAGGTCTTTAGAGAGGGACATCATGCTGGGTAGAGTAGAGGGACAGCGCAGGAGGGGAAGACCCTCTATGAGGTGGTTTGATTCAGTGACTGGGGTACTCGGGATGGGTGTGTCAGAGGCAATGAGATTGGCACAGGATAGAGCACGGTTTAGGGCTGTTGTACATAGGGTCGCTATGAGTAGCAAATGACTCGACGGCACATAACAACAACAAACAATTGCTATTGTTAGGTGCTGTCCAGTGAACTTGGCCAACCCTATGCCATGCATACAATCTTTGCTGTGTGAATGAGCACATTAAAAAGCCTATTTGAAATCTGTGTGGGCAGTGGGGGTGCAGGCAAAGGTTACCTGTAGGATTGGTTCAGCCATTTCACTGAGAAAAACATAATGAAAGTATCTTTTGGGTGTTTTCCCTTAAGTTGGTCCACTTCCCCAGAAAACGTTTTTCAGTGTCCTGCTTGAGGATATAATTAGGCTCTTGTTTATCTCTGTTAAGGTATCAACTTTCTCCGGTCTACAAAACCATTTCTATTTTCTCCATTTGCTGTCCAGTTCCTAAAAGATCACTGTTCTTCTTTTCTCTTTGTCCTTACTTGATACAAATTATCAGCTTGTCTTAAAGTTGTATGTATTATGAAAAGAAGTATGTTTCTGTACAATGTTACCACTTGTTTGCCATTTTGTATTGTGGTAGTTTACTTGTTGTAATGATGTTGAAAGCTTTGTCACCAGTATTTCAAGTATCAGCAGGATTCCCCACAGTAGACAGGTATCAGCAGAGCTTTCAGATGAAGACACAATAGAGAGAAAAGCCTAGTGAGCTACTTTCAGAAAATTAGCCCGTGAAAATCTTATGGGTCACACACAATATTGCTCAAGCAATGTTAGATGAAAGTTGGAAGGTACTACACAACAGCCACAAAAATGGGCTGAAACATAAAATCTTTCATGAAGATGTTCAAAATTGGGCAAAGTTTTGTTCTGTTCCATAGAAGGTGGTCATAAGTCAGAAGCGATTGGACTACAACCACAAAAAACAAGCAAACAAACCAACAAACGCCCCACTGTTGTTGTGCAACAGGTATTAAATAACTTCAAAGGACATCGCGCTCACACGCCCCTGCTAAAATCCTCCACCTTGCTGGGGCGGTATACAAAGTTGAAGAGGACTAACAAAGTAAAAAAAAGACAGAAAAGCACATGACAGCTGCGTGAGAATAGACGAAACCGCTTAAAACAGCCCCTCGTAAAAACCACACCTCTTTGGAACCAATAGGGGGCGGGAGGGGATCTGATCTCGTCAATGATTGGCTAAGACCTCCGACTAATCACATGCAGCGAGTGATTTGCTATTAGTCGTGATCCACCTCCTGGTGAGCTTTGGAGCCACGTTTACAAATGAAAATAAAGTACCTGAGAAGGACAGCGCATAGAGCCAATGAGACCTTGTTTCATTAATGGGCGGGCTGAAGCCACTGCCAGGTTTAGGGCGGAAAGAGTTGCTCTTGATGAGGAGGGGAACTAAAGATGGCGGCAGGAATGCTGCTGTCCAGTGTATTGGAGCTGCTGCTTCTAGGGCTACTATTACCCGCAAGTCTGACCGGTGCTGTCGGAAGCCTGAACCTGGAAGAGCTGAGTGAGATGCGTTATGGGATCGAGATCATACCTCTGCCTGTCATGGGAGGGCAGGTGAGGAAGCATGGAGGTGGAGGGTCAAGGGTCCAAGACCGAAGGGGCAAGAGAATAATACAGATGAGGGCACGGCGGAACCTAGAGCAGAAGCCTAGGGGAAAGTCAAGAAGAGTAGATAGGGGTGTTGTTGCAGTGACTCCAGGGGCTCACCGACTGAACCCGTTCCTTTGGGGCCCGGGACTGGGAGGGCGGGGCTTCCTGCTGTCAGCCTCCTGGTCCTAGTTCTCGTTAAAACGCTCAGGCTCCTCCCTAGAGGCCAAGTGGGAATGCTCTCTCCGGTCATCTACGGAGCACAGCTGGAGAATTCGTGGTTCATTCTGTCTCCCGCTGGGCTGTTCCCCGGGGTCTGAAAAGGGATCTTGTTGTTCTCCCTGATCCCAGCCTCTCTTTGCCTCCCTGCCCCCCTACTCCCACTCCCTTCTTTCTTAGAACCAGGCTTCGGACGTGGTGATCGTCTCCTCTAAGTATAAACAGCGCTACGAGTGTCGATTGCCAGCTGGAGCCATTCACTTCCAGCGTGAAAGGGAAGAGGAGACACCTGCTTACCAAGGGCCTGGGATCCCTGAGTTGTTGAGTCCGATGAGAGATGCTCCCTGCCTACTGAAGGTAAAAGGGACTGGAATGGATGAAACAGGACTTGGGAACCAGCAGTCTTATGAGAACAAAGGTGCTGGAGAATGAGGATGGATCTAGAGGACCTGTAAGAGTTAAGACAACCGCTAGAGTAGAAGGCACAGAAAGAAAAGATGCAAAGAATCCTGCAATCACTGTGTGGTTCTGAATGTAGAGGAGGTTTAGGAGAGCTCTCAGACTAAGGGTTAGGTGCGGGGCCTTAAAAGGGACTGTAAGGTAGAAGAAACACCTCCTTAGTGCCTTCTTCATAAACCCTAGTAGAGTTATCTCTGGCCCCTGTCACTCTCTCTTATTTTGTTTTCATCTTAGCACCTTTATCTGAAATCATCCTCTTCGTTTATTTATTTACTTATTTTTCCGCAGAGTCCTTACAATAGCATGTAAGTTTCATAAAGTCAGGAGCTTTCTCTAGTCACAGCTATATCCCTAATGTCTAGAACAGTACAAGGACTGTTTTAATGTTATTTGAGGTTGAGCCTGATCTGAGATCTCCAAGGATACTGTGATTTCTTGTCCTTATTGAGGGGTTGGGGGTGAGAAGGATAAATACAAGTATAAAGAGAAGAGTGGAAAGACCAAGGGTGGCAAACAGACTTCAGAGGTATCAGCCCAAATCACAGAATGGTGTTCTCTCCTTATTAACAGGCTAGAGAATTAGGTTTGGATGTGGAGAGAGATGAGAAATTGTGTGTCTTGGAACCAGGATTAATTCTAGGAGGACAAATCCCCACTCCATCCTCCTGATTGTCCATTTTTCAATTGTCAGACTAAGGACTGGTGGACATATGAATTCTGTTATGGACGCCACATCCAGCAGTACCACATGGAAGGTGAGTGAGTCCCTAAGCTCTCAGCCACATGCCATGGGAGGTGACTTAACTCACTCCCCATTTCTCTCAGAAGGAGTAATGGTGCTCCACTGTGATTGCTCTTGCAGATTCTGAGATCAAAGGTGAAGTCCTCTATCTTGGCTACTACCAATCGGCCTTTGACTGGGATGATGAAACAGCCAAGGTGGTAAAAATATGGATTTGGGAGGGTCAAGGGTCCTGGCTACAACCTCAGACCCCTGGGTTAGAATTGGCGGCATCTTTTGGCGGCTTGGTGGTTATTTGAGCAAAGACACCTGGGGCCTGGTCTTTAAGGTCCTTGTGGAACATGGTGTCATTCTTCCTCCAGGTAATCTCTCTCATCCCCAATCTTTCTTACCTGCTGTCCTCCTAGGCTTCCAAGCAGCATCGCCTGAAGCGCTACCACAGCCAAACCTATGGGAATGGGTCCAAGTGCGACCTCAATGGAAGGCCCCGAGAGGCTGAGGTTCGGGTGAGTCTTGAGATAAGGAAATTTATACTCCCTTAGTGGCGATACAAATTCTAATGGAAGAACGTAGGATCCCATCTTATAATCAAGAGTCTCTCCCAGCTGGATGTCACTAGATATCACAGGTCTTTCAAGTTAACAAATTCCACAGCCTTCCCTCAGCATCACCTACCACACTTACTCTTTTTCTCTATTTCTCCTTTCTGTCACCTGAACTAGAAATCTGAATGCCATTTTGACTTCTACCCCTTCACATCCTCATTGCTTTCTTCACTTAACTCTGGAGGCACAGTAATGAGCAAACAGATGCAGTTTTTGCCCTGTTGGAAGGCAAAGAGAAAACATCAGATATTAGAAAATAACTCAGAAATGAACCTATGATTAAACTCTGAAATGATACAAAGGAAAATGTTTCTCTGTGAGTAAATAACAAAGTTCATGCATTCTACTTCTAGCTCTCTCAAAACTCTCCTCCTTGTCCCTGTGGCTGGTCCCATCATCTTCCAATTTCATCACTGCTAACATCCTCTTAACAAATGTTCTTGATCTAGTGAGATGGTTGGGCAGGCAGATGTGTGTTGTTTGAGGTTGCTCAGGTAATTGTAATGTGTGTTCCCAAGCACACATACTCGTAGAGAACTATATGACACTTCACAGAGTTAGTATTCTGTAATGCAGGGCGCTCTGATGTCTTAGTGGAGAGGAGTTGCACTGCCAGCACAGAGGCACCCAGTTTGAATCCACCAGCTGCTCTGTAGAAAAAAAAGGGGAAGTCTCCTCACATGATTAACTGTCTCTCAGTTGGTTCTGACTTGAGAGTATGTAACAACAATACAGATTAACACATATGTACCGTGGTATGCTGACAGATGCTGACTATCCAGATTGTTAGGGGGACTCACTGCCATCAAATTCCATTCTAGCTCAAAACAGACCTGCAGGACAAAGGAGAACTGCACCATAGGAGTTCCAAAGCTGTAAATCTCTACAGATTCAGACTACCACATCTTCCTTTTGTGAAGTGGCTAGTGGGCCACTTTTATTGACTTTTCTGTTAGCGTTCCAATGCTTAATCGACTGCATCACCCAGACTTCATAGAGGGGAAAACCCTCAAGCTTATTGCTGCCAATTCAGAGTTAACTCATAGCAAACTCTCTAGTGGTTTTCAGAGGCAGTAAATCACGTGGCAGGAGATTGCTCACCTATTTCCCCACAAAGCAGCTAGTGGATTTGAACCCCCCGCCTTTGGTTTGGCAGCAAAACACCCTACTGACTAAGCCTCCAAAACTCCTTAAAGAGTAAAAACCTTGACTTTTTCATGTTTGCCAACATTTGTGACATAAATATTCCCACTGTAGCCAATTTCATGTTATAAATGTGATGTCAAGTTGGCTCATAATATTTCTGAACATGTGTGAGCTGGCTTCAGACACCGCTGTAAGCACATGTCACTTATGTACCCCGTGTTGTGAAACCTCCAGTGAATGTGCCTTGTCCACAGGTTAGATCCGAACACCTCAGCACGCCCAGTATGGTACCAGCAGAAGGAAAGAAACAGAGGTGGCCTCTGCATATACAGGTTTTCCTTGTGATCCAAAAATAGAGTATTTCTATGAAAGCTTGTGTAAGTTATAATGGCATAAAGAGCTCTGGTGGCCTAGTGGCAAGAAGCTGCACTGCTTTCCTGAAGGCATGCAGTTCCAATCCACCAGCCGCTCCACAGAAGAAAGATGGGCAGTCTCCTCCCTTGCAATTAACTGCCTCTGAAAACCTGCTGGAGGGTCAGCTGTGTGTGAGGTTTCACCTCAAATGTACACAATAACAACAATGGTATAAAGGAAAGAAGCAGTTATCATTAATTTATATGGAAAAAGTTGTTACTGAGTTTTTAAAAATTACTAATTTTATTGAAAGTTTACAGAGACTTTGGATTTCCATTCATTCATTGTTGCACTTTTCTCCGTGCCCACCCCACCCCCCCAGTTTGCTCTTCTCTTTGAAAAGTAAAAGAAAAATCTTTCATTGTTATACTGTCCCTCCCTCTAAGTCCCTCCATTATGCAGCCTTCGTTCTGGACTCCTGTCATTAAAATAATACCTAATCACATATCACTTTTAAATAGTTCTCTCCTTCATCTGTTTCAATGCAGTATACATTCATCCCCTCCTTCTCTGTCTTCCCCCAACCCTGATGTCAGACCCATTTTACAACAGTGGAACTCTGCAGTATTTGTCCTTTTGTGACTGAGATATTTCACTCAGCATAATGTCCTCCAGAGTCACCCATTTTGAATAATATTGCATGAGTTCCTTGTTTTTCAATGCAGCATAGTATTCCATTGTATGAATATACCAGAGCTTCTCTATCCATTCATTTGTTGATGGGCACTTGGGTTGTTTCCAACTCTTTGCTATTGTGAGCAAAGCAGCAATAAACCTGGTTGTGCATTGGAAAAAGGTTTTGAACATCCCAAGACCTAGAGAATAACTGACCAAATCATACCATACAACACATAAAACCTAAAACACTGCTAATATATAGTGCTCACAGACAGTTCAGACCTGTAGTGACCTGATCCCATTATGCTGAGTGTATGAGTGTAGTTCTCAGAAGGAGCTTGATAGGGAGCTCTCATGGCCTAGTGGCAAGAAGCTGCACTGCAGTCCCATAGGTATGCAGTTTGAATCCACCAGATGCTTTGCTAGAGAAGGAGGGGAAGTCTCTTGTACCAGTCAGATCTGATTTGACAGTACACACAAAAAAATAATAAAATTTATCATTTTTTTAAAAGAGCTTGATGATGATGTTGTCCTTCTGAGATTCTCTCTACCTCTCTTAGGTTATATTCAGGTCACCTTAGTGAGACCTAATGCAGACCCTCAGACAAACACATAGCCCTTTGCCTTTGGCTTGGCAAATACATACATTTTTATATTCCTTAAAGCATGTATCACAATCTGAGGCTGTTTTTTTTCTTTTTTCTTTTTATTCATTCAGTATTACACATTTTCTTCTCTCCCCTTCCCTCCTCATCCTCCTCCAGCCTACTTTCAATGCACCTCTTGTTCCAGATTGTTGTCATAAAAAGCTCTCTTATTTTTTAAGCTTAGTATCTGCACCTCCCATTAGAATAAGCCCCAGGAAGGCAGAAACACTGTGTTGTTTTATCAATGTATTATCAGGACCTGGAACAGGGCCAGGCACCAGATAGGTACCCAGGAATCATTTGTTGAATAGATGATAAGCCAGTTCAAATATCACTTAAATAATTTTTCCTGAGCTATGGTGCTGGAGAAGAGTATTAACTATACCATGGACTGCCAGGAGAACAAGCAGGTTCATTCTGAAGAGGATGAAACCAGGCTGCTCCTTGGAGGCAAGGATTCTAAAGCTTCGTCTGACATACTTTGGGTTTGTTGCAAGGAGGAATCAGTCCCTTTAGAGGGACATAATGCTTGGGAGAGTGGAGGGACAGTGCAGGGGAGGAAGACCCTCGATAAGATGGATTGACTCAGTGACTAGGGTAATGGGGGTAGATGTGTCAGAGACAATAAGGTTGTCACAGGATAGAGCAGAGTT
Organism: Elephantulus edwardii; assembly: GCF_000299155.1. Taxonomy (NCBI): domain Eukaryota; kingdom Metazoa; phylum Chordata; class Mammalia; order Macroscelidea; family Macroscelididae; genus Elephantulus; species Elephantulus edwardii. The sequence continues at coordinate 1,862,343 of NW_006399962.1, read as the reverse complement.
TAGGGCTGTTGTACATAGGGTCCCTATGAGTCACAAGCGACTCAGCAGCATATAACAACAACAATGAGAAATATAATTGTGTTCCTAGCTTGTTCTATACACCTGCCCAGATGCACACATACTCCTAAGCATCCACACATGTATGTCATCTGTTATGTTGTTGTAGTATAGCAATGAATTAATTGTATTCTAATTATTTTGGTGGTGTTAATACCTTTAGTAGGCTAAGAACTGAGGGCATAGAACATATCTTTCTCTTATTTATTGAACATATGTCCCATGCAGGGTGTTGTTGTTCAGTGCAGTCGAGTCATAGATGACTCACAGCGACCCCATGAACGAAAGGCCTGAGCACTAGTCATAGAGTTTCCGGAGGCAAGCCTTTTTGGAAGTGGATGCCACTCCTACTTCCAGGCTTGTTTGAGTCAGGAAGCTCCAGCAAACACTGTCCACCATGGGCAGAGTACTATAATAAAAACCCAAACCTACTGCCCTTGAATTCTTACAATTCACAGTGACCCTCTATTAGGTTTTGGAGGCTATGGATATTTATGGGACACATTCTCCTGCAGTGCAGCTGATGGAGTCGAACAGCTGACGATTTGGTTGGCAATCCAAACCTTAAGTACAAACCTAAACCAAATCTGCTGCCATCAAGTTGATTCCAGCTCATAGCAGTATTTCATCTGGTTTCAAAAGCTGTAAATCTTCAAGGAAAGAAGATTTCTCTTGCAGCACAGCTAGTGGATTCAAGCCATTGACTATTTGTGATGCTTCATTCACCAGAGAAACTTTTGTACCATAATTGTTGTTATCGTGTACCATCAAGTCAAAACCAACTCATATAGCTCATCCTCCAATTCAAGGGCAGTAAATCACAGGGGAGGAGATTTCCCATCTTTCTCCTATGGAGAAGTTGATGGATTCAAACTGCATGTCTTTGGGTTGACAAGATGACAGCTGTCCACTAAGCCTCTAGATCTCCCTTAAATAACTTAATATGAGCAAGAAAAACAAAAAACCATAATGCATTTCCATCCAGCTCCTAGCTCTCCAGCAATTTCAGAATAGAACTGCTTTGTAGGACTGGCTGGACCCCAGATGAGATTGATTATACAGTAACTGGAGCAATGGGTGTAGGAGTGTTGGAGTCAGTGAGACTGGCTCAGGATAGGGCAGGCTTCAGAGCTGTTGTACATAAGGTCACGAAGAATTGCAGGCGACTCGACAGCACATAACAACAACCATCTTTATGGAAGCATATAATAGCCTTTTCTTCAGAAATTCCACTGGATAAGGTCAAACCTCTAATGTTCAGGTTAGCAGCTGAACAAAACTAATTTTCAACACCTATGTACCTACTATAATATAAACTAAGAGAGCTCAAAAAATATTTTTACATGTTTTTGTAGAAATGGCACCGGAGAGACTTGGTCCACCTCTTAGGAGGCAGATGTGTGTTAAACTATCACAGCAAGCAGAAGAAGGGCTATGATGGAAAGTTCATTATCATATGGGAGCATATAATAAAGGACCTTACTGAGGCTAGAACAAAGGGAGGCCTCTTGTAGAAAGTGACCTTTGAACTGACAACTAAGGATGATGGCCAAGCCCAGAAATTGATAGAGATTCACAATAGCTGCAGTGGAGTTTTCTGGAAAGGAGAGTATAGGAGATGAGCTAGGCAATAACCAGGGGCTAGAGGACAGGTTATTTCACCAAGAGCTTAGCAGCTCTGTGGAAGGTTTCAGACAATCTCAGAGACCATGAAGTATTTTAAGCAGAAAGATGACATAATTAATTTTGGTTTTTGAAAGCTCACTCTGCTGAGAGAAATGCATTAGGAAATTGTTATAGAAATCCAGGTAAGGGATAAAGGTGATCTGGACATAAGGAAAATTGAGGGGTTTTTAGATACTTAGGGGACAAAATCAATAGAAGGAGAGGGAGGAATCAAGAGTGATTTCCAAGGTTCTGGCTTCAGCAACTGGATAGATGGTGTTTCCTGTTACTTAGAGAGGTATTCTGAAATAGGACTATATTGATGACAGAAATAATGATTTTAGCAATGGTAGAGGATCCAAACAGACACTTCCCAGGAGGCTATAGGTGAAAATCTCCAAGGAAATGGTATAGTGAAAGAAGAGAGAACTTTCAGGAAACCATCATTGAAGGGAAAGCATGGACAGTAAAAGAGGGCCTTCTGAAGGAGACAGAGAGAAAGGGCCTAGAGCAAAGACTTTGGCGGAAGGACCTAGCTCAAGGAGGTCTTGGTCCATGGTGTGGGCTGCATCTGAGTGATCAAAAAGAGAAGGGATTCTTTTTTTATATGTATACTATTTTAATTACAAAATTCTAATATATTGTTTTCTTTTTTAAATTTTTTTATTATTATTTGTGTGTGTGTGTACTGTCAAATCAGATTTGACTAGTACAGGAGGAGATTATTCCTCCTTCTCCAGCAAGGCATCTGGTGGATTTGAACTGCTCACCTCTGGGATTATAGTGCAGCTTTTTGCCACTAGGCCACCAGAGTGCACCAAAATTCTAATACATTGTTTTCAAGAACATCTTTTGATGAAAACAGTTCACTTGTTTTTATACATTTCTAAATTCAGGGTTTTTGTTGTTGTTGTTGTGTACCATAGTCAGAACCTACCCATAGCTGACCCTCCAGTGGATTTTCAGAGGCAGTTAATCACTTGGGAGAAGATTGCCCATCCTTCTCCCAGGAAACAGCTGATGGCCTCAAACCTCATGCTGTCATGATTGCAGCACAGCTTCTTGACACTAGGACACCAGAGCTCATCTGTTTTAGTGAGGAGCTAAATTAAATTCATTTTATTAGTTGTTAAATTATTTTTTATATATATGTATATGAAAGTTATTAGACAATAATTTTTCATTTTATTGTGTCCATTATAATTTACATTATTTAGATTATGTTAATGTCAGAAAATAAAGTAAAAAGATTTCCCTACTTTTTCTATATTATGACATGTATGCAAGATTGGAATTTTTATTCATTTCATAATTTTGTTGTGTGCTGTCGAGTCCGACTCATAGTAGCCCTATGAACACAGATCTGAACAGATCCATGCCGCATCATCTTTGTCATCTCTGACGTACTCGAGCCCATTGCTGTAGCTAATAGTTTTAGGAACCTTCAAGGTTTTCTATTTCAAAGTTTGGATCAGTTTTATTTTCCTAGGAATTTGCCCTTTTTGTCTGGTTTTAGCATACAATTGTTCACAATATCCTTCTGTTGTCTTTTTAACCTCTGCATCAGCTGTTAATCCTGCCTTTTTATTTTTATTTTTATTTTATTATTTTTGTGTGTGTGTACCGTCAAATCAGATCTGACTGGTACAGGAGGAGATTGTCCCTCCTTCCCCAGCAGAGCATCTGGTGGATTTGAACCGTGCACCTCTGGGATTGTAGTTGCAGCTCCTTACCACTAGGCCACCAGAGCTCCCCTTAATCCTGCCTTTTGTTATTGGTCAGCTTTACCATATTGGCCAGTTTTATTAGTCTTTCAAAGGACCAACTTAGATCTGCTAAGCTTCTCTATTGCAATTATATCCTATTTTTCATTCGCTTCCACTGATTTTTATTCTTCTTTTGGCTATTTTTTGCTGTTTCTTTTCAGCTCTTTGAAATGAATGCTAAAATGACTGCTTTTATAGTACATCTTTTATAAAATTGGCATCTTTCACACATTCTTATGACTGTTTTATATTTCACTGTCTAATTTATAGATTGGTAATGGTTTCCCAAACTTCAAAACCCAGAAAATAGAAAAAGCTATATAATGAAAAGTCTTCCTCTCAAACTTGTCTCTCATCTTTTCAAGGTCACCTTGCTCTTGGCTTTTTTATGTAGTCTTTCAGCCTTTCTTTGTAATTATAAGCAATTTTAATATATTTTTATTTCCTTTTATCTTTAGACACAGAAAAAATGTACACACTTTTCTGCACTTTGTTTTTTGTTTCCCTTAATAATAATAATTAGAAGTCCTTCTATGCCATTACCTATAGAGCTTCCTTATTTTTAACAGCTGTATAATATTCCATTGTACAAATGTGTCATTACTTGTCACAATTACTGTACTGATAAGAGTATTTTCACTCTAATCTTTTGGTATTACAAAAGGCTAGCATTATACATGCTGTCATACATAAGTAGGTCCAGTAGATAAAAATTCTTAAAAGTATAATTGCTGGGCAAAGACTGTGGATTTCAAGATTATCTTTTTCTTTAACTTTTTATTATGGAAAATTGAAAGTATGTACTAAATGAAACTAGTATAATGACACACTGATATCACTTAGCTTCACTAATTATTATCAGTCTCATTATAATGCAACATTATGATATATGGAGAAAAGATTGAAGTTGCCAATTATTTCATTTTACCTGGGTCGACATTCAAATCATGAAAGCAGCAATCACAAAATAAAAAGACCCGTTATTTCATTAGAAATATCTGCTATCAAGGACCTCTTTAAACTGCTAAAAATCAAGAATGTCAACTTAAAAATGAAGTAGTACGCGACCTAAGGCATGGTATTTTTAGTTGCTTCATATACATGCTGTTGTTATGTGCCATAGAGTCAGCAGTGACCAGAGTTGACCCTGCGGTGGGTTTTCAGAAGCAGTAAATTACATGGGAGGAGAATGTTCATCTTTCTCCTATGGAGCAGCTGGTGGATCTGAATTGCATACCTTTGGGATTGCAGCCCAGCTTCTTTTCGTTAGGCCACCATATATGTCCCTATTTCCAAGATAGGTTATTCAACAGAATGTGGAAATTATCGAACAATATCATTAAGATTATATGCAAGCAAAATACTACTGAAGTTCATTCAGAAACAGAATGGTACTTAGACAGAGAACTGCCAGATGTTCAAGCTAAATTTCAAAGAGGCCATAGAACCAGGGATATCATTGCTGACTGATGTCAGCTAGATCCTGGCAGATAGCAAAGAATGCTAGAAGAATGTCTCTTTGTGCCTAATTGACTACACAAAGACAAATGACTGTGCAGTTGAAAATTGAGAAAAGTGGGCTTTAGTTATATCCTTTCTCCATACTATTTAATCTGTATGCTAGGCAAATTATTCAAGAAACTGGACTCTATAAAGTATAATGTGGCATCAGGATTGTAGGAAGACACATCAATAACCTTTGTTATGTAGATGACACATCCTTGCTTGCTAAAAGTGAGGAGAACTTGAAGTGCTTGCTGCAAAAGATAAAGCCTTCAATATGGGTTGCATTTCAACATTAGGAAAACCAGAAACCTTGCCACTGGACCAATGGGCAACATTACAATAGGGGAGGAAAGATTGGAACTGTCAATGACTTCATCTTAATTGGATCAACAATCAATATACTTGGCAACAACAGTCAGGAGATGTGTTGCACTGGAAAAGTCTGCAATTAGGGATCTCTCCAAATTACTGAGGAGGAATGATGTCAGTTTCAGCACTACTTTGCGTCTTTTCTTTTCTTTAAATTTTATTATTCTTGTGTGAGTGTACCGTCAAATCAGATCTGACTGGTACAGGAGGAGATTGTCCCTCCTTTCCCGGCAGAGCATCTGGTGGTTTCGAACCGTGCACCTCTAGGATTGTAGTTGCAGCTCCTTGCCACTACTTTGCATCTTTTCAATCACTTGCTATGCATCTGAGAACTGGACAGTGAGTAAGGATGCCCGAAGAAGAAAGAATTGGGCAAGCTCTGGTGGCCTAGTGGCAGGAAACGGCACTGCAATCCCAGAGGTGCGCGGTTCAAATCCACCAGATGCTTTGCTGAAGAAGGAGGAACAATCGCCTCCTATACCAGTCAGATCCAATTTGATGGTACACACATTAAAAAAAAAAATAATAAGAATAAAAAGAAGAAAGAATTGATGCCTTTGAACTGTGGTTTTGGAGAAGAGTACTGAATATCCCACAGATTGCCAAAAAACACACAGATATGTCTTGGAGAAGGTGCAGCTGGATTGCTCCTGGGAGGCAAAAATGATAAAGCTTCATCTTGCATAGTTTGGATATGTTGCTAGGAGAAGTTATTCCTTGGAGAGGGATATCATTCTTTAAAAGGTGGAAGGACAGTGAAGGAGAAGAACAACCTCAACTAAGTATATGGACACAGTGACTACAGGAATGGGCTTGAATGTGTTAGAGATTGTGAGGATGCAATAGGCTAGGACAGGGTTCAGATCTGTTGTTCATAGGGTCCCAATGAGTTGTACTAAAGTCAGTGGCACCTAACAATAACAACATAGGTCCTTAAAAGTTGGACAGTGAATAAGGAAGATTGAAGAAGACTTGATGCTTTTGAATTGTAATGTTCACAGAGTATTCATTATCCCAGGGATTGTCAAAAGAACAAACAAATCTTTCTTAGCGGAGGTGTAATTAGGGTGTTCCTTGGACACAAAGTTAGAAAAACTTTATCTCACATATTTTGGTCATGTTTTTAAGAGTGGCCAATTCTTGGAAAAAGAATGCTGGAAAAAAATAGTGAAAGAGATGAAGCCTCAGTGAGATAGACTGACATAGTGACTACAACAGTGGGCGGAAGCACAGCAGAGGCCGAGGATGGCACAGGATAAGGCAAGGTTTGAACTGCCGTTCAGTGAGTCACTCGAAGTCGTACTCAGCATGATGGTACCTAACATCCTCTCTCCTCTACTCACAGACACCATATAATTTCATCCATAAATATTTCTATATTCTTTAAAAGGTATTCTGTGTTCTTTTAAAGGCTCTTTTAAAAACATAACCACAAGACCATTCAAACCTCAGTCTCCAGGACCTTGAGAGAAGAAATAGATGGTGCCTGACTCCTACTGCCGACAGCTCTGAAAGAGATCACAACAGAAGGTCCTGGACAGAGTGAATGACAAATATAGAACAACATTCAAAAAGCATAAAAACCCCCAGGCTTCAGTGGCCTGATAGAACCTGGTGGAGCTCCTGAGACTGTAGCCCTAACTTGATCCTCAAGCCTGAACTGGACTCACCTTTCCGCCAAATAATACATAGGAAGGAACACTCCAATATTTGCCCAGGAATAAAGTGCAGAAGCCAGGAAGGGGCAGAAAAGAAGGATAATGGGAACAGTAGACAATGAAGAAATTAAAAGAGTGCCATTACATTGTGGGAATGGCAAACAATTTCACAAAACAATGTGTATTGCTGAGTGGAAAATTGGTTTGTTCTGTAAACTTTACAATAAAAAAATTGTTACTTTAAGTCACAATAAGAAGGGAAAAGGGGTTTTGGGTTTTAAAAAATCTATACCCACAAGTCATACTACACTAAAAATCAACACTGATTCTTTAATAATATATTCAGTATTTTCAAATTTACCAAATAACATCTTTTTTATTATCTTATTTAAAACACAATTTAAATAAAGTCTATGTGCTACATTGACTTATGATTCTTAAGTGTCCCTTACGGATAACCTCTCCATATTGTTTTAGAATTTTTACCAGTTACGGATTAGTTTACAGTCAGAAGTATACAACAGGGTTGTATTCTGTTACTAATTCAATCTGTATGTGTAACAAATTATCTAAAAAACTGGACTGTATGAAAAATGTGCAGCAGGACTGAAGGAAGACTAACAATCTGTGATATACAGATGACACAATTTTGCTAAAGTGAAAAGGACTTGAAGCATTTGCTGATAAAGATCCAAGACTATAGTCTTCATTGTGGATTATACCCCAACATAATCCCTGCAAGGAAATAAAAATCCCTGCAACCTGGTGAACACCTTGATGATGTTGTTGTTATTGATTGCCCTCAAGTTGAGCACAACTCATAGCGACCCTATGGACAAAAGGCCTGAAGCCCCTCTACATCTATCGACATTTATCAAAGTTCATAGAGTTTCCGGAGGCATGTTGTTTAGGAAGTGGATACCACTCCTGCTTCCAAACCTGTTATAGTATGTTATTGTTATGTGCCATTGAGAAATATTGAAGTTGTCAAGGATTTTATTTTACTTGTATCAGCAGTCAGGGCTCATGGAAGCAGTGGTCAAGAAATAAAATATTATACTCACAAATTTGCTGCAAAAGCTTCTTTAAAGTGTTAAAAAACAGATATTTCACTTTGAGGACTAAGGTACACCTGACCCAAACAATGTTTTTTTCAGATGTTTCAAATGCATGTGAAAGCAAGACAATAGAAGTGTTGATGGCCTTGAATTACAGTGTTGGCAGAGAATATTGACTAAGATTGTGGACTTTCAGAAGAATAAGCAAGTCTGTCTTAGATGAAGTCCAGCTACAATGCTCCTTAGAATCGAGGATGGCAACTTCACCCCCATTACTTTTGACATGTTATCTTGAAAGCCAGTCCCAGTTCCTGGAAAAGGACATCAGGAAAAGGACAACATAAATTTATCATTAGGTGCAGTGAAGTAAACTGTGACTCTGTCTGAAGAGGGTTTTTATCATATGTGTCTATTTTAAAAATAAGCACCTATGTAAAGAATGTTTATAAGGCCAATATATATATACATATATGTTATATTGTTGTTGTTGATGTTGATTGCCTTCAAGTCAAGCACAACTCATAGCAACCCTATAAACAAAAGGCCTGAAGCCCCTCTACACCTATCAGCATTTATCAGAGATATTTACATATATAAATGCAAATCTCTGATGGAAAAGTGCATAGTTGCACTTCGAACTTAAAAGTCAGCAGCTCAAACCTACCAGCTGGTCTTTTGCAAGATTTCAGTCTCCTCCCATAAAGATTTATAGCCTCAGAAATCTGATACAGTATCGCTATAAATCAAAATAGATGTCATGGAAGTGGGTTTAGCTTAGTGTATATTTATGAAAAGCAAGAATGTAAAACAAAATGCATCAATGAATAAACAAAACCCCAAACTTTCTGTAAATAACAATTTAAAAAAAATAATACAAGTATTGTTGCTCTTGTTGAGTACCACTAAGTTGGATACTGATCCTCCAGTGGGAGGATTTGAACCATGTGCCTTCGAGATTGCAGTGCAGTTTCTTACCACTATATAAAATAAACAAGAATTGTTTGGTTACCTGGAATTCACCTGCTTATGTTTAATTCCTGGGGTTTTTTTTCTGCTTACCAGCTAATTTAGCCTAAACAAGTCCATTTGGCTCTATGCAACATAAGCTTCTTTAGCCAGAGCTGAGATTTTAATACCTCCCTCACTGGGCTTTTGTGATAATAAATGAGCTAAGGTATAGAAAGTGCTGTGCACTGACTCTGACATGCTGTAAGTACATAATTAAAGGTATATGCTCTCAGAACTATAATTACTAGTGGCAGTCACTATTTATTTATTCACCCTTTCAACCTTGCAGTTCCTGTGTGATGAGGGTGCTGGCATTTCTGGGGACTACATTGACCGTGTGGACGAGCCCCTGTCCTGCTCTTACGTACTGACCATTCGGACTCCTCGCCTCTGCCCACACCCTCTCCTCCGGCCCCCACCCAGTGCTGCTCCCCAGGCCATTATCTGCCACCCTGCCTTACAGCCTGAGGAGTACATGGCCTACATTCAGCAGCAAGCTGGTGAGTAGTTAGCTGGTGAGGTGAGGAAGGAGATGTATGGGAGGAGAAGCAGAAGATAAAGTCCTGAACGGCCCAGTCCCTCATGCTACTTCCACACCATTTCTCATAGACTCCAAGCAGTATGGGGAGAAAATCCTAGAAGAGCTGCAAGACCTGGACCATCAAATGTGGAGTGAGGCCAAGTCTGAGGTGGTACCCCTGAAGCGAGAAGGTAGGACCTTGTTTCACTTGTTTCAGGAAACTTGCCCCATTTTCCTCCTTTCTTTATTTGACCTTGTCCTATGGTGACCACAGGGGCTGGAGGCGGAAGGATAGAGGAAGGAGGTACACACCATACTATTTGCTCCCTTCCAGTGTTTCTCCTGTCCTTTCAGATTCCTTCCTGTTCTCTGTACCCCAGGTGCAAGTCCAACCAAGGAAGACAGTAAGCAGTCGGACTTCTGGAAGGTGGTTCATGAGCAAGAGGACCAGGCTCCAGGAGGGGAGGAGGTACAGGCTGAGGTGAGAGCTAGTTTGTACTTCTACTTCTGATGAAGTGGCCTTTGGGATGGGGAGGGTTACCTAAGCTAAGCTGAGGTCACTGGGAGGTGACCTGCATCTATCTAAGGATGTAAGGATAGTCCCAGCTGGGCATGTAGGCACTTGGCCACCCGAGACTGCTCTTTTCCTCTTCAGGAGCAGGAACTTAACATGGAGACGGCAGATCCAGCCCCACCCTCCCCTGATGGTGAGTGAGCCCCCTCCTCACCCCCAGCATCTTTCCTGCTTGGCTGTACCTTCAGGTTGGCAGGGGTGGGGGTGAGGGGTGAAGTTGGGCAGCCAGGCCAACAGCTAATTTGTTTCCCCAGGAGTTAGTGTTCTTAGTAGACACTGAGGCTGTTCTAGGGAGGTAGTAGAGCGCAGTGATTCTGCTCCGTGTTGACTTTGTAATCCTGAGTGATTTCATGTCAATTCAAGTTCCTCAGTCCATAAAATGTGGGTAATAGTCCCCACCTGAGAGAGCTGTTGTGGGATTGAGAATGAAAGAGTAGAGTAGTTCTTTATAGAATGCCTGAAATTGACTAGACACTGAGTAAATGCGGTCACATTTTTGTGAAGCGTACAGGAGCCAAGGAAGAAGATTCCTAGAAGCTGATGGCCAGAAGGTCCTATGGGGATAAAATCATAGAAGTTCAGTGAAGAGCAGGAAACGTACAGCTTGTTAGCACCCTCTCTCCCACCTGTGAGCCCCTCTTAGCACAGTGCTGTCTCTAGGGATGGGTTTTAGCCCACGTGGCTGACAAGACAGGTAGCTCCTGGGGGCAGGGGCCACGTCCTTCCTTGGTCTCCTCATCACCTTTCCTTAGGAAATCAGTACCAAATTCAGAACACAGAGGATCCACTCCTGTTCTTTCATCTCAGATTTTCAGAACAATGTGCAGGTCAAAGTCATTCGGAACCCTGCAGACTTGATTCGGTTGATAGAGGAGCTGAAGGGTGGAACCAAAAAGGTACGGGCCCTGCTCTGGAAGAGCTGAAACCTGCCTCCCAGCCAAGGGAACCCAATAACCTGTCCTGGGCCTAAAGTAGGCCCAATAGTGCTGACCTCCTTCCTTAAGTCCTCTGAATCCCATGTCACTACCACTGTTTGTCTGCCCCCAGCCATGGGTCTCTGCTGAAACTCCAATTGCCTACCTCTTTCTCCTCAATCCCTCACACCCAGGGGAACCCAAGCACAGGCCGGGAGCAGCGTGCAGATGATGCTGAAGAAGTCCCTCAGAGGGACCCTGAGGTGAAAGAAAAAGGCGATGATGTAGAACAACAGAATGGGGTGGAAGAGGGAGAGGAAGAGGAGGAGGATGAGGACGAGGATGAACAGCAGTTACTGGGAGAATTTGAGAAGGAACTGGAAGGAATACTGCTCCCATCAGACCGAGATAGGCTCCGTTCGGAGGTGAAGGCTGGCATGGAGCGGGAACTGGAGAACATCATCCAGGAGGTGAGCACAGCTCCTCCTATCACTTCTGCAGCCACCTTCAATCTCGGGAAAGAGCAGGGGGCTAAAGAGAACAGAGTGTATTGCAGCACCTAGCACAGCACATGACAGGACAGAGCACGACGGATGGTAGTGATTGACGTGACACAAAAAGGGAGATGGTGAGGAAGGGAGTTTGGAGAGAGGGAGGGACAAGACTCAGACTGTTTTATGGAGTATGAAGGAGTCCCGGTGGAGCAGTGCTTAAATGCTGGACTGAGAACTGGAGGTCAGTAGTTTGATTTGAACCCACCAATAGCTTTGTAGGAGAAAAATGAGGCTATCTGCTTCCAAAAAGATTATAGCCTTAGAGACGCCATGAAAGTAGTTTTGCTGTCCTGTAGGATTGCTCTCAGTCCATATTGACTCAACATCAGGGAGTTATAGATTATGCAGGTTCCCAGGTGGCACAGATGGTTTGCACTCAGCTGCTAATGGTTGGAGGTTCAGTTCTACTCTGACCAAGGTCACCAGGAGTCGGAATGATCTTGATGGCAGCAGTTTAGGTTTTTGGTTACAGAGTGTGAGCTACTGGCCTTCTCTGCCCCTGTGACTTCTGGTTCTCCACATCCCCTTGTGTATTCCAGACAGAGAAGGAACTTGACCCAGACGGGCTGAAGAAGGAGTCGGAGCGTGATCGAGCAATGCTGGCCCTCACATCCACTCTCAACAAGCTCATCAAAAGGCTGGAGGAAAAACAGAATCCACAGCTAGTGAAGAGGCGTCAGAAAAGGAGGGTTGTCCCTAAAAAGCCTCCCCCACCCCCACAGCCTACAGGTGAGAGCAGTCAGATGGGAAGGAGCCAGCCAGTCAGCTGCCCTTTCCATCAGCTTTGTGGACCAAGGAGGGCACCATGTCCCTTCGCTTCTAGACTGCTCACTTTCTCCCTTTTGTCTGGAACACTATTCTCACTATTTCTTTCTTTCCACTGCCTCCAACTCAACCTTCTGGAAAGCTGCTCCTAGAGTGTGTCTGTCTGGTTTTCTGGTTTGTTTCTATACCCCCAGAGCCTAGCACATAGTTGGGTGATCCATAGATATGATTGCAATCGCTCTGGGTCTGTATCATACATCATGAAGGATGCAGCCTTCTACCAAGTAGGACTTTGCACTGGGAGAGACCCCAGCTGTGCACAAGCAAGTGGACCAGACAGACTTGAAGTGATTCATTCCTCCTCCTTGCATCCCTTTGTGTCCATTCCAGAGTCCTGTGGGCGTGCAGAGCCATCGTTCCAAATATTCTGGAATAGTCCCAGTTTCAAATCTCCCATCCCACTTCATCTGTAAACATTTAAATGTCTTTAAAGACACGTCAAGGACCAAAACACTTTTCCACTTTGCTTCTCAGAACAAAACTGCATAGTTAGTACAGGTGGCCTGATTTTTGCTTCAGAGAAGTTAGTGTTTCTCCTCTGAAGGTGCTGGGCCGAATTATTGGGTAGAAGGAAGAGCAGGAGGCTGCACTTGGTGACTGGAGTCTGGGGCATGAATGCTTTGAATCTTGTTGGGACAGAACAGCTGCCCAAACCCCCTGTGAGCACCACACCCCTGACCCTGGGAGTCATGGCCTGCTTTGTGTCTCCCTGTGTCTCCCCCTCTAAGAGGAGGATCCCGAGCACAGAGTCCGGGTCCGGGTCACCAAGCTCCACCACAGAGGCCCCAATCAGGATCTGACTGTCCTCGAGATGAAACGGGAAAACCCACAGCTGAAACAAATCGAGGGGCTGGTGAAAGAGCTGCTGGAGAGGGAGGGACTCACAGCTGAAGGTGGGCCCTGGAGGGCGGGGCTGGACGCCAAGCTGTCGGAAGGGTTCACAGCCCCGTTGGAGGTGGTGGGGCCTGTGCTGAAGCTCCCAGCATTCTCCTCTCAATGACCATTCTGCTCCTTCCCAGGGAAAATTGAGATCAAAATAGTCCGGCCAGGGGCTGAAGGGGCTGAGGAGGACGCACGTTGGCTGAGTGATGAGGACACAAAGAACCTCAAGGAGATTTTCTTTAATATCTTGGTGAGAGGCGCCCTACTCCCCAAGCCCTGGACCGACAGCCTCCCCCAGCCTCTAGCATGCCATGGCTTCACAAACATGGTTTAGAGTCACACGCATGTGGCCCTGTTTCTTCAGCTGTAAAATGAGGCCAGTAGTTCTGGAGGCTGTGTGCCCTCAGTCCCTGGATGCCTGGAACATTCTGAGGGTTCTCCTGCTCATCTCTTGAGCAACTCCAGCTCACCTCTACACCTTCCCACCAGGTGCAGGGTGCTGAAGAGGCGCAGAAAGAACAGCAACGGCAGAAAGAGCTGGAAAGCAATTACCGCCGGGTGTGGGGCTCTCAGGAGGGGGAGGGCACGGGGGACCTGGACGAGTTTGACTTCTGAGACCACCACTGCAACTGATCCTCGAGAAGTCCTGGACAGGCCCTGCCTCCCTCACTCCCTTCCCTCCACCCCGGGTCCCTGAAGGCAAAACAGCAGAGTGGTGCTGAGCTGTGGTCTTCGAGAGCCCCAACTCCCGGGGGTGGGGGGGGTGGGAGGGCTGTGGGATGAGTACTACTGCTGCTGCAAGAGCCGAAGCCAAGAACTGCTCTCAAGGCCTCACCAGGCCTGTGGTTTTCATTCTCCCAGGGTTTGTCCCACGTCTTCCCTTCCTCCTCAGCTTTCCCTCTTATCCCCTCCTAGCCTGTTGGTTCTTTCCCCATTCCCTGCCTAGAGATACAGTAAGGCCTTGTGGGTGGAGTAGGATAGGAAGAGCAAGAAGAACAGGGCCATTAAGCAGGTCTGAAGAAAGTAAACACCCCTATTGTAAATGCCCCTATTGCTGTTTGAAGAGTCCTGGTAGCGCAGTGGTTAAAACAGAGGTTAGCAGCTCAAACCCACCAAGTTTCCCCATGGGAGGAAAAGGCGGCAGTCCACTGCTGTTAGGACTGCGGTGTTGGAAACCCCGTGGGCTAGTTCTACTATGTCCTGTAGGGCCAATGTGAGTTAGAACCCAATTGATGGCAGTGGGTTTTTATTGCTGTGTGGAGTCAGTTTACCCTTTTCCTTACTCTGGAGTTTCTTTGTCCCCTTCCCTGCCCATATTCCTCCCTATAATCTATGCTTCTGAGTTAACAAATCTTCATTTCTGTGCTGAAGAAATGAGAAGTTTGCCCACCACCTCTGACATGATCCCAGTGTAAAAGGGTAGGGGTGTAGAACCCCCACCATATTCTTGAACAATCAGGTTTCTAAATAAAAAACTGGACCATTAGCTCATCAATGTTTTTTTTTTTCTTTTGGGGAGGAGGTAGGTGGGGACTCAAGCAGTATGAGACTTGGCATTCTCTTCAAGATATCATGCACATTCTCTCTCTGCTCCACACCTTCAAGCTCGTATCAGTAGGAGCCAAAGTATGGGAGGAGCCCAGGATGATAAACAAGGCTGTCTTGCCTGCGAAGGACTCAAATGCTTATAGTACTGCCATCCTCTTCCTCATCTGTCTGTTTCTGTCCCTTTGCTGCTTTGGCACTAGCTCTTTCCCTGTCCTCTCTCCTTACTTTGGGCATGCTATCAGAACGGGCCAGTCCTTGGAGAAAGACATCATGCTGAGAAAAGGTGGGAGCTCAGATAAAGTGAGGGAGACTATCAACAAAATGGAGGACTGACACAGTGTCGTTAAGAAAGGGCTTGGGGACAGGAATCCAGAATTAAGGTTGCATAGAGAAGTGTACTAGGGGTGGGGGGAAGGGACGTGGGAATTGTATACTAATGAAGGAATTTTTTTTTCCTCCGGAGGGGGAAGCAAGCTGGTGGGGAGGGGTGGGAAGGGAGAAAATTGCGGCAATGAATGAATGGAAATCCAAAACCTCTGTAAAAAAAAAATTAAAATAAAAAAATTATAAAAAAAAAAAGGGCTTGGGGGGAAAAATTCCAAAAAGAGTAAGTTTGAGAGTATATCAGAGATGAAGAGAATGGAGTAAGATAGGCCAAGGTTCAGATCTGTTGTTCTTAGGGGTCTATGAGTTGTAGTCGACTCAGTGGCACCTGGCAACAAGAAGTCACAATTTCCCCAATTACCACATCATGGGGCTCTACCTTCTGAGCTCTGCCTGAAGCATTTGCACCATACCCACCTGGCTGTCTCAATTCACCATTTCCCAGGAAAGACCTCTTCCACCTTTGACCATACCCTGCTGGAGGGCTGTCACCCACACTTGCCATCTTCCTCATGTGCCAAATACAGAAAGGCCTGGGAGTGGACTTCCCTTCAAGTGCCTCCTGTTCCTCACTGTCAAGTACAGATTGCCCTCCTCCCCCCTGTCCTCACTGCCAAGTGCAGATTGCTCCCCTCCTCCCAGTGTACAGGACCTACCTTGGACCTGCCTCCCCATCTCTGAGGTGTGTAGCCTTCCTGCTGAAGACACCACTAACTCACAAGGCAACAAAGGAATAAAAACCAAAAAGCCCACTGTTGTCAGGTTGATTCTCAATTCATAGCTGCCTCTGTTTTATCAGAACTACACTCCATAGGGTTTTCAATGGCTGTTATCTTAACGCGAGTTGACTGCCAGGACTTTCTTCCTCGGGACTGTTGAGTGGATTCAAGTTGCCAACTCAAACTCATTGCTGTTAAGTCAGAACCAAGCCCTACCTGACACTCCAGGGGATTTTGAGAGGCAGTAAATTGCAGAGGAGGCGATTATCCGTCTTCCACAAAGCAGCTAGTGGATTCGAAAGGTGTGTCTTTGGGTTAGCAGTACAGCTCCTTACAACTAAGCCCCCCAGAGAGCCCTCCAGTAGGTTTTTGGAACCTAGGGTTACTGTACAACTCCCTACATGCTATGTCATGGTCGCTCCTCTTTTAGGTTATCAGCCTACTGCACACTACACCGTCCAGGAAGCCGCAATAAAGGGATAGTAGGCCTCAGAGTGGAAAGTGAGAGACTGTTGTTGAAGTTGTATAAGACTGATTTTTGCTGAATGTAGACTAATGTTTGCTGTGCGTACTGTATGCTTATCTTGTCATATTTAAAAATATTAAAGGTAGACTTATAAAACCCTGCTTTCCTCTATCTCCTATCATACGGGGAAGAAGGATACTTCCTGTGCAAAATCTTAGAACCTGCCTTGAGTGCAGCTTTAGTCAAAGTTCTGGGTTCAGGGGCGCTCTGGTGGCCTAGTGGCAAGAAGCTGCACTGCAATCCCAGAGGTACACGGTTTAAATCCACCAGATGCTCTGCCAGAGAAGGAGGAGCAATATCCTCCTGTAGCAGTCAGATCTGATTTGACAGTACACAAACACAAAATAATAAAAATTTAAAAAAAAAAAGTTCTGGGCTCAAAAACCTCAGCTCTCCATTTTCTGAGCCATGTGGCCTCATACAAGTTGGTTTCTTAGGGATAAGAGCACTTGCCTCATGGGGTGGTTGTGAGAACTGAATGCTATAAAGTGTGCCATTCTCTTAGCACACTACCTGGCTCACAGTGAAGGCTCAGTAACTTATTTTTTTAATTATCAACCAACAGCTGAGTTCAAAAAACTTCAAATGCTACTTGGAGGAAACTGCTGTAAAAAGAAGGCACCCCGAAGCCAAGCAGGCTGAGCTACCTTAGACTTAGAATGGAAGAGGAGACGAGGCTGGGCAGAAAAGTTAGCTTTCATTAGATGTGGCTGAAATCTTAGTAGTATCAGGAAATGGAGTTCTGAAAGCCTCATTCATATTTGATCAGTGTATACTTGCAGTAATAAATTTCTTCTTACTTTCCTTTGCTTTTTGGTAAAATTCTCATGGGAAAAGTGGGTCTGCCCAGCTGTGCTAAGGGAAACAGAGGAGAAGAGGTGGAAGCAGGGCAAGTGGTAAAGATAATGGAGAATGGGAAGGAAGACAGGGTGTGGTGGGTGATTGGAATCCAAGAGGAGCAAGCCAAGGTGAGGTGTGAAAGTGGCCTGGGTGGAAAGGGAAGGAAAACTACCCGGAGTCTCCTTGTGGAATGCTACTCTCCTGTAATCTGGAGAATTTTTTTTCCCCTCCCATTTACCACTACTGCTTACAACTCACAGGGCCAAAAAATGAAGTCCATGGAGGTAAAAAAAAATTTTTTCCCCAAAACCCCACTGGAGTCCTGGTGTCTGGGATTTGCTGTAGAGTTTGCTGACACCTTGGGCAGCTTTTGTATACTGCGAACTAAAGGAACCAGCCTGTACCTTATAGTGCAGGTAACTTCATTTTCTCAAGGTCCTTGCTCTCTCCCTATATTCTCTCATATCCATACTTGTGAGCTTGGGAGGAGGATAGGTGAGCTGCTGTCACCAGGAAGGAAAGTGGAGATGAAGTGAGAAAGTCTGAGGACTCTGAGCTGAAGAAGGGAGTGATCAAATTTTTGTCTTTGCTGTTTTCCCTTTTCCAGCTTTCATTCCCAGCTCACACAACTGCATCTGCACCAATCACTGCACCTGCACCTCTGATCCACCTTTCCTGGGCTGCAGGGTGTGCTGAGTGTTCGCCCAGCCTATGATTGTGTGGAGCCAGATTCCCATGTGAATTTAACCAGGGTCCAATGCTGTCACAATACCTTATTTGTAAGTTTGGTGGCATACCTACACCTGGGTTGGTTCCAAGGGCCAAGAATCAACTGTACAGTGTGAGTCTATCAGTTCCTCAAGGTAGACAATGACCTGTACGTAGCTGCACCCAATCTACACTGCTACTGATCCACCAGGACCCACCAAGACCTGCCTGGGCAGTAATTTTCAGCTACACTCAAGGTATAGGCCAGCTATATGCTAAGATGTGAAATGCCACAGTTTGTGACCATGACACTAACCTCCAGCCACAGTGGTCTCAATGGCCCTAGACGCTGTAGAGATGGGCCTGTGTCACCTGACTGCAGAGCTCATGGACACCAGGAATCTCTATGATTGGCAGGTCTTCAACTTCTTTCCACGGTGCACTGCTTCTCAGGGTCAGGAGAATTCTTCCTGTGAGCTCTACTCTTGATACCTAGTACTTAGGTGAGTAGGCTACCTAGGAACCAAGGTGGTTCCTGAACAGGTTTTGATATTCTGCAATTTACAAATAAACAGATGCCATACTAAATAACATGCCGGGCCAAGGCCACCTAGCTATGAAGGAATTCTGTTTTGAAGGTAAAAGGTAAACATAGATTTATCAGAAAGTTATATTCCAAAGGGCTATTCTTCCTTGAAATATGGAGTAGGCAGCTATGAATTTTTGAAATCCCTATTTCCTGATCTTAACTAAAGCTTCCCAGAGACCACCTGTCACCTAAGCACCAGGCCCCACTTCTCCGAGAAAGTTGCTGTGCTTGGGCCCAGGGACTTTTCTGTTCCCAGAGACTCCACGCTTCTCTGAACTGCCAACCAGGTACTTCCACCAGGGTACTGTCACACTTGATAGAGAGAACCTGACCTACCATCCCAAAGCCTCCCACCTTGCCCTTCAAAAACAGACCAGCAGCTCACCCCCTAGGCAAAAATCATTTCCTCTTTAATTGCTGTTGAAGATTCACACCACCTGCCTCCAAGGAGATGAAAGGGGCATTTCCCCTCTGCCCCCAGCCACATCCCTCCCCAATTACCTGGTCCTTTGCAAAATACTTTACCAAAAAAGAAAAGAAAAGAAAAGAAAAAGAAATTAAAATAAAATAAAAGTAGAAGACCGGAAACCACTGACAACAGACAGCCCAGGGGCTGGGTTGAGGGAGACAGGGGCGGGCCAGGTAAGTCCACCCTACCATCCCCTTTACGGGGGTGGTGTAGGGGGCCTGGAAACCCTCCCAACCACTTCACATCCTCTTAGCCCTGGCTGGGAGGGATCACAGGGGTTGAGGGATAGGGTCTGGAGCTGCTCCAGTGGTAGGGAGGGGCTGGACAGGGAGAATAGTGGGGGAGGGGGTCCCAAGGTCGGGGTGTCCCCTACCCCAAATCACCACGGGCGCTGCACAGTCACAGGTACGCAGTCACGGTCACAGACACAACCCGAGAGCACTCCCACCCCACCCCACCCCTGCCCACCCTTGGCTTTCCCTACCCCAAAACGCCCTCCCCACGCCCCTGCCCACCCCTGCCCCCTTATTGGGGAACAAAGCAATAAATTACAAGGCCCCTTTCAGCACTTTCAGCCCACTCCTGCTAGATCACTTCTTCCTCCCAAGACAGTGACTAGGAGGGGCATGGGCTCTAGACTCCCCCAGCGCTTTAAAGCTTCCATCCATGGTGGATGTGCGGGGATGTCCTGCTTTCCACTCCTCATGGCCCCTTTCACGGAAAGGGTTGGGGACTCCCCACCCCCATGGGCAGCAGGGGTCCTGCCCCACTCTGCCCTTCCCCCTTCACTCGGCAGTGAGATCAGCATGGAAGGCTGGAGGTCCCCCATCGTGGCTCCAAGTCCCTGGACTTGCTCTCGCAGGTACTAACCCCTCCCTTTGGCGTGGCGTCGCCCCAGGAGCCAGCCTGGGTTTGGGTTCCCGCCTAGGATTGTCGAGCACAGGCAGGACTGGGTCTTTTCCCCCTCCCCTAGGGGTGCAAGCAGGCAGTTCCCAGAGCCCAGGGGCCGGTAACATGCCCTTCCGCAAAACACCCCAGGAGCTGACCCAGAGGAATCCGTGTGGAAACAGTGAAGAGGGGGCGTGTTGAGCTGGGGTCTCCATGCCTTGCTGGGGAGCGGGAGATGGGTTTGTGTCCTTTGGGAGGTGGGGGTTGTGCCCTAGTGGGGGGAGGAAGTGCTCCCGTGGGGCAGGGTGCAGATTGGAAAGGTGAGTGGGTGCATCTGTCCAGCGGTCCACCCGGTGTGGCAGTGCCCGGCCCGTGTGGGGTGAGGGTGTCTCTCCCGCTGGGCAACTATACCAACGCGATGGAGGTGTCAAGGCGGCCCACACTGGCAGCGCTGCTCCGGCGACGGGGGCTGGGGGTGGCGGTAATACTGGGGGTGGTGGCCGCACTGGGGGTGGTGGCCGTGCTGCAGCCCTCACCCGGGCAGCCGTGCTGGAGCAGGATGTCGGCACACAGCTGGCTCCCAGCCTGGCGCGCGTAGAACAGCGCGGTGCGGCCCTGCGCATCCCGAGCGCACACGTCAGCGCCGTACTGGAGGGAGGAAACGAAACGGCTGCGTCACCTCGGGCGGGCCCCATGTGGCCCCACGTGGCCAACACCAGCTTGCCTTCTCCCCAGGATTTCCAAGTTCACGCCAGGATCCCTTTGGAGATACTCAGCTCCCCCCCCAGGCTGTGTCTGAGATGGAGCCTTAAAACCCCCTTTTACCTGCCCCAGTTCACATACCCACAACAGCAGCTGCGTGATGACCACGTGAGAGAGCTCGGCCGCCAGGTGGAGCGGGGAGCGGAGCTGAGAGTCCTCTACGCTGGTGTCTAGCGGCCTGTGTTGTGCATGGGCCAGGAGCAGGAGGACCTCAGCCACGTCCTGGGCCTGCACTGCGGCCCACAGCTGATGGCCCAGAGATGCCTCGGTGGTGCCCAGAGGCGCCAGGAATAGCAGCTGCTCATACTTGGCGCGAATCCATGACTCACGCTCCTCCCTGCAAAACGGGACACAGCTCCAGGAACACGCATCCACCCAAGACTTCCGGCAGCCCCCAGCGTCTCTCCTCGCTCCGGTTTCCTCACACTTACCGCGAAGAGTCCCGTGTGGGCTTGGCGCGGCCCCGTGTGTCACTCTCCCACACGCGATTGGCCATGTCATTGCCAATGGCCGTCAGCACCAGGGTCAGCTCCCTCGGCCAGTCATCTAAGTCCAGAGAGCGAACGCGGGACAAGTGGGTGCCCAGGTTCCGGTGGATGCCCGAACACTCGATGCAGATGAGCGCGCCCAGGTTCAAGCTGGCCCACGTGGGGTCTGCGAATGGAATGCAAGGACACCTCAGTATTTACAGACTCCAGCGATCCACTCTCCTCAGCCCTGACACTGCCTCCCAGAGCCCCACACTGCCCCCTTGTGCTCACTGGGGGCCCCGCAGTCGACGCAGATAGAGTTCCCCTTGGCGTTCCGGATTGCCTGGATGGCCACGGCTTCACTTTGGCTGTCGGTGTGCAGCTGCGGAAAAGAGTGGGATTAGCACTGTTGTCCCCTCAGAGCCCCTCTCCAAAGTCTTTTGGCATTCATCCCTGCTTCCCTCCCACCATTACCTTGACCTTGCTGCTTTCACAGCATTGCAGACTGGCAAGGATCTGACTTTCGATAGCCTGGACCCAGGCATCCCGCTCCTCAAAACTGGCTGCCTCGAAGTGCCACGTCTGGCCAGTGCTGGACACGATCAGGAACTCAAAGTTTTCCTCTGGGTGGGGGATGGAATGGGGTCATAAGCGAGGGTTCATGTTGGGGCAGCCTTCCCCAAACCCTTCCTCCCTGATGTCCATCCCAAGCCCCTGGGAGAGGGGCAGTTGGGGGTGGGGGGAAGCAGAGGGTGGGAGACAGCAGGAAGCCCGAGCACATGCAAGGAGAGGCAGGGGCACCCCCACCCGTCTGCACCCCAGCTGAGCACCCCTCACGGCTCCCCACTTGTTACCTGCTTTATAAATATTTCTTAAACTACCAAAGGATTTTAGTTTCCACATTTTGCGCTTGGCTGGTTTCCCGAAGCGGAGGAGTTAGAGATAGGATGGAGAAAGGAACAAGGAAGGAGAGACCAAGAAAGGAGAAAAAGAGAGGCAGTCGAAGAGATGGAGAGAGACAGTGACAGAGGGTGCCAGAGACAGAGCAGGACAGACAGATGGGGAGAAAAAGCAGAACGAAAGTCAGTGGCCCCAGAGCAGAGTGGAGCAGAAGCCAAGAGCCAGGAGAGTAGGCAGAACTGGAACCTGGGTCTGAGCACCCAGCAGAGCAGGGGCGGTGGAGAAGGGTGTCATGGCCAGTGAGAACCCAGGTCTCTGGGAGCAGGAGGGAGGGTCAGGTCTGAGTGAGCATGGGGAAGGGGACAGGAAGAGACCCAGGCCTGGGATGCAGGACTTTAGGACTTGGGAGAAGTCACTGGGACCTGAGACTCACAGTGGGGAGGGGAGTGGTAAGAATTGGGATCACTGTGGTCAAAGACTATTGAGAACTTGGTAATCACTGGAAGTTACTGGGAGCAGAGGCTGGGTGTTCACAGAACCCAAGAGCGGGGAGGGGGGAGGCAATGAAAGGGGACTGAATCACTGGAGTCATAGGACAGGTGTGAGGCTGCTTGGTACAGGGGGCATGGGACTGAGAATATAGGCAGCATCCACTAGGGATATTAGGAGAGAGAGTAGGAGCCAGAGATTCATAGGGTTCCCTGAGAATAGAGGCTTGGGGCCAGGGAGGAAAAGGCTTCATTTGGGAAGAGGGAAGGAAGGCCAAGAGCTGAGGATGTCTATCCATTTTTCATTTAATTGCATGCAAAGTGGTAATGAGAGTCAAGTACTCAGCTCGGGCACTTTTCTCCTCCTGAAGGAGCTAGGCCAGGGATGTGGAGTTAGGGGTGAGGAATCAAGGTGGGAGTGAACCTGCCCACCAGGGCCTCACCTTCAGCCTGCCCGGTGGAGCCTTCAGTCTTAGATGGTGTTGTCAATTTCTTCCTCCTCTGCTTCTTCACCATGGGAGAAGGAGGGGGTTCCCGAGTCAGGGGGCTCAGGTCTCCAGATGGGGTACAGTCTTAGAGAAGGGGATACAGCTGCCTCAGTTGCTCCCTCCACAGATTTCCTGATAGCCTATCTCCTACCCAGAAATAGCTGTGGCATTATGATTCCCCTCCAGGAAACTCCCCTTGATTATCCCTGGGAAGATGGGTGGATGAGTAGTAGAGTCAGACCTGCACTCAGAGTCCAGCTTTGCCACTTATTGAGACCTTAAGCAAGTCACTTAATTGTCTAAGCCTCAGTTTCTTTATCCCTAATATAAGGGTGACAATCTTAACCTGATAAGGTTGTTGTTGTAATGATTACTTATTATAATGTACTTGCCATATATTGTTGCTATATACTGTTGAGTCAAAACTGACCCATAGCTGACCCTCCAGTTTGTTTTTGAAGGCAGTAAATTGCACAGGAGGAGATTGCCTATCCTTCTCCAATAAAGCAGCTAGTCGTTTCAAACCAATTGCCTTTGGAATTGCAGCACAGCTTCTTACCACCAGGCCACTAGAGCCCAACATAAATACAGTGATTCTTTGCAAATACTTTTTATAAGAAACATAAAAACAAACTATACGTATGGATTTCACCTGATGGTATGCATAGGCATCAGATCAATTACATTTGTGGAAAGAATCACTGGAGAAGCTCAGTATCAGCTGTGAAAACTAGGCCAGGTGATGACTGTGGAACAGATCATCAACATGTGCAACATGTTGAATATATGCAAGTTCAAGGTGAAGCTAAAGAAGGTTAAATCAAGTCCACAGGAACCAAAATTCGACCTTGAGTCTATCCCACTCTAATTTCAAAACCATCTCAGGAACATGTTTGGAGCCTTGAACACTAATGAGCGAAGATCAGATGAGCTATGGGAGGATATCAAGAATATCATCCAGGAAGAATGCAAAAGATCATTATAAAGACAGAGGAGGAAGAAAAGACTCAGAATATTGCACTAGAACACCAAGAAGCCAAAGCAAAGGGAAGAAATCAACAAATTAAGGAGCTGAACAGAAGATTACAAAGGGCAGCATCAGAAGACAAAGCAAAGTATTACAACAAAATGTGCAAAGGAGCTGGAGTCAGAAAATCAAAAAGGCCAAACTCGCTCAGCGTTTCTTAAGCTGAAGGAACTGAAGAACAAATTTAAGCCTTGAGTTGCAATACTTAAGGATGTTTTGGGCAGAATATTAAATTATCCAGGAAGCTTTTAAATGATTCAAAGAAAATGGAAGAGTCTTCTGTCCAAAGAGTCACTGTACCAAAAGGAACTGCTGATACAGAAGAATTTCATGAAACAACATATGAACAAGAGCCTGTGGTGATGAAGAAATTCAAGCTACTCAGAAGGAATTTAAAAAAGACAAGTCCCCAGGAATTGATGCATACCAATAGACATATTTCAACAAACAAACACTGCCTTGAATGCTTTCACCAAGTTGTGCCAAGAAATCTGGAGGACAACCCCCTGGCCATCTGACTGGAAGAGATCCATATTTGTTCCCATTCCAAAGAAAGGTGACCTGACAGAGGGAAGAAATTATTGAACAATATCATTAATATCACATGCAAGCAAATTCTCCAAAAATGATTGAAACAGCACATCAACAGAGAACAGCCAGACGTACAGGCTGGGTTTAGAAGAGGCCATGGTATTGGATATATGGCTTATAATGTTAGATGGGTCTTGGCTATAAGCACAGAGTACCAGAGATATCTGTGTTTCATTGATTATGCAAAGGCATTTAACTGTGTAGATAACAACAAACTGTGGCTGACTCTGAGAAGAATGGAAATCCTAGAACACTTGATTGTGCTAATGTGAAACCTATACTTGGACCAGGAGGCAGTCGTCAGAATAGAACAAGGAAACACTGCATGGTTCAAAATCAGGAAGGGTGTATGCAAGGGATGTGTCCTATCTCATACCTTTTCAATCTATATACAGAACATAATCATCCTCTGTGAGGAGGAATGTGGCATCAGGATTAAAGGAAGATTCATCAACAACCAGAATTATGCAGATGACACAACATTGCTTGCTGAAACTGAGTAGGACCTGAAGCACTTGCTGCAGAAGGTCAAGGATTTCAGGCTTAAACATGGATTTGAAGCTCAACATCATGGAAAAAAAAAGATTCTCTAGGCCGATTGGCAGCATCATAATAAAAGGATGAAGATATTGAGATTGTTAACTTTGCTTGGCTCCACGATCAATGCTCTTGGTACCAGCAGCCAGGAAATCGAAAGGTTAATTGCATTGGGAAAGTCTGCTGTCAGGAACCTCTCCAGAGTACTAAAGTGCAATGATGTCAATCTGGAGACTAAGGTGCACCTGATACAAGCCATGGCATTCATAATTGCTTGCTATGCATCAGAAAGCTGGACAATGACTACAGATGATAGGAAAATCGATGCCTTTGAGCTGTGATGCTGGAGAAGAGTGTTGAATATACCATGGACTGCTAGGAGAACAAACAGGTTTATCCAGGAGAGAGCAAAACCAGACTGCTCCTTGAAAGCAAGGGTTCTGAAGCTCTGACTGACATACTCTGAGCATGTTGTAAGAAGGGACCAGTCCTTGGAGAGAGACATCATGCCCCGGAGGATGGCAGGATAGCACAAGAGAGGAAGATCCTCAATGAGATGAATTGACACAGTGATTGGAGTACTGGGGGTAGGTATGTCAGAGATAGTAAGGTTGGCTCAGAATAGAGCAGAGTTCAGAGCTGTTGTACATATGGTCGCTATGAGTCACAAGCTCATTAACAACAAGGTAGACAGATATAGATTATAGATAGAGAGATCTAGATATAGAAGGAGGGAATTCTAGTGGCTTAATCAGTAGAAGTTTCACTGTTATCCCAAAGGCAGTTTGAACCCACCAACACCTCTGAGAGAGAAAGATGGACAATTCCTTCCCGTGTTATTTACAGCACCTGAAAACCCATGGGAGGGTTAACTATGAATCAGTTCCAACTAGATGGCAGTGGAACTTTTTCATAGTTTATGTCAGACTAGAGGCTACGGTACACCTGACCAGGCCATGGTCTTCACAATTACTTGCTATACATCAGAGAGTTGGACAATGACTAAGGATGGCAGAAGAATCGATGCTTTTGGCGAGCTCTGGTGGCCTAGTGGCAAGAAGCTGCAACTACAGTCTCAGAGGTGCACAGTTCAAATCCACCAGATGCTCTGCTGGAGAAGGAGGAACAATCTCCTCCTGTACCAGTCAGATCTGATTTGACAGTACGTACAAAAAATAATGAAATAAAATAAATTTAGAATCGATGCTTTTGAGTTGTAGTGCTGGGGAAGAGATTGAACACATACATACCGTGGACTTCCAGGAAAACAAATAGGTCTGTCTTGGAGAGGGTGTAACCCAGTTTCTCCTTGGAGGCAAGGATTTTGAAGCTCTATCTCACATACTTTGAGCATGTGGCCAGGAGATACTAGTCCCTGAAGAAGGACATCATACTTGCAAGGGTGGAGGGGCAGCACAGGAAGGTCCCAAATGAGATGGATTGACACGATAACTGGGGCCATGGGGTTAGGTGTGTCGGAGTCAGTGAGAGTGGCTCAGGATAGCGCAGGGTTCAGAGCTGTTGTGCATAGGGTCGCTATGAGGCACATAGGCAACTCGACAGCCCATAAGTACAACAACAACAACATCTATGTATATATGTGTATATGTATATAGAGAGATCTAGTGGCCTAATGGATAAAAAGCTGCACTGCCAACCCAAAATTAGGTAGTTTGAACTCACCAGAAGCTCCGCTGGAAAAGATGTACAATCTCCTCCCATGTGATTTACAGCCTCTGAAAACCCACTAGAGGGCCAGCATGAGCTGTCCCGTCCAGTCGGAACCAACCCATATCTGACTTTCCAGCAAGTTTTCAGAGGCAGTTAATTTCACGAGAGGAGACTGGCCATCCTTCCTGCACGGAACAGCTGGTGGCCTTGAACTGCGGGCTTTTGGGACTTCAGCGCAACTTCTTGCCACTAGACCACTAGAGTTCCCATACATATATATAGATATATATTTAGATCTATTCTTTGTAGAGTCACTATGAGTCAGCGTTGACGGTAACTA
>NW_006399962.1:1809282-1834925 GCF_000299155.1 Elephantulus edwardii | reverse complement strand
CACACACACACTTAGGGGAGCTCTAGTGGCCTAGTGATAAGAAACTGCACTGCAATCCTAAAGGCACGAAGTTCAAATCCACCAGTTGCTCTGCGGGAGAAGGATGGATACTATCCCATGTGATTTACTGTCTCTGAAAACCCGCTGGAAGGTCAGCTGTGGGTCAGTTCCAACTCGATGGTACACAACAGCAACTGGTAGCTTAGTGCTAAGGAACTGCACTGACAAACCAAAGGCATGCAGTTTGAATCACTAGTTGCTCCCAGGGGGAAAAGAATGAGTAATCTCCTCCCTTGTGATTGACCTCTGAAAATCCAGTGGAGGGTCAGCTATGAATCATACCAACATGTATGTATATATACATGTGTGTGAATTTTAGCCTTTAAAATTTTTACATTAGAAATAAAAATGTAAGGGAGCTCAGGTGACCTAGTAGCAAGAAGCTGTACTGCAATCTCAGAGGTATGTAGTTTGAATCCACTAGATGCTCTGCTGGAGAAGGAGGGGCAACCTCCTCCTGTACCAGTCAGATCTGAGTTGATGGTACGCACACAAAAAGTAATAACAAAAAAAAATTTTAAAAAAGATTAAAAAATGTAAGTGGTTTTAATAAAAAGAAAAATCATATACATTTTCAAATATAGTAAAAACCTGTGAAAGCCAGAACCTGTTAGAGAAGGAAAATTTCTTATTTTCACTAAAATGAGTGATATAAAAGGGGAAGGAGTGTACCGGCCAAAGGCAGAAAACACTTGTAAGACTTGGAAAAACAAAGCAGTCCTGTTGGGTGTCACAGGTTTTATAGTATTTCAAACCCTAATAGCTGCCTATGACATAAGCTGGACAATGTTCTTGGCAATTTGCACCTCAGAGCAGCCCTCTGAGGTACAATCATTAGTTCCATTTCCCAGAGAAGAGAACTGAAACCTAAAGAGATCAAGTAGTTTGCCCTGATGGTAAGAGGGGATTCAAGTCCAGGCAGTTTGCATCTAGAGCCAGTTTGTCTTAACAATTATGATAAACACTAGGTACGTGGCATCGAGTAGATGCTCAGTGTATTCACTCACAATCATTCCCACCACCAAGATTCCACCTGTTTCATCTCCCACTCATCTGAATCTGCAAGAGAGTAGGTGGAGGGAGAAGCCTCACCAGTGCTGAGGGCTCGGGCCAAATTTCGGTCTGGCTTCAGCAGGTGTTTAGATGTCTGGTCTGGCGGTGGCTGCAGAGAACTGGGGCTGGGACTCGGACTGGGAGTGGGAGTGGTGGCTTCTATCAGAAAGGAATAAAGAAAACCTCAATGAGTCATTCTCTCATGGCTTCATTCCCCCTGTGTTCCCTCTTCACCACCTACTCTCCTGCTTGTCCAGTTAAGCCCCCAATTCCCTGCTACCTCTTCCTTTTTCCCTAGCCCTGGATCCTCTCCTGACTCTTTGTCACGAGCCCAGTGCACTCACCAGGGCCTTCACCCATCTGGACAGTACTCATGTCCTTGACCAGCCCATTGATGCTGGCTGAGGGACCAAAAGCAGAAATGGCTCGCGGAGGCCGCTTGCCAGGGACTTTGACTGTTGTCCGTAGCAAGTCCATCTCCTTGCCATGGGTACTGTGGATGTAATCCTGGAGGAATACAGGGACCAAAGGTATAGAGAAAGTTGAAGTCCTTGGTGGTGCTGGGAATCAGTCAATAATATGCAATAGAGGGAGTTGACCAGATGGGGATGAGCTTCTTAAGGATGGGCCCACCAGACTTAGCCCAGCATTGCCTCCTCCAGGAAGCATTTCCTGAATGTAGGCCATGTCTCCCTCCTCTGTGCTCTCCCACTAGATTATGAGTTGTTCAGGAGATGTATTTATTTCTACATCCCTAGTATAAGTACAGGTGAGGGTCCAATACAGACTCAACAGGAATAGGACTTCCCAGGAACAATGTGTTTGTCAGGGGCACAGACTTGCAGAGCTGGAAGGGAATCCAAGGCCAGTCCATGTGGCCCAGCAGGTCTCTGCTACTCACGTTAATGCTGGGGTGGTAGAGTAGGAAACCATTACTGGACAGAGTAACATATTTCTTCTTCCATTCTTTGTTCAAGGAGTTGCCACTTCGCTTTAAGAGAAAGCTCTGGGGAGTGGAAAGATGTGTTGGAGACAGCCAGCTGACACCAGCCACCCCCTTCTCCTCTAGCCCCATGACTACCCACCTGTTTGATGGGGATAGCCCGCCCACTCCCTGTGGTCTCTCCTCGACTGTCCAAGCTCCGCTTCTCAGAGTCACTGCCCCGACGGTTCTAGAATAGTTACTTGTATTAGATAGAGGGTGTGAAGAGGGATACAGAGATAGGAAGACAAAGGAAGAAGAGCCCAGTAGAATGGCTTAAGAGCA
Organism: Elephantulus edwardii; assembly: GCF_000299155.1. Taxonomy (NCBI): domain Eukaryota; kingdom Metazoa; phylum Chordata; class Mammalia; order Macroscelidea; family Macroscelididae; genus Elephantulus; species Elephantulus edwardii. The sequence goes on along the minus strand of NW_006399962.1, from coordinate 1,832,545 downwards.
TGGGAAGACGGGAAGGTAATGGGCAGTAAGACAGGGAGTCAGCATGTACAATACCGCAAAGAGGCTGGTTCTGCGTTTGGCGGCCCGGTGCAGGGACCCAGGAGTGCTCAGTCCAGCCACTGCAACTGCCTCAGCTCGGAGTTCTCGGTGACCAACGTTGGGTGAAGATGGAAGAGAGGAAGAGTAATCGCTAGTGTGGCCTCCATTACTAGCCTGGGGACGGAGAAAGGAGTCAGCAGAACAGCTAAGATGCTCCCACCAAGCTAGAGTTATATTTGGTTATGGAGAATCAAAACCATTCCATCACTATTAATAAGATCATTAACAGCAAAAATCCTCACTGACATTGGAATGTGTTCTGTGTCGTCATGTCAAGTATGACTCATAGCAACTCTAGGAACAGCAGATCTGAACCCTGTCCTATCCTGTGCCATCCTCACCATCTCTGATACCCTTTGAGATAGTGCCCATTGCTGCAATCACTATGTCAATCCATCTGGTTGAGGGTCTTCTTCTTTTTCACCAACTCTCCACCTTTCCAAGCATGATGCCTCTTTCCAAGAAACAGTCTGTTCTAGCAACCCGCCCGAAGTATGTGAGACAAAGCTTTGCCATTTTTTGCCTCTAAGGAGCATTCTGGCTGCACTTTCTCTAAGAGGTATCTGTTCTTTTGGCAGTCCCTGGGATACTCAGTACTCTTCTCCAACACCACAGCTCAAAGGCATCAAATAATTCTTCTTCTGTCCTTACTCATTATCCATTTCTTTTTTTTTAAATTTTTTAAAATAATTTTAATGAACATTTACAGAGAATTTGGATTTCCATTAATTCATTGCTGCACTTCTCTCCCCGCCCAGCCCTCTCCCCCGACCCCAGTTCGCTCCTCTCTTTCAAAAGTAAAAGAAAGACTCCCTCCCTGGTACACAATCCCCCCGCACCCCTCCCACTCTTGTGGACTCTTGTGATAACCTTAATACCCTATCATACATCACTTTTAAATTATTCACTCCCTCATCTGTTTCAGTGCAGTATACACAATTTATCCAGTTTTTCTCAGTCTTACCCCAACTAATATCAATCAGTCCCATTTTACAGCAGTGGCACCATGCAATATTTGTCCTTTTGTGACTGAGATATCTCACTCAGCATAATGTCCTCCAGGCTCACCCATTTTGAATAATATTGCATGAGTTCCTTGTTTTTCAATGCAGCATAATATTCCCTTGTGTGAATATACCACAGCTTCTCTATCCATTCGTTTGTTGATGGGCACCTGGGTTGTTTCCAACTCCTTGCTATTGTGAACAGAGCTGCGATAAACATGGGTGTGCATATATCTGCTTGAATGTCAGTTATGGTCTCTTTGGGATATATTCCCAGTAGTGGAATTGTTGGGTCAAATGGTACCTCTATTTGCAACTTTTTGAGAAAGCGCCATACCGCCTTCCACAGTGGTTGCACCATTTTATATTCCCACCAACAGTGAATAAGGGTTCCAGTTTCTCCACAACCTCGCCAGCATTTGTTGCTTGCTGTTCTGTTAAATTTGGCTATTCTGACTGGGGTGAGATGATATCTCATATTTGTTTTGATTTGCGTCTCTCTTAGAGCTAGGGATTTTGAACATTTCTTCATGTGCTTGTTGGCCATCTTCATCCATTTCTCAGATGCATAGTGCTTTATATTTTACAAAAGTTAATTTCACAGCTACATTCCTGATAACTTAAGGAGACTAAATGTCTTGCTCAAGGATACTATACTTTCTCAAACAGTGGATTCCCACTTTGTACACAGAGTGCCACTGCTATTTCCCTCTGTTCCTGTGACCCCTTGCGTGACCTTATGCCCTGGCCCTATCCTTGGGTCCGCAGCCCCTCATCTTCTGCATCTTTATAGCCCCTTGGAAGGCCCTGAAACCCTGACTCACCTGTCCAGCTACAGGGGTAGAAGCAGCCGAATGGCTTGGGGAGCTGGGTAGGGACTTGCAGGCAGCCAGAAGCTGTTGTTGTTTTCGTAAAGTCACCACTTTTTGGGCCACTGAAAGGAGCAGGAGGGGACAAGACATGAGTAAGAAAGACACCCCATGCCAGCATTTGATACCCAACTTGGAAACATTCCTAGAAGATAATAGGAGCTTCCACCTACTCATCACTGTGCTCCTAAGCTACCTATAGTCACACCAGCACTTCCAGCCCTGAAAGACCATGACTATTAAGCACACCTTCTTTGACCTCCCTCATCTCTCCTCCCTCCCATGGAAACTAATTTCTTGCCTCTTAGAAAGAGTGCCGGATTCCCATCTCTAAAAATATCCCCGGCCTATAGGTCCCCACATCTTACACATACTAGAGATCACACTCACCCTCCTGGAAGACCCTGTCCACGTTGAGCCCATAGGTTGCACAAGTCTCATAGTAGCTGCAACGTTTCATCTCCGCACACAGAGCTCGGGCACGAGCGTCTCCCACAACCCGAGGGGAGGAGGCACTGATCCTATCTGAAGGAGTTGGAAAAAGGCAGGACTGGAAAAGGGGACCCTTCCTAGTTCTCATACTTTCCTCTTCCTTGTACTCTAATCCCAAGCAGGACCCACAAGGACAGGTTGAGAGAGAATACTCTTGCTATGATTGCGTGGAATGGAGTATGTACATCCTTTCTGAGTATACTTACATACTCAGCTGTGGTTTGGGCAGACTGGTGGACTCTGGATAGATCTTTTCTCTGTTTATATCTTCAAATAATATACTAGAGGTAAGTAGAGCTTTCTGACAGTCTGTGATGGCTGAGGCTCCCAAATGATCACCACTCTGCTCTGCAAATCCACTGAACGATAGGGTGGACACCAGAGTGCTAACAGGGAAAAAAACTGACTGTTCATGGGTAACAGGTGGAGTGCTCACTGCAAGGGAAACCTGGAGGCAAGCAACAGGTGGAGACAGGCACCTGCAGGCTCAGCAGACAAGTAGAAAGTGCTGCCAACTTGACACAGGCGGATACTGGGGAAAACCTTTTCATGGCTCTAGTGATGAAGTTAGCTCAGGTGGCTTGTTGTTGTTGTTGTTGTTAGCTGCCGTCAAGTCAAGTATGACTCATAGTGACTCTATGAACAAAAGATCTAAACCCTGTTCTATCCTGTGCCATCCTCATCCTTTCTGACACACAAGAGCCCACTGCAGCATTCACCATATCAATATACCTGGTTGAAGGTCTTCTCCTTCGCTGACCTTCCACCCTTCCCAGCATCATGTCCTCCTCCAAAGAAAAGCCCCTCCTAGAAATATGCCCAAGGTATGTAAGGTAAAGCCTCATCATTCTTGCCTCCAAAGAGCATTCCAGCTGCACCCTCTCCAAGTATATTTGTTTGTTCTTTTGGCCGTCCATGGGATGTTCAGTGCTCTTCTTCAACACCACAGATCAAAGGCCTCTCTTCTTCTTCCATCATCCTTATTCATTGTCCAGCTCTCAGATGCATAGTAAGTGATCTGAAAGACTATGGTCTGAATCAGATACACCTTAGTCCTCAAACTGACATCATTACTCCTCAATAATTTGAAGAGGACCATAACTGCATATTTTCTCAATGCATTGTGTCTCCTTTTTCCTGACTGCTAGTACTATGGGTGTTAACTGTGGATCCAAGCAAGATGAATTTGTTGACAGTTTCAGTCTCTTCTCCATCCATCATGATGTTGCCTATTGATCTAATGGTAAGAATCTTTGTTTTCCTGACATAGAGACGCAATCCATACCAATGGCTGCATTCCTTGATCTTCTGCAACAAGTCCTTCAAGTTGTCCTCACTTTCAGCAAGTGAGGTTGTTTTATCTGCATAACACAGGTTATTGATGAGTCTGCCTCCAATTCTGATGCCACATTCCTCTTCATAGAGTACAGCTTCTCAAATAATTTTCTCAGCATACAGATTAAATGGGTATGGAGAGAGAATACAACCTTTACACACTTCCTTTTTAATTTTAAACCATGCAGTGTTCCCCTGCTCTGTTCACACAACAGCTTCCCGGTCCAGGTATAGGTTTTACATGAGCACAATTAAGTGCTCTGGGACTCCCATTCTTCTCAATGGCACCCACAACTTGTTAGGGTCCACATAGTCAAATGCCTTTGCATAGTCAATAAAGCACAAATAGACATTCTTCAGATATTTTTTACTTCCAGGCAGGAACCATCTGACATTAGCCATGATATCCCTGATGCCACAGTCTCTTCTAAGTTCTGCTTGAACTTCTGGCAATTTCGTATCTATGTTACTGTTCTAGTTGTTTTTGAATGATCTTCAGCAATATTTTGATTGCATGTGATATTAATGATACATGTGATATTAATGATAGTGTCATTAATGTCACATGCAAGTGGCTTAGTAGCAAGGAATTGTGTTCCAATCAAAGGCAGGCGGTTTGAATCCAATCTGCCAGTTGCTCTGCAGTATAAAGATGGGCAATCTCCTCCCATGTGATTTACTACTATGAAGACTTGCCTTTGAGTACATAACAAAGAACAACAGTAACAAGGCTGGACACCTCAGAATCACTAGATTGGAAATGAAAATGTTTTATTCCCTCTTTGTTTTCCCTTTGTTTTTAGACAAGCTCTTTTAAAAAAGGCTTTCTATCTATACTATATAAGATAAACCAGTTACCATTGATTCTAACCTATGGAGACGAATGAGCTGCAAAGAACGACGCACTGTACAGAAGCTGTGACTGTTCAAAAGCAGATTGCCAGGTCTTTCTTCCTAGGAGCCTTTGAGTGGGCTCAAACTGCAAACCTTTAGTAGTAGCCAAGCGCTTATATATGCATCACCCAAGGACTTCTCTGTAGCCACATTAAATGAGTGCACATCAAGATTTCAAAAGGAGTGGAGAATTGTGTCTCCCAAAGAGGTGGTATCAGGAATCAGTGTGAGAATGCAAAGGTGGTAACATCTCAAGAGAGGATTAGAGACTGCTCTTAGAGCTGCTCCCTTCTCTCTAGAACATCCCTTTTTCTCCATGTAACACTAAACCAGTTGCCATCAGTTGAATCCATCTCAAACGTAGGGAAGTTAGATCGGCTTAATGGTTCCTTATTTGGAGACCTGCCCTCCCCATTTCCTAGGAATGCAGGAATCCAAATGTCCTTTTCCTCACCTTACCAAACCTTCACCCATCTGGCTTTCTTTGGGCTTCATCTGCTCTCTCCTTACCTTGTGTCCCCACCAAGGCCAGGGCCAGGCCTCCCCGGCCCTCCCCACGAAGGGAGCTCAGCTGCCCATGGAGACTGCTCACAGCCTGGAAACTGTTCTCATCTTCCAGACTGAAGACGAAGATCACAGCGTCTGCCCAGCCTGAGAACTTGTGGTGGGTGAGAGAAAATGGAGAGTCAGACAAATCTACTCCTCTGGGATGTAAGAATCCAGAGCCCTCTCCCTTGGCCAGTGCTGACTCTTGCCAATCTATCACCTCGCCCTCACCTTAGCATCAGGTGCCCCAGCTTCCTCTCGGATCAGCACCAGATGTGTCTGTCCATCCACCAGCATCTCTTTCTTGTGCTGCTCACCTGAATAAAGGGGTTGAAAGGGTAGGAGGCCAGGAGTCACAGATCACCAAGCCTTTCCAAGCTCCTGAAACCATAGCTATCATGGGTTCATCCTTCCCTATAGTCTCCACACTTGTATAGTCATTGGTCCTAGATCTCTAATCCCAACCCTTGGCTTACTGTGGCTCCTGAGAACTCACTCTCTGTCTTCTCCAGCACCTGGTATGAACCAGTCAGGAATCGGTGGATGAGCGATGACTTCCCACTCCTAGTATCACCCAGTACACCCTGAGAGAAGGGATGTGGTACAGAGAATTAAGAGGAAGCAGGATACTTGGATGTACTCCAGAAAACCTAAAAGGAATGACACTGTTAAATTATCCATGAAGGAGCCTACAGCCTGATGGTCAGGTGAAAGCAATTAGGTGGACTGGGGCATGAATGTAGCAAGAAATTATCCCAAACTTTAAGACCATAAAGCAAAGACTAGCACCCTATCAGTAATTCAGTCAGTTTGTTTTACTTAGGAAGTGTGTGTGTGTGTGTGTGTGTGTGTGTGTGTGTGTGTGTGTGAGAGAGAGAGAGAGAGAGATATGTCACAGCCCCTAAGCAATACTTAAAAAGTTTTACCAAATTCTAGCTAATAGAACATGAAGGACTAAAGGAGAGATTGCAGCAATGAGAAGCACATAGAGAAGGTAAAGTTGTGAGAATGTTTCAAGCTCCAGGATGGTGCTATGAAGTAAAGCTTGGAACTCTATTCATTTGAGTTTGACCTGCTTCTGAGAATTAACATTTCCATCCAAGCTGTATTGAGTCACCTCTCCCCATTGGGATGAACCTGGTTCAAAGCCTTGCTCTGCACGTTGACTCCCAGGAGAACTGGCAACTATTTTGCATTCTCACACAGAAAGGAATGATAAAGGGGAACAGGTTGAGCCAGCAGAGGATGACAGCTTCACCAACAGACTAGGGGGCTGGGTTACCTACCAGGCGTAGTTCAGGAATGGAGCGGCTCAAAGTCCATTCCTGGCTATTGACCACAGCCTCTGTAATGGAAGAAGGGCAGTAAGAGGGGAGGTTATAGTCCCTAAAGGACTCCAAATCCTCACTCATCCTTCCTCTTTTATGGCTACCCTTAGTCCCAGTACCAAGAGGCTGGAGTGTGTGGAGGGGACGGGACTGAGAGTGGTCCTCAATCCTCCCATCCCAGCCTTTCTCCCCACAGCTGTTGCCGCCGCTCAGTGGTTGCTTAGCAACGAAACCAGCAAGACAAAAATACTTCAGTTGGCATCTCCATTAAAGCACATCCCCAATCGTGGGTCCCTGCCCCAGACCAGAGGCCTGGGACTCTGACAATGGCTGAGTTCTTCCCTCGGGTAGGGGAACGGATGAAGGGCTCCTTGTCCCCTGGTCTGGGCAAATCCTGGGAGGAGGGGCTGGGCTATGAAGGAGGACATCAGTCCTCCTCTACCTCCATTTCACAGGAGAGAAATTGAGGTGAAGGCTTTCCTTCCCCCTTTTCAAGGTCATCTGCACGGTGGGCCCTGCCCCCTCCCCACAGTCCAAGAGATGGAGATTTTCCTATGATTCCCCCTTCCACAGTCCATAAGCGACCTCCACAAGATTATTAGCACAGAAAGGTTTCATTCCTCAGGCGAGTGAAGCTACAGGCCAGAGGGGAAAGGACGCTCCTTCCGCCCGCCGGGTCCAGCCCCCGCGCCTGACACTGGCCGGACGTTCCCGGGGCGCTGCAGCTGCGGCGGGAACTCTGGGATCCGGAGCCATCTGCTCCCACCCGCTCCAGAGCCAAACCCCGGGGCCGCCCCCGCTCCCGGACCCGCCTCTCCTCCGGGGAGTGTGAACCGAACCAACCAAAACCTCCACCTTTCTCCTCTAGGTGGGAAAAAAGAGACACTATCCCCCCAAAACCCCCTCTAAACCTTCCCCAAATCTCTTCCCCAGCCTTCTGGGTTAAGAACTGCCTGTGCAGCAGTTCTGCTCCTGACTCACTCAGGGTCAGCCCCCCATGGATTTCAGCGCCACTTTGGGGCATGGGTGGGCCTTGGGGAAGTGAGGCTTCCAATATTCCTTCTCGTACTTTACATTTAAATAGTCAGCACGTTCTGGCCCCCACACACTCCTGAACCGCTCACTCCACCTTCACTGCACGCAAAGAAGCAATCTGTTCCTCATTCCTCAAACTAGCCGGCTCTCAGCCCTGGTGAGAACTTGCTCCTGGCCACGAGCTGCCTGCAAAGCCACTGTCATGACACTTGCCCCAGGGTTTGGGGAAAACTGAGGTTTCCTCATGTCCTCCACTGCCAGTGTCCCTCTGGACAAGGCAAATCTATGGAGACACTCGGAGGGTCCACGAGAGGCTGGAAGTGAAGCCTGGCACTTCTTCCATAGGAACAGTTTCCCTAGAAGTAATTTCCTATCAAGAGCACTGTTTTCCCAGAAAGCCCTGAGGCTGTCTGAGTCCCTCGGAAATCAACTGGTCTCACTTGTTCGCACAGTTCAGGTAGCTGCTCACACCCCTTCAGGAATTCTCTCTTTTTTTTTTGTCCTGAACCTTTGCAGGGAAGTGAACCCAATTCATCTACCCTAAGAGAGAAGTTTCTCTAGCTCAATGCTGCACCTCAACCGCACTGTGCTTTGCCAGTACCCGCCCTTCCCTGTTTTCGGGGGCCCTGGCCCCACTCACTAGGAGAGGTACGGAGCTCTGCTCCCAGTAGCTCTCGGGACCCGCTGCCAGAAGACAGACCCGGAGTTGTGGGTGGGGGCCCGGAGCCAGGAGGCCCCCCTGTGCTCTTGGTGAAGATGCCGCTGATAAACTTGAGCATTTTTCGGTCACGAGTGGATGCTCTGCCCCCCTCCCGGCCCCGTTTCAGACCCGGAGCTGGAGGTTCCAGCGTGATTGGAGGTGCAGGCCCGAGGTGCTGCGCGGAGGCGGCGGCAGCAGCAGCCGTTGGAGCCTGTGTTGCTGCGACTGTGAGCGGAGGAGGAGAACCGGCGGGTGGTCCTGGGTGCAAGTCACTGTTGTCCAGCGTCTTACTTTTGCCTTTCCGAGGGGACAGCTTCCCACGGGCTCCAGGCCCAGACCCGGCTGCACCCGAGGTCGCGGCTGCAGCGCCCCCTCCTCCGGCAGCCGCGGCGGAGGCAGAGGCTCCTCCAGTCCCGGCGCTGCTCTTTGACCCCTTGACCCTGGGCTTGCCCTCGCTTTCGGGCCATGACAGGCGACTTCCCGCGCCCTTGCCCCCTCCGGCTTTGGCGCCGCTCGTGGTCACGGTCTTGCAAGGCTTGGGAGCCGGCGGAGGAGGCGCCACCTTCAGCCTCCGGCTGCCCGTGCCGGGGTGGGGGGAAGATGAGCCCGGGACGCCGCCGCCCGTTCGGCCTTCGGGCTCCGGGCCTCCCCAACTAGGGCTGCTGAGCAGGGGGCGCCGGGAGGAGGGGCCGCCCCCAGGCTTGGCGTCGGGGCTCAGCCCCCCGGAGAGGGGAGGCCCCGGGGGCGCGGCCCAGAGGGAAAGGCGGCGTCCGGGAGCCGGGGACACCGGGCGGGCTGGGCTGGCCGGAGCCGGGGACAGGGCTGGGGGCTCTGCGCCCCCGGCTCCCGCGCTGCTAGTGCTGATCCACAGCGCATCCTGCCGGTGGAAGAGGCGCTCGTGCCGCTTCTTGCCCGGCTCCTCCGCGCCTCGGGGGCTTCCCGGATCGCCGGCAGCCTCGGTGCCCCTGGCCCCAGGAGCGCTGGACGCGGCTGCAGACGGAGACGGTGGCGGCGGCGGCACCGACTCGAGCTTGACCAGAGTCAGCGAGATGAGGTAGGTCGTTGTCCGGCGCTGAAGCGCGCCCGCGCCCCGGCTCATGGGGCCCCGAGACCCCCGAGCTGGGGAGGAGAGGGAACTCCCCCGGACTGCTTCAGGGGGGCCCGGCCATGGGGCTGCCCTTCTCGCTGCCCCCAGCCCCTGGACCCTGCTGAGCCCTCGGCCCGGCTCCGCTGTCGCCGCCGCCTCCGCCGCCTCCTCTTGCGCCCCCCTCCCATCACACGGGGCGCCCCCTCCCCATGCTCCCCGCCCGGCACTCCCACCCCCTTGGAACCCCGGGACCTTGGTGCTGCTCCAGGGAGGCGCGCCGGACAGCGTACCCCGGTCTGGGTGGGGGCACAGAGATGGGCGAGGGAAGGCGGGGTGGACAGTAGTGGGGGCAAATGGGGGAGAGGGAGGGAATGGGGGCAGAAAGGGGGAACTGGAGGCAAGGGGAGAAGAGGAGCCGGTGCGGGGGAGGCAAGGATGAGGGAGGGGGGCTCCAGGGACCAGGGTGGCGGAGGAGGCAGGAGAAAGGGTCGTGAGGAGGATGGGGAGCCAGAGGGGCTGGCCGTGAGGGGGATTCGCAGGGCGCAGGGAGGATGCTGGGGATGGAGATACAGGCAGTGGAGGGGGAGGAAGGAGGGAAGCGAGAGGGAGGTGGGAACCCACGGGTCTGGGGTCTAGGAGGGGAGGGGAGGGGCGTGAGATCCAGGCGAAGGGTCCGAGGGGGCTCGCCGGGGCTCGACTCGGTCCGGATGCTCGCTGTGTCCGGGCGCTCCCCTCACATTGAGGAGGAGGCGGCCCCCGCCCCCCCCAACCCTATCTTTTCCCCCCACCCCTCCTTTCCAGCAGCAAAGCTGTCTGCGAAGGCGGCGCAAAAGCCAGGACTGGATTCCCCTCCCAAATCCTGGGCTGGATTTCCTGGGATTTGGACTCACCTACTCTAACAAGCAAGCCCCCTCCTCTCTCATCCCATGGTTGGTAAGTGCGACAGTGAGTGGGGCATTTAGGGATAGGGGTGAACGTCGAAATATGGGTGCACAGGCTGCTGAGAAAACTGAGCAAAGTCAGGGTCACTGTCCGTTTTGAGGAAGCCAAAGTAGGAAAGTAGGGAATACTGGAATATCTTTCCCAGGTCCCCTCATCTCCCCCAGGTTCTTGTAGGAGTTCTCTTTCCCTTGACCCAGAGCGCGCGCGCGCGCGCGCACACACACACACACACACACACACACACACACACTAACAGGGCCTCGACCTGAGCCCGACTGTCCCAGAGTGAACTTGGAAAATGTTCCCCTGGGACGGGGACAAGCACGTAATCTAGCAGGGTAGGAGGAAGAGGGCTGAGAGGGAGAAATCTGGGGACTCAGGAAGCCCAAGCCTGGGTGAGTCTACGGATCCAGTCAAGGTGGAGAGAGAAGGGATATGTCTACGGATTGACAGCACCCGCCCCCCAATACCAAAATGCATCTGGTTTCCATAGCAACCACAGCTCCGAGAGTGCCTCAGAAACAGCGGGGATAAGCAGTAAGGAGAGAGATCCATGTGTGCAGAGGGTGGGGAACCCAATAGAGGATGTTGGGTTAGAGAAAGCACCATCCTCACACTTGGTTACCCACATGTGAGGGTTTAGCTCCCTAACTATAAGAACACCCCGCCTCAGTTTGAAGCAACGGGAGTCCCCCCTTCTTGAGTTTCCTTTCAGTCTCCTGAGGTTTTCTGGATCGAGTGGGTGGGATTCTTTTAGAAGGTTAAGGAGAGAGTAGGTAGAGAGAATGGAAAACATCTGCTCTGAGACACCCCCCCCACCACCACCTTGCTAGGGACCTTGGCATCCTTTGTTACCTTTTGCCCAGCGGGGGCCAAAAGGTAAAGAAAGGGTTAGCACTGCGAGGAACAGAGGCTGGGACCTCTGTTATGGGAGGGGAGAGGACAGCGAGGCCTTGGAGACCCCTCGCTGGGATCTGGGAGGCTCAGCGTTCCCCTTATTTGGCGTCCCACCCTCCTGACGCAGCCTAGACTATAATAAGTGCGGCCGTGGGCGGCTCTTGGAGGCAGGAGCCGGCGGCGTGCTCGGCCGTGGGGGGTGAGGGTAGGGGGCGGAACCCGGAGGTGGGGCGAATTTTGTTCTCACAGAGGCCTGTACTCAACACCTAGATCCTGTTTTGTAAGCCAGTGGCTTCTCCTGACCATCCTCCCAGGCACAAAGTCTAGAACCTGGTTGACACCATCTCCTAGACAGGGGACCCTTCAGGGATATCTGCCTGGAAGGTGAGGGTAAAGGATTATTGTTGGTACTGACTGAATTTCCCTTCCTTTGGTGACCTATCTCAGTTTCCCTTTCTGTTCAATGGCAACAGAATCCTGACTCTTAAGGAAGAACTGATGCAGGTCATGGAAGAGTGATGTTTCCTCTGAGATTTCAGCCTCCACTCATTACCCTTTCCATTTCCAGAGCTAAGCAGAGCACCAGGACCTAAGTAACCACCACAACCTTCTATTTTTCCTATAGGGCTGGGACTTAAGAGTTCCTACCTAAGAGGCAGCAGGAGGCTACTCTCCCTGGGACAACCTTTCTCAACTCCTACTGCAGTCAGCAAACCTGTTGCTGTTATCCCTGGCAGACAAGGGGTGAGGAGGCACACTAGCTTTAGAAGGACAAGGGGAAGGAGGAGACATAGAGACTAAACTCTTTCCTCTAGGAGCATAAACCATTCTTCCCTGAATTATGCTCTGGTGGTCTCCACCATCAGCGAGATCTAGCAATAGATGTCCTTAATGAATGGCCTAGTGGCAAAACACTGTGCTGCAATCCCAAAGATAAGCAGTTCAAGGCCACCAGCTGCTCTGCAGGAGAATAATGGCAGTATCCTCCCATGTGATTAACTGCCTCTGAAAACCCACCAGGGGGTCAACTATGGGTTGGTTCCAACTCTATGGTATGTAAAAGCAACAACAATGAATGAAAAATCTACTGATTTCCCAGATGGGTAGCTAAGAATGGAAAGGGCTGAAGTGTTTGGACACTGCTTATATGATGGGAGATGTGCTTTTCCTGGTCACTTTCCATGGGTAAAGTAGCCTGCTTCTGTTAGGCCTCTTGTCACCTCAAAGGTGAATGAGATAAAAGTAGACTGGAGATGACCTCCAGTTCCACCATTTCTCTAGTGATGAGGCCTTGTATATGGAGAAAATCTGCTCCTGCCAAAGCCCCACCACAGGACTGAAGACTGGGGTGGGGGCAAGAGGATGTGGCAATCGTGTTGCCATGGCAGCACTTCCTCCCTGTGTTGTCATCACTTGCTCTAATGACACTAGGGAGGTAGAGCGGAAGGTGTATGTCTTGGGAGTGGGGGCTGGTGGAGAAGACAGGAACAGGAGCATGGGGAGGAGAGGGGACCAAGAAGAATTCTGGGTACTAGTCTGCAGTTCAGCCAAACAGAGCATGCTGTGAGTGTTAGTGTGGGCTCAGGAGCCTGAGCTTCTCAGCATCATGTATTTCAGTTTGTGCGTGGTTTTCTCTGCAGCTGGAGAACAAGAGGTCACTGATCCTTAGTGGGTCCTGGGAATGAGTACAGTGTTCAGTCTCAGAACCTCTTGCCCCAAACGGCTTCCTGCTCTGGATTCCTCCAATAGGGACCACATTTACTATTGGTCTGTCACAGTCTTTCTCACCAATGTTCACCCACCTCTACAATATGATACCCTGGGAAAAGCATCTGAGTTGAGGAAGGAGAAAATAAGATCTTTCTCCTATCTTGCTCTATCCACCCCAAATCTCTTCTCTTCTAGAGCCCACCTCCATCTTGGGGACTAGGAAGTAGCTGACTGGGAAATGATGTACAACCCTTCAACCCAGCTAGTCTTCCATGCTGACACCCTATACACTGAAATTGGGAGATGTGCCCCCTTTTTTTGTTACCTTGTATGCTGTCGAGGGAGGCCTGGATGTTGTCCCGTAGTTCAGGGTCGCTCACTCTCTCTGCAAACTTCCTGAGGCGGCTCAGAGCCTGCTTGGCCACCTCATGTCGTCTGACTTCTGCTCTTACTGTGGCTATAGCGAGCTGCCTCTGGGCATTCATGGTGCACGGACCTGTCTTGCTGGGCTAACAGCAGTCTTTAGCCCTGAAGCCCATGGCTCTGCAGACCCCAAACCCCATCTCTCAGAAGGCCCCTTTTGCTGTGCCCCAGAACTCCAGTCTCTGCCCACCCTTCCGTCTGTCGGCCTCACTTCCTGACTGGTGAGTTTCAAACCCACAGTTTGAGACTGCACTACCTCCTGTACCTCTCACCCCCTCTAGTGTTGGCCTGTCAGTGGTTCTCTAGCCAGGTGAATGAAGATACCTTAACAAATGTACCAGGGATTCCTGTGGGAAGTAACTAATTAAGATGAGTGTTGGTTTTTGAGAATGTGGCAAGCCAAGTCCCAGATGCAATCTCAAACTCTTACAGGAATACACACACACTTGGTATAGTCCTGCATCTTAGTTTACAGTTGTTCTCACTATTTATTCTGTGTATCCCAGCAAGCCCTGTATACTTACATCTTACAATGAAACTTAGTCACCCATTCCACTGACCAACCAACCTCCTGCTACTTAAGGGACCAAGTAGTTATGGGGAGACTGTAGAGGAGGATGCTAATCTATAATCAGACCAAAACACTTTGTTCTGTGTTCAGTTACATTTTTCCCCCCACAATAATTAACCTACAACAATTAAAGGCACTCTGCTTATGAAATGTGTTAAGGTTAAGTTGCTAGTCGAAAGGTTGGCAGTTCGAAAGGGAGCTTTGATGGCATAGTGGCAAGAAGCTGTGCTGTATCCTGAAGGTGTGTGGTTAGAATCCACCAGATGCTCCGTTGGAGAAGGGGGGGCAATCTCCTCCTGTGGTAGTTGGATCTGACTCGACAGTACAGAACAAGGAAAAAAAGAGAGAGAGAGAAAAGGTTGGCAGTTTGAATTTACAAGCTGCTCTAAGGGAGATTCTATTGTTCGTTGTTGGACAATGCATAGGGATGACAGAAGAAGGGTTGATGCCTTTGAGCTGTAGTGTTGGAGAAAAACACTGAACATCCCATGAGCAGCCAAAAGAACAAACAAATATGTCTTGAAGAAAGTATAGCCAGACTGCTCTTTGGAGGCTGCACCTCACATACTTTGGGCATGTTGCTAAGAGGGGCTATTACTTGGAGAATGACATGATGCTAGGAAGGGTGAAGGGTCATCAGGGGAAAGGAAGACCCTCAACCAGGTGGACTGATGCAGTGACTGCTGCAGTGGGTTCTAGTGTGTCAGGAACTGTGAAGACAGCACAGGGTTAGACAGGACAGGGTTCAGAGCTGTTGTTTATAGGGTCATTATGGGTGGGACTCAATTTGATGGCACCTAACAACAATAACAACAACCAAGGGAAAAAGTTGAAGCTGTCTCCTCCTGTTGAGATATACAGCCTTGGAAACCTCATGGAAGATCACCGTCAGTGTGAACTAACTTGACAGCAATGAGTCTGGTTTATAAAACTAAACAATTTATAACATACTTTCATAGATATCATCCTTATGAAAGTCCTGAGGGGTAGGACTATTGTTCCCATTCTGCAGAAAAAGAAATAGTCTCAGAGAGATCAGGAAGAAGTGAAATAAACATTTGGAGTCAGTCTTCTGGTTATAATTCTGATATCCTTTCCACTTAATCATATATAACCAAGATTCTTGCCAGTCAATCAGTCCCCTTCTCTCTAAATCCACTGAGCTCTAGAGGCTTAAGGATAAGGAGTGGTTTGAATCCATGGGAAACAAATGCATAATCTCATTGCAATTTACAACCTCTGAAAACCTAGTGAAGGGTTAGCTATGAATCATTTCTGATTTGACAACACGTAACAACTAAACCCATTGTATTCCCCTTAACTTAGGACCTGAAAGTTAGAAGAATAGATGAGGAATTGAGGACAGAATAAGTGTATGGAGGGAGATAGGCACATGGGATGTTGATATAACCACTTTTTTTCAAGACTCCAACCTCTATGACTCTGCCAAAAATGCCTGATCCCCTCGTATCTTCTTGATATTGACTTAGGAAGTACTGAAGATCAAACTATGTGTAGATGGAGATAAGGTAATTGATGTTGTGATTACCAACAGGCACCTATAAAATGACCTGAATTATAATAACTATAACCAAAATTAGGGAGATCTGGTGCATAGTCAGTAGGGAGCTAAGGTGCCTCACTGCCAGTTTGAATTTGCCAGGGACTCTTTACGAGAAATATGGACTGCAATTTGTAAAAACCTGCTGGAGGGTAGGTTAGCCACTAGCTGCTTTTAACTTGGTGCCAATGAGTTGAGTTGTTGCAACTAATATTTAGTGTGCCATGTATTGTTCTAAGCATTCTACATAAATTAATTAATTAATTTAATCCTCACAACCACCAAGAGAGTAGTATGTTGTTATTTAATTCCATTTCACATAATGAGGAAAGACAGTTTAAGTAACTGGGCAAGGGTTCCACAGCTAATAAATGATAAAGTTGGAACCCATACAATTTTACTCTTAACCAGTAAGATTATACTGCCATTACCTTGTGAAGAGAATGACATATGACCTCTGCTAGCTCCACAAGGGGGAACTGACCTCATCAAACAGCATCCACAATACAAAACCAATTCCCATGAAGTCAGATATACTGTGCACTCTTGTACCTACTTCTACTAATTCCAAGACCAATTCTATTTCTCTGCTAGGTCCAGAATCCATTAAAGTAGTTATTGACTTCACAGGATCATACTCACAACTATGGGGTTTATTGGGGAAGTTAACAAGTTACAACTTAGGTTGACAATAAGATACAATTTCTCGGTCAGGACAGTCTATATATAAGGCATGCTTACAGGTCCTTCAGCCTGGTGGCTTGACATCAGTGTTACAAAGCTCTCATTGGGTAAAATAAATATATGAATAGACATTGTATGTATGACAACAGCTCAGAATAAGAGATCATTGTAAAGAGGTACGGGAGGCAGGTAATTGTGCAACAATGAATGAATATTTTTTTAAATAAGTGAACTGGAGAATGGGGAAAGGAAGGTAAAAGGGTAAAATGTACAACAATAAATGAATGAAAAATATATATATACAAAAAAAGCTCTCTTAGTCCTGCCCATTATGGCATCTCTTTTTAGTCTTCCAGAAAGCTTGGACAGAGGTCCCTGGCTCTGGGACATCAATCCCAAGGTCAGCTCTGTCTCACATTAGTCTCTGTCCCTCTATTGTTGCTGTTGGTGTTCTTATGTACGTTCTAGACAGACTGGCACCGAAGCCTCTGGCCCTAAAGGATGTGTTGCATTCTCTGCTGCTGCTGCTTTGCTAGTAGTGAAATTCCCAATCTCTACTGCTGAGCCTTCTCAATTTAAACCTGGTGTAATAGCCAAACTGGCCATTTCCACCATAGATAGATTAACACAGCTTATTTCGCATTCTCAATCGGCCAAGTGGTGAAAGTCAAAGCAATAACCTAGGGGATCCATTTTGAATGACATACCTACTATACCACAGTGTTTATGCAGCCACAGGATCTAAGTGTAACCAGTTTGGATCATTCAGTAGGATGGGAAGGAAAAGGATTTTCATTTGTTCTAGAAGAAATTGTTCTTTTACTAGGGGTACTATCCCTTCCCCCATTCCTATAAAAAGATCTGTGTCTTAAAGTACTTGTTGTTGTTGTTGTTGTGTGCCGTCGAGTCAGTTGTGACTCATAGCGACCCTATGTACAACAGCCCTAAACTCTGTTCTGTCCTGTGCCAATCGCACTGTCTCTGACACTCCCATCCCGATTATCCCAGTCACTGAATCAATCCACCTCATAGAGGGCCTTCCTCAACTGCGCTGTCCCTCCACCCTCCCAAGCACAATGTCCTTCTCCAAGGACCGGTCTCTCCTCACAACATGTCCAAAGTATGTTAGGCGGAGCCTCAGAATCTTTGCCTCCAAGGAGCCACCCGGTTTAACCCTTTCCAGGACAAATCTGTTTGTTTTCCTAGCAGTCCATGGTATTCTCAATACTCTTCTCCAGCACCACAGCTCAAAGGCATCAATTCTCCTTCTATCCTCCTTTGTCATTGTCCAACTCTCTGATGCATAAGAAGTGATTGCAAAGACCATGGCCTGTATCAGACGCACCTTAGTCTTCAGAGAGACACCATTGCTCTTCATTATTTTGGAGAGGTCCCTAACAGCAGCCTTTCCCATGGCAATGCGCCTTTTAATTTCCTGGCTGCTGGTGCCAAGACTGTTGACTGTTGAGCCAAGCAAACTAAAGCTGTGTACAATCTCAATCTCTTCACCATCCATCCTGATGCTGCCAATTGGTCCAGTGGCGAGAATCTTTGTCTTCTTGACATTGAGTACAAAAACCTTAAAGTACTTATTAAAGAATAAACATTTATTGATCAACCATCATGCTCACACCAGAGTGAAAATGAGAAGTCTGGTGGCTTGTTGTGTGTTGTTATGTGCTGTCGAGTTGCCTGTGACTCATAAAGACCCATGTACAAACATATATCCTGAAACCTGCTCTATCCTGTGCCAGCTTTATTGACTCTGACACACCTGCTTTCATTATCCCACTGAATCAATCCATCTCATCTATGGTCTTCCTCTCTTTCTCTGTCCCTCCACCCTTCCAAGCGTAATGTCTCTCTCCAAGGACTGGTCTCTCCTTGCAACATGCCTGAAGTATGTCAGAAGAAGCCTCAGAATCCTTTCCAAGGAGCAGCCTGGTTTCACTTCTTTCAGGATGAACCTGTTCATTCTCCTGGCAGTGTAGGGTATATTCAACACCCTTCACCAGCACCACAGCTCAAAGGCTTCAATTCTCTTTCTTTTTTTTTTTTTTTTCAATTCTCTTTCTATCATCCCTAGTCATTGTCCAACTCTCTGACAAACTGTGCTGGCAAACTAAAGACATGTGGTTCAAATCCACCATGGGGAAAATGTTACTGAATACACAAGTTTATGCACGTATGGCTTTGTCACACACAGGAGTAGACAGACCCAAGCAACTTAGAGTCTCTTCTGAAAGCCCACTGCAGAGTCAGCTATGAGTCAGTTCTGACTTGACAGTACATAACAACAATTTTCTTTCGTATATATTCACATTATTGACTCTTTCTCTGTTCAATACCTGTACACTGAGCAAATAATCTGAGGCACTGGTTTATATGAAGAACATGGTATCAGAATTGGATGGAAATGAATTAAAACCTGCAATATACAGATAATAAAATTTTCAAGAAAACTTGAAGCATTTACTGATGAAGCTCAAAGACCATAGCCTTCAGTATGACTTACACCTCAACATAAATAAAAATCCTCACAACTGGATTAATAAACAACATAAATGGAGAAAAGATTGAAGGTATCACAGATTAATTTCACTCAGATTCACAATCAATATCTATGGAAACAGTAGTCAAGAAATCAAGCACATAGGGAACTCTGGTAGCCTAGTGGTAAGAATCTGTACTGCAATTTAAAAGGCACATGGTTCAAATCACTAGATTGGAGAAGGAAGGGAGGAGCAATCTCCTCCTGCGCCAGTCAGATTTGACTTGATGGCACACAATAAGAAAAAAGACTTCAAGTACATGTATTGCAATGGATAAATTTCATCCAAGAACTTCTTTAAAGTGCTAAAGAGCAAGTTTGTCACTTTGAAGATTAAGGTGTGCCTGACTCAAGTCATGATACTTTCAGTGGTTTCATATAAAGTTAGAAGGGGTCGTGGTACTAGGGATATTGTAGCTTAATGTTAGAGGATTTTAGCTGAGAACAGGGAATACCAGAGGAATGTCTATCTGTGTTTCATTGATTATGCAAAGGTGTTTGACTGTGTGGATCATAACAAAATGTGGCTGACTCTGAGAGGAATGGGAATCCCAGAACACTTGATCGCGCTAATGTGAAACCTATACTTGGACAAAGAGGCAGTCATCATAACAGAGCAAGGAAACACTGCATGGTTCAAAATTGGGAAGGTTGTATGCCAGGGATGTGTCCTGTCTCCATACCTTTTCAACCTGTATGCTGACGAGATTATCTGGGAGGCTGGGCTCTATGAGGAGAAATGTGGTGTCCGGATTGATGGAAGATCTGTCAACAATCTGCATTATGCAATGACTCAACCCTGCTTGCTGAAACTGAGGAGGACCTGAAGCGCTTGCTACAGAGGGTCAAGTACAGCAGCCTTCAATATAAGTTGAGGCTCAGTGTACAGAAGACAAAGATTTTCACCACTGGACCAATTGGCAGCATCAGGATGGATGGTGAAGAGATTGAGATTGTTCACAGCTTTAGTTTGCTTGGCTCCACAGTCAACACTCTTGGCACCAGCAACCAGGAAATTAAAAGACGTATTGTGATGGGAAAGTCTGCTGTTAGGGACCTCTCCAAAGTACTGAAGAGCAATGGTGTCTCTCTGGAGACTAAGGTGTGTCTGATACAGGCCCTCCATGGTGTTTGCAATCACTTGTTATGCATCAGAGAGTTGGACAATGACTAGGGAGGATAGAAGGAGAATTGATGCCTCTGATCTGTGGTGCTGGAGAAGATTATTGAGAGTACCATGGTCTGCTAAGAAAACAAACAGATTCATCCTGGAAAGGGTTAAACCGGGCGGCTCCTTGGAGGCAAGGATTCTGAGGCTGCATCTGACATACTTTGGACATGTTGTCAGGAGGCTACTGGTCCTTGGAGAGGGACATCATGCTTGGTAGGGTGGAGGGCAGGCGCAGGAGGGGAAGGCCATCTAGGAGGTGGATTGATTCAGTGACTGGGATAATCTGCATGGGTGTATAGGAGACAGTGAGATTGGCACAGGACAGAGCAGAGTTTAGGGCTATTGTACATAGGGTCGCTATGAGTCGCGAGCAATTTGACGGCACATAACAACAACATATAAAGTTGGACAATGAATAAGGAAGGCTGAAGAGTTACTGATGCCTTTGAATTGTAGTGTTGGTGAAGAGTATTAAATATATCATGAGCTACCAAAAGAGCAATCAAAGTGTCTTGGAAGAAGGGCAGCCAGAATTCTCCTTAGAAGCAAAGATGTTGAAACCTGTCACTCAATACTTTGGCTATATTATCAGGAGGGGCCAGTCTCTAGACAAAGAAATCTTGGTAGACATCAGTGAAAACGAGATCCTCAACGGAATGAATGGATTAGTACAGTGACTGTAACCGCAGAGATTGTGAAGATAGTGCCAAATTGAGCAGTGTTCCAAATACATTAAGTAGACACCTCCATGACATTCAACAACAACAACAACAACAACAACAATAAAGCTGTGCCTAGCTCTGGACCTCTGTGGCCAGGCTAAATGTCTCAACATCCTGTTTCATTGTCCGTTCTTGAGTGTGGCACAATACCAACAAACTACTAGCATCATCATGCGGTCACTTTAGGTCAGTAGGAAAGGGGCGGGAAAGGACATTCCCACGACAGGAGGAACTCTTTAGATGGCCTCTTGAAGCTCCACCCTCTCTTTCTTCACGAGTTTCTTCAGAACCTTATCCCTTCAATTAGCCCTCTTCCAGGTGCAACCACAGAACCTTCCCTTCCTGTCCAAGATTTTAAAATTTAGGATCTGGTCCCTACGAGACTATCTATACGCCCAGTCCTCAGTATTAAGTTTCATCCAATGAAAATCCTTAAAAAGCGGTTGGAAGGCGGTTCAGTAACGTAATGCATATTGATTGGCATTGTGGCCATCGACGTCTCGGATTAGCCCTGAGTTTCGCCAATCCAGAAGGAGGGGTGGGGCGGTGCACGCGCAGAGGCTTGAGTTTGGCTGGATTAAATTTAAAGAGATAGAAGGTAATCGGGGGTCCTAGAACACGGTTCGGAACACCTTCCCCCTAGTTCCTGGGACTACTTCAGTCTCCAGAGCTGGGAAGATGATTTGTGGAGGCTTTGCTTGCTCCAAGAATGCGCTGTGCGCCCTCAACGTAGTCTACATGGTGAGGTTTTGGAGATGGGGAGGTGCTTCAGGGCCAAAAGGCGACAGGGGAGAATCTCCAGGGGACTTCCGGTGGTGAGAAGGATTCTGGAGTTTCTCGGAAGATTCTAGGGAATTTCCGGTGAAGAGGGAATTCCTGGGAACTTCCGTGGGAAGAGGGGAGACTTCCGGTGATAAGTGGATTTGCTGTGGGGGTGGGGGAGATAAGCATGTGAATGAAAAACTCCATCTCTCTGGCCTCTGAACCTTTCTCCCAAAAGACAAGTTTCTGTATTCATAGGCTCCCATTTCCCCTCATTTTTGCTACGTGAACTCTGATAGGAGCCTCTTGTAGGCAAACGCACCTTATCAGAGTACCTCTCCTTTCTACTCCACAGACGCTCAACTTGATGCTTCGTTTCTACCTGGACGCCCTAGTATGACAGTACCACATGCTAGTAAATCCGAGATGAAGCTTGCACTAATTAATTTTGTTTTCTGTAGCTGGTGGGATTATTGCTCATTGGAGTGGCTGCTTGGGGGAAGGGCCTTGGTCTGGTGTCCAGCATCCACATCATTGGAGGAGTCATTGCTGTGGGAGTCTTCCTCCTCCTTATCGCAGTAGCTGGGCTGGTTGGTGCTGTTAACCACCACCAAGTTCTGCTCTTTTTTGTATCCTAACCTGAAGTGATGGGAGAACTTGAGCTAGCAGGAGGGTAGTTTAGGAAGAGATGGAGCCTCAGGCACAAGTGTCACCTTCCTTTACACAGCTGAAAATTTGGGTTTGACATAGTTGTAGTTCTTACATGAATGAAGACCAATGGATGTATATTTTATAGTCAGGATATAAAGGACTCTATTTCGTGCTGTTGAGTTGGAACTGACCCATCAGCGGGTTTTCAGAGGCAGTTTAATCACAAGGTTTAATTAAAGTTTAATTGCCCATCCTTCTCCCACAAAGCTGGTGGTGGATTCAGAAACCCTGTGCATTCGGGATTGCAATGTAGGTTCTTATCAGTAGGCCACCAGAGCGCCCTACTAGTTGTAGAACATACTATACCATCAGATTTTTGAGAGTAATTTTTAACATCCAGGTCTTATTTTTGCCTTTGTTCCCAATTAATGCATTGGTCAGTAATCATTAATGTATCTTGATGGCATGTTTGATCAATTTCAGACTGCAGAATTTAGTAGAAATTTATCTCATCACCTTTGCAACTGTTTTTTTTCCCTAACTCTTACTCTCAGTACATGATCATCCTTGGTTTTGTCTTAGTCTTCCAGTTTGGAATTTCTTGCTCATGCCTGGCTATTAACAGAAGCAAACAGGTAAGGGGACACCTTTGTAAGCCCTTTTTAAAATAACCACCACCACCAAATCATTAACTCCCCCACTTCTGCCTGGTTCCAACGTCTCAAAAACCATTTAGGCTTATTAATTCCACTGTTAAGCCCTTTGATCTCTTCCGAAGTCTGACTGTTTTGACGAAGATTTAAGGGAGTCTAATATGGGGGAGCTCTGGTGGCTTAGTGTTAAACAGCTGTACTGGCACATGGTTTGAACCCACCAGCTGCTCTACTGGAGAAAGATGGGCAGGCTCCTCCCACAGATTCGCAGCCTCTGAAAACTCACTTGATGGTCAGCTATGAGTTGTTCCTGACTCAGGGACACCTAACATGATGAGTATTACCTTATCTCCATAATTTCAATAGTATACATTTTGATGTTTCTGAGGAATGTTACTGTGTTAATGTAAGGACTCTGATTGAAACCAGGCTGGAGGAAGGTATTTGTTTTCAAATCTACTTCTTCCTGTCCTTATATTCAGACAGATCTCATCAATGCTTCTTGGTGGGTCATGAGCAACACAACCCGGGATGAACTGGAAAGAAGTCTTGATTGTTGTGGCTTGTTCAACCTCA
>NW_006399962.1:1802080-1808687 GCF_000299155.1 Elephantulus edwardii | reverse complement strand
TTTTTTATTACTCCCTTAGGGAAAACTTAGGGTCTGTAGCCTTTATTGAAAAAAGGGAAAAGATCCTTTGCAACATTCCCTAAAAGAGCTGGTTGAACAGCTAAGCTTCAAGCCTTGGCATGCTTTGGTGAAAGCAAGATTGTAAGAAAAAAACCTACTTCACCCAGAAGGGATTTGGGAAACTCGTAGGAGCGCACTGTATGGGGCTGGAGTCATCCCTGCCTTTCCTCCCCATTCCTAGTCACATGATGGACCACTTCAGCATATCCTGACCTGACTCCAAAGGTAAATCAAGAATAAAGAAAACCACCAAGAATTCTTATTATCAGCAGGACTCGGTCTGAGGTAGTTCTGAGGAAATAAAAATAAAAAAGTAATTTTATCCTGTATTCAAAGAAGTGACATTCCTTTCTTTTCTCTGTCATCCAGAAAGTTCCATCAGCTGCCTAGGTCCTACGATTTAAAGAAGTTTTTAAGGTTCAGCAAGTTCTTTCCAAATCCCCCAATGGCAAAGCCAATCAGCGAAAGAAACATTAAAAAAAAGACCACATTTCTTTGTTTTGTTTTTTCCCCTGTATAAAAAAGGAACCCAATGTCACAGAAGGGAAGACAGGCATACCCCTTAGTGTAGGGAGATGGGGGGAAAGAATATGCCTCAAAAAGAAGGGCAGGAGGACATCATTAAGGCAGCAAAATATTCTCTGTAAAAAGTTGAGGGGAAGGATTTCCAAAGCCTCAGCATGAAGGCAGAGGCTAGAGATTGCCTTATCAATGGAGAGTAAGGTTTCTCCACTCAAACGTCCAAAGACAGAAAATGATAGCTTCTCCTCCTTGGCTTGGTCCTATTCCAGCTACTCCACTGCTCACTCTGGATTATCTTCACCTTTTTGTAGGTAAGAATGCTGCAGGGCTTGGAAGGCAGAAATTCGCTTATGTGGGTTAAAAGTCAGCATTTCCTGAAGAGAGAGACAAAGATCAATAATCAAGGAAAAAGACTCCTGTCCACACCTGACAATACAGCGATAAATATTATTACAGCCCATCCAATAAAATACAGTATTAGGGACCATGATGGCTTTATGTGCTCCCATTTTCCATCCCAAATCTCGCCCCATGCCTGCAGTTAGTACCAGCAGCAGCTGTGCTCCAGACTCCTCCACCTCGGGCACTACGGACTGCACTGGGCGTGGCCCTCCGGAAGAAAAGGCAGCTCTGGGCAGAGACACATCTTGGGGCCAGTCTTCCTCTGGGGGCAGCCCGATGAGACTATGGGGAACCAGAAAAAATTACTAAAAGCATCCCTCAAAGCCCCCGTCCCCAGGAGCAAAGCTAGTTGCCATTCTAAGAGTGAGCATAAAGGAGATTCAGAAAGGAAAACCACCCCCACCCTCACTGGTCACTCACTCAAAAATCTTGCTTAACTGGTCAGCTTCAGAGTTTCCACAGAAGAGAGGCCTGAGGGGAAAAGGAGCACAAAGTAACAATCATTTTTAAAGACAAAGCAATAGAACAATTACTATTTAAAAAAGAACTTAATTGCTGTCAAGTCCCATTCAAAGCAAAACTATACTAGGATGAGGTAGAAGTGCCCCACACAGTGTCTGAGGCTATAAATCTGAACAGAAACAGACCCCAGCTATCTTTCTTCCAGCTGATAGGTTTCTCCCACCAAAGTCATTTTGGTTTCCTGGTCAGTTCAGGCTGTGGCACAGACATTCATCAGCCTGGCCAGGACAAATGATAAGTCACACTGTTCATTTGCCCTTTGACCCAAGATGGCCTCCTCTTAGTTTCTTTAAGTTCCATTCACTCCTGAACATTTCTCATCTATACGTTAGCAGCCCAACTCTTAACCCTCTATGCCACCAACTAATCTTCTATGAGTGAAAACAAGGTGTGGACAATGAAAGGATAGTCAGTGTCAAACTTCAAGCCTTTTCAGTCAGTAATGAAAACTATGGTTTATAAATAATGAGATTTAGGAAAACTCAAGATGGTTTCCGGAACTTGGTTTCCTTACTTCCGACGAAACATCTCTGCAAAGATACAGCCAACACTCCACATGTCCACAGGAGTTGCATACGTAGATTGGAGAAGAACTTCAGGAGCTCGGTACCAAAGTGTAACTACCTAAAGGAGACAAGAATAACAGAACAAGACCCTTGAGGTTACCATAGAGCAAAAGTGATGCCTTAATCATTATGGCCATTCACTCCCCTAACCCAACCTGAATCCATTTTGGTTACCAACTTTATACTGACCACAGGTGTAAGAGCCATTTGGTAGCTGTAGATTCTGGCCAGGCCAAAGTCAGCCAGCTTGACTGTCCCACTACCTGTCACCAGAATGTTCTCTGGCTTCAGGTCCCGATGAACGATGCAATTGGCATGAAGGAAATCAAGGCCTCTGAGAAACTGGCACATAAGATCCTGGAGGTAGAGAGACACCAGAAACTAGGAACCATACTTCAGACTCCCACAGGTGCTAGCACAAGGCCCCAATCCACATCATTCTTTGTGCCCTTCCACTCACTTTGATGGTATCCACTGGCAAGCCTGGTGGGGGTGCTTTCTCTAGATAGGTCCTTAGATCTTGATCCACATGTTCAAACACCAGAGTCACCTTGGTTTCCCGGTCAGTTCGGGCTGTAGCACAGACATCCATCAGCCTGGCCAGGACAAATGATCATTCACTGGTCATTCACCTTTGACCCAACATGGCTTCCCCTTTGTTTTCTCAAGTCCCGTTCTCTCCTGACCGCGACTCCCCACTTATAGGTTGTCTTTTCCCTGTCACCACCCACTTCCAACCCTCCACATCTTCTCACCGGACAACATTAGGATGCTCAAAAGCCTCCAGCCGTCTCAATAAGGCCACTTCACGAACTGTGCTGACAGGAAGGCCCCCTCCAGTACCTTCTCCGTTGGGGACTCTCACGCTCTTGAGGGCCACAAAGTGGCCACTGTTGGGATCACGGGCCTTATACACTGTCCCATAGGCACCGACACCGATCTCCGCCACTGGCTCATAGCGAGAGGTGGCCATTCTCAAATCAGGGAAAGCCTGAATTGGAAAAGAAACTTTTAGCATCAAAATCTCCTTCAAGAGTTAAGATTCTAAAGTCTGCAGCAACAAAGAAAGACCCACAAAGTTCTAACAAAGATAACAATGTGCCACCCTCTCTCCCAAGGGCCATTCCCTCAGGTAACAATGACCAACACCTCCAGCCACGTGAGGCTCTGGAACAAAAAAAAAATATGCCTCTGCTTTTGGGTCCATCGCTCCCTGCATAGGGAAAACCCAATCAAGACAACTCCTACACCAAAGATCCCACACCTAAGTCTCTAAAATGATAACTCTCCGTGATCACAAAGGCTGCATCACAACATTCTTCTACAACCCGCGAAATAAACGCGTGGGGAGTCGTGGGGGCGGGGACTCCAGGGAAATGGCTGCACTTACCTCGCCCCGGGCTAGGAGCTGCGGCGGCAGCCCGTTATCGGCGCCACGGAGCGGAGTTCCGAGGTGCCATGCACCCGAGCAGCTGGACGTGCTGGGCCAGACCATAGACACAGGTCACAAGCTAGAGCGCCCCCTCACCCCCACCCTCACCATGTGACCAGCTGCCAAAGAGGCGCGCGGAAACCGGGTGGGCGGGGCACGCCGTACGTTCGGGCACGTGGCCTGCTGCCCATGCGCAGAGGAGCTGCCTGACCGGCTTTCAGAAGGGAGCGGCCGGCGGAGGCAAAGGGGCGGCAGCAGCCACGTGATCTGTTGCTATCACACGTGACCGCTTGACATTGCTCGGAGGAGCAGAGGTGTGGTTACAAGCGAGGCACGTGACTGACTGCCTTAACCCTGAGTGATCTAAGGCAGGCGAGAAAGGGTGTACCCGGAGGCGGTGCCATGGCAACCTAGGCCACCCAGATCCCGACTTTGGGCAGAAGACCCAACCCAAGTGTATCTATCGTCCGATTTTCGGTCACTCCATGCAGAGGAGAGGTCAAAAATGAAGGAGGGTGTCGTCTTTGTGCACTTTTGCAGTAGGAAAAGGAAATCCTCATTTGCATCTTTGCTTCTTTCACTCATTCATTCAATAAATTTTTACTAAGCTTCCAAGCTTTTGTGTCTGTGTGTCTTCGCTATTAAGTCTTTTATAGTAGTGATACAGCTATTTATAACTATATAGCCTTCGCTATGGTCGTATGTTATTAGGTACTATCAAGCTGACTATGACTCATAGAGACCCTATGAACAAAAGATCTGAAACTTGCCCTATCCTGAGCCATGCTCATGATCTCTGTGCTGCTCAAACCCATTGTAGTAGTCACTGTGTCTATCTTGTTGAGCATCTTTCCCTCTTTCATTACTTTCCCCAGCATGATACCTTTCTCCAAGACCTGTCTCTCCTGACAGCATGCCCATTATCCTTGCTTCTAAGGAGCACTCTGGTTGCACTTCCTTCAAGGCAGATTTGTTTATTCTTTTGGCAATCCATGGTATCTTCTCTTCACTATTATCACAATTCAAATACATCAATTTCTCTTCTGTCATCCTTAGTCACTGTTCAACTTTCAGATGAATAAAAAGCAATTGAAAATATCTTGGGTAGATGAACCTTAGTCTTTACATTGGCATCCTTGCTCTCCAGAACTTTGGAGAGGTCCTTGGCAGCAGCTTTCCCCAGTGAATTTTTTTTTTAATTTCTTGATTGCTACTAAAATAGGGACTAGATAATGACCACTTGAGAGCAAAACTGACTAAAAAAATAGATAGATGGTAGATTGGATGACAATAATGCAATAGAGTCACTTCCAAAAGAAATCAAGGTAATGACCACCTCACCTCATTCTTCCAAACCTCACTACTTGGAGGGGTTAGAAACCAGATGCCACTGACAGAGAAGTTAGTTATTGCTTGATAAAAGATAACAATGCTTGGCCTGTACAGTTTTTTAGACTGTCATATGAATGTGAGATAGGACAGATAAAGGACTGTGCAGGTGCGAGGAAGTTACCTCTTTATGTTCACCTCGGTCATCACAGAGCATGCTGATGATTTATGCCCTTGTGCAAACCTGCTGACTCATTTAGGGTCACTGTGCTTCCCCCTGGCCCTATAATGCAGCTTTCTTAACCCTTGCCCCTGCCCTGAAGGCAGTCTTTCCCAATTGGCTTCTGCTCAAATATCTCTGTAAATCAGTAGGCTTCTCTGCTTTCCTTGGTTTTACTGTCTTCTACTTCTTTATCTTCCAGCCCTTGAGGGGATGAGGTGGGAGGAGGAAGGGACCAGTGTTTCTTTTGTCATAAATGGCATAAAATCTGAAACACCTTTATTACCCTTCTCTAGGTCACCTTTTCCATCCTAACTCCTATCTTCCTTAACCATCTGGCAGAGAAGGTAATAATTTGGACCTGAAAGATTAATTAAAAAACCTAGCTTTGGGGCAAAATGGAAGACATGTCTGAACAGCTCTCCTCCTTTCCATTCTGTTACTTGTGGCTCTGAACCCTTGCTGGCAAAGGTAGCTGGTACAAAACAGCTAGCACAAAACCCTCAAGGCCTGAACTGGCTAAGGAGCTTGTGAAATGAATGCTTCACTGGCTACCTTGGCAAGGTTTATAAACCTGGAAAGCTAAGTGTCTATGGCTTTGTCAAACTCCCTGTACCAACAGTTCCTATATCAGCCTCATCTTGCACAGAAGTCTCCACAGCTGTCTTCAGAACAGAAGCCATCCTCTGTATCTACTTGAGTCCCTGTTTCTTTTCCTAATTCATTCATCCATCCACCCACCCAAAACATTTGAATGCTTCTTATCATTTCTCATCTGTACTTTTCTATTGAGGCTTAGTTTTCTGGTTGGTCCTCAGCTCCATCTCATGTCTTCTCTTGTTAATTACCTTTCTACTAATTATTTTTTCTTCCCAGTGTGTTTGACCCAGTGGGCTCTCTGGAATCCCTTTTCCCTCATCTTCCAAAAGGGAAGGAGAGAAGAACAAGTGTAACACAGAGAAAATGTGATGAGGGGGCCTTACTGTTTCTTAGAGCCAAGGCCCTCATAAAAGCAAAGACTCTGTGTGTGTGTGTGTGTGTGTGTGTGTGTGTGTGTGTGTGTGTTATGCTCACTTGATCATAGTGATGATAAGAGCAGAAGAGTACCAGGAAAGACACTCATTTCTTTAGCATTCCCTTGTTCACGCACTTTCTTCGCACATTACCATCATGATCATCAGACAATCTGATTCAATTCCTTACACACCCACCTCCCTTCCATAATCCCAAATCATGCACATATACAAAGGGTTTAAATTTGAATGCATCCCTTGCTCACTCAGGTCCTCACATATTCCCTTGGCTCACATTCTTCTTAAGACTCTTTTCACACTCACCTTTTGCACAAGCCTCTCCCTTCCCGGTGCACCAGCGTCCTTTGATCACTCACCTTCTATCCTCCACAACTGGTCCTCTTCACTCTCGTACTACCCGCGTGCACACACCTATTCTACCCCAGAGCACCCTCCCCTTTCATGGCCACTCCCCTCCCTCCACCCTCCCCGGGACTCGCGCACTCGCCCCCGCCCCCGGGGACACCTGCTCGTGCGGGGC
>NW_006399962.1:1766929-1801916 GCF_000299155.1 Elephantulus edwardii | reverse complement strand
CCGCCGCCGCCGCCGCCGGAAGGAGCCGCCATTTGCCACCGCCAAGCGCACGGGCCGAGCCAAGCCGGATCCGGGAGCCGGAGCGGGACCGGGGCCGGGAGGAGGGCGATGGGGGGCGGCCTCGCCGCAGGAGGACCTGGGCGCGTAACCTCGGGCGCCCGGCCCGCTCCGGACCCGGACCCGCGGGGCTCTGCACCCTGAGACCCCTTCCCCGCCCCCTGCCCCAAGCCATGGTCGCCCGCCCCACCGCCCCCGGGCCACCAGCCTGCGCGGCCCCGCGAGCCCCGGAGCCCCGGCGGCGGCAGCAGTGAGCGGCACCCGCAGGCCCACAAGCCCCCGGCCAGGCGACTCTCCCGCGCGCGCCCCCCTCCTGGCCTTGTCCCCTCCCTCCCTACCCCCTCCCCGGCCCCCGCGCCGAAACCCCCCCCAGTCGTCCCTTGCACGCCGCCCCCCGCCCCACCCCCCGGCGCCCGGACGATGCTCAAGTCTCGGCTCCGCATGTTCCTGAACGAGCTGAAGCTGCTGGTGCTGACGGGCGGGGGGCGGCCCCGGGCCGAGCCGCAGCCCCGGGGGGACGAGGGAGGCGGCTGCGGCTGGGCGCCCTTCGCCGGCTGCTCGAGCCGGGACGGCGACGGCGACGAGGAGGAGTACTACGGGTCGGAGCCGCGGGCCCGGGGCCTGGCTGGGGACAAGGAGCCGCGGGCCGGACCACCGCCGCCGCCCGCACCGCCGCCGCCGCCCCCGGGCGCGCTGGACGCCCTGTCGCTCAGCAGCAGCCTAGACAGCGGGCTCCGAACCCCTCAGTGCAGGATCTGCTTCCAGGGCCCGGAGCAGGTCAGGCCTGAGCACCTGGTGGGGTGGAGAGGGGTGGGGGCGCGCACCTGGGGCGCTAAGGGAGACCGAGAACGGGGGGGCGGGGCCTGAGGAGGCTGGGCGGGACCCAGGACGCCTAGTGGGTATGGTGTGAGATGGGGAGCTTGTTGGAGACTCCAGGAGCGCATGTTTGGGGTGGGGGTCCGGGGTATCCAGGAAGGGGTGGGGCTTTCTTTCCCGTGGCCTATACAATCCTCTCTGTCCTACGGGTGGGGACTGCACTTTGTCCGCTCTCTTCTCCCCAAGGTTTATGGAGCCTGGGGGTGCTGCTCTTGGAGTTGGGCAGATAGGGAAATCACTTCTGCTCCCACCTTGTTGGAAGGAAGACAGCACCCCTTGTTTCGCTTAGTGTTTTTCCCTGCGGGGCACTTTGCTCACTTTTCAGTCTGCAACTTTTTATTTCATTCCAAAGAGTATTCTTTGTTTATATTTTGTGGACAGCATTGCCCCTCCCCCCCCCCCCCCCAGTACCACCAGTGTCTTTAGTTAGAGAACATTTCTTTATTTAAGGGGAATATCTTCCCCATCGACTCCCGGAATGTCTTTTTGGATCCTTGAACACTGGGAACTGTAACCCACCCCAGTCCAGACCAGATCTGTGAAGTAATTTATAGTGATAGTGGGGGTTGGGGAGGATGCCTGGAAGCTCTGACCCTCTCCTCCCACTTTTGGGAGGATTGATGGCTTAGTGATAAGGAGTTGTGCTGCCCATAAAGTCATGCAGTCTTAATCCACTAGCTGCCCCATGAGAGAAAGGTGAGCATTCTCCTCCTGTGCGATTTACTGCCTCTGAAAACCCGCTGAAGGGTGAGCTATGAGTTGGTTCCACTCGATGGTACATGACAGCAGCTCTCCAAGGAAAAAAGGAGACCTCTCTTTCCACCATCCTGCATCTCTTTGGTCTGGAGAAGTTTCTCTTGAGCTTTCATTTTCTCTTTTCAGCTCTTTTTAGCCTTTTGCCTGTTTTGGAGTGAGAAGGACTGAGTTTCTAAAGGTGAAAGGATGACTAATAGGGAAGGGTCCTCTTTCTGGGAGCGGAGCTGAGTGGCATCTCAGTGATCTGACAAGTCTCTCCCACTCTTCCTTCAGGGGGAGCTCCTGAGTCCCTGCCGCTGCGACGGCTCTGTGCGCTGCACACATCAGCCCTGCCTCATCCGTTGGATCAGTGAGAGGGGCTCTTGGAGCTGTGAGCTGTGCTACTTCAAGTACCAGGTCCTGGCAATCAGCACCAAGAACCCTCTGCAGGTGAGGGGCAAGGGTCCTACAGCCAGTCATACTAGGAAACTTGTAGTAAACTTACTTGTAGATGACTCATTTTCTAAAGCTACTCCTCTTTGCTATTACCACAGTCTGTCTACAGGTCTTTCCTCCATTCATTTATTCACAAAGATACTGAATATACTAGCTGTGTTTCATATACTGTTCTAGACACAGTTGTTGTTAAGTGCTGTCGAGTAGCAGGTGACTCGTAGCGACCCTATGAATGAAAGTCCTGGACACCTCCTGTATAGCTCTCGTCCTTTCTCCAGATTCATAGGGTTTCCCGAGGCACAATATTGTGGAAGTGGATACCACTCCTGCTTCCAAGCTTGTTTTAATCAGGGAGCTTCACCAAACACTGTCCACTTCAGGCCGTAGGCCCGAGGGTCCAATAGGATTTTAAGCTAGGGCCTGGAGCAGGCTCCTCAGGCTCGACCCCACCCTTACTTATCCTTACTTAAAGGCCCATCCGCCTTTGAAGTCCAAAAAGGACAGTAATATACAACGTGAAAAGATCCCAGAAACTTCTGTTGCCTGACTGCCACCAAAAGGAGCCGCCATGGAGACGCCAGCCATCCCACCCGCTTAGCTGGCTGACTTCCAGAGTGTAGAGAGACTCCAGTCCCCAAGCCTCGTGAAGGATTTTAAGTCTCTAGGAATACAAAAAAGATAAAAAGATGATAATGTTGCTGCTGCTAACACATAGTATTTTCTATAGCAAGTTTGTGAAGTGTGCTAAGTCTTTTAATCCTCATATTATACTATGAAGTAGGTACAATTGTTATCCCCATTTTAGAGATGAGGACATTGAAGCACAAAGAGGTTAGAAAATTTGCCACAGGTTTGCTCACATAGTAAATAATGGAACTAGAATTCCAACCTAGATGGCTTCAGAACATTTGCTTTTAAAACTTTTTAAAAGCAATTTAAAAAAAAAATGGTCTCAAGCAGTTTGAGAAGTGCCACATCCTGGGTTTGATCACATCATAGAGAAAACTGTTGTTCGTCTTGCTAGGAGGGTTTGGGGAAGGCCTTTGGAAAATTCTCAGGTCCTGTTTGCCTTCTGTGATTCTATGGAAACTTTTCTCACAGTGGCAGGCTATATCTCTGACGGTCATTGAGAAGGTTCAGATTGCTGCCATAGTTCTGGGCTCTCTCTTCCTCGTCGCCAGCATCTCCTGGCTCATCTGGTCCTCACTCAGCCCTTCAGCCAAGTGGCAGCGACAGGATCTACTTTTTCAAATCTGCTACGGCATGTATGGCTTTATGGATGTCGTCTGCATAGGTGAGGACACCTCTGTCTCCCCCTTACCTTCGAAGTATCATTCTTAGACCCCTAAACTTAACTTGCTTGCCTATCATCTAAATTTCATTACCATGCTTTCCAGCACTCGGTACCTTTAAGGCCATTACAGTATCCCTTTCCTGCTTTCCCAGTGTCCTTTTCAACTTTGTGTTCTGACTCTGGAGAAATGCTTGCTGAAGTGTGTCTGGCCTAGGCAACTGTTATTTATTTATTTATTTATTTATCCCTCTTTCTCAGGCCTCATTGTCCATGAAGGCTCTTCAGTCTACCGCATCTTCAAGCGCTGGCAGGCAGTGAACCAGCAATGGAAGGTCCTAAATTATGACAAGACTAAGGACATAGGAGGAGATACAGGGGGAGGGACGGCCGGGAAACCAGGCCCTAGGACCTCACGGACGGGCCCCCCATCTGGGGCCACCAGCCGCCCCCCAGCTGCCCAGCGCATGCGGACGCTCTTGCCTCAGCGCTGTGGTTATACAATCCTACACCTCCTTGGACAGCTGCGGCCACCGGATGCCCGTTCTAGCTCCCATTCTGGCCGTGAGGTTGTCATGAGGGTCACCACGGTCTGAAGTGGACTCCATGAGTGGTGATTTTGAGTCAATTCATTGGCCAGAGATGAGCTCTCATGGCTGCTGACCGCTCCTGCCTGGAGGTACACCTGGACAACGCACTAGGGCCACACGCACTGCTCCCACTACGGAGGATCTCTGTGGGCAGCCTCAAGCTGGAGACATTGGCCTCTGCTGCCCACTGTAGAGAGAAATCTGGATGCTGGATGACATCCAGCCCCCACTGACAGCTCCTCACACTCATCCTGGGGCAGCCAGTGAGCAGTTGGGGAGAACAGCTTTTCTTCCCTGGTGAGAACCGTCCTTACCTCAGCTCCTAGGGCCTCCAGGCCCCCAGTTCTACTGCAGTGACTTGGTGAAGGGGGACCAATGCCAGAAGAAAGGGGCTGTAGACCCCCACTTCCTACCCCATGGCCACAGGGCATCTGGCAATAAGACTAGTATACATTGACCTCCCGTTCCCTGCATGAGGGCGGGGGGACTTCCCCCTGCTCCTCCCCCCCATTGCATGGGAGGAGGGCATAAAGAATCATTTATATGCACATGGAGACTCCTTTCTCATCTGGGGCTTCTCTGGAGGGCAGGGAGGGGTGGGGAGGTTTCTCTGCACAGGTTGCAAATCCCAAATGCAGTGATGAGTTCTGAGTTGGAGGTGTAACTCCCACTTGCTGGTGAATAATTCACGTTGGCTGCTAGGTGGCAGTGCTTAGAGATATCTAAGGGGTGGACCTGCCACCTGCAAGTTGTGTGACTTTTAAAAAATCTCAGCTGTGGTTTTCCTGTCTACCTCATAGAGCTGAAATGAGGATAAACATGGGATGGGTTGAATGCCATTACAAAGAAAATTGGTTAAAGTATAAAAAGATTTCTAGACTAGTTGATGGTCCATTGATTTCAAGTAGTAGCTGGTATAAAAAGTTCCAAAGTGTGTTTTCATTTGGAGTTGCACAACGTCTTGGAAACTTGTGTAAAGTGATGTAATAGATATGGCAATATGAGAGGAAACAGAAATTGTAAATGTGAAAGATGGTGATTATTTGCATGAATGTGAGTCACTCTGCCCCCCAAACATGGGAGCCTGGTGTCTCAAGGAAGGCTGATGCCATTCTTGCTCTGGGCATTGTCTGGGTTTTATTAGTCCTTCCTAGGTATTGTGCTAACTCACCTAGAGAAGTGGCAATAAATGAATTTAGACTCACTTGGAGTAAGAGAAATTCCCATTGTTAGGAATCTTTAACTCTGTGGTTCAACTGCTCCCATGGAAGTTTAGTGTCACTGGCCTGATTATGATTTGTCCCAGTTAATGGTACAACTTACCTGAAAGGTATAACGAAAAGGTTTGGGATGAACTGGTTAAAATGTGTGTCAGCCTGAAGCTTACTTCTTTTCTCCAGAAGCCTTGAGGATGTGCATTACATGAATTATGGTTTAAGTGAATTATTCATCAGCAACTAAAATAATTATTTCAGACATAACTAAAATCAGACCCAGTGGTCTTTATTATTAGTGGATCTTCTGAGAAAATTCCACACTACTTCCTCCTTGTGTAAGTTCTGGAGAAAGTATCACATGCAGTTGACCTTTGAGTCTTGGTGACCATGTACAGCAGAAACAAACACTACCTAGTGCTGCACTAGCCTGGTGGTCAGTTATGTGTTGGACCTCTGTGATTCACAGAGTTTTTACTGGCTGATTTTCAGATGTAGATTGCCACACCTCTTAATCTGGAAGCTCTGGGGAATCTGTTCAGTACATAGCAACATGTAAGCCTCTACTGATAGAGACAGCTGGTGGCTGTCCATGAGGTATATTAGTGGTGAATTGAACCCAGTTATCTATAGCATGGAAGACTAGAATTCTACTGAACCACTACTCCCATGCTTTTTTATTAGGGGTCTACATACTTAAAAAGTCATTGCCACTGAGCCACTTAGCAACCCTCTAAAGGGTTTTCTAGGCTGTGAATGACAACAGGAGGAGATGCCCTTCTTTCTTCAGGAAAACAGTGGTTGATTCAAACCACTGGAGATGAATAGCCTTTGGTTAGCATCCAACGCCCTATGAATTATGGCATCAGAGCTCCCCTAAGGGCCTTCATAATCTCCCAGGAAATTGTGATCTCCCGATCAGTCTCCAAAAGGGGCCTTGGCTGCTGTCCATGGTGCTGGATCCAGACTTGCCTAGGGATATAGGGATCAGGGATGGATTAGGCTCTGAGTCACCTGAAAATAAGAATGTACATATCATATTCCAGACTATCAGGGGATCAGAATGGAGAAGGGGCTGAGGCTGAGCCTTTCATCTTCCTAATGAGAAATTGTTTTCCCCAAGGAGGTAACTTTCCTCATTCTCCAGCAAGGGAGACAGAAAGGCTAAAATTTACTGATCTGCCACTCACAGAACTACTGAGGATGAGGAAAAAGGGATATAGCAAATCAGAGTAACTACTAATATCCAAACCATCAGCTAGGTTGTTCCCAAGTGATGGTCCCACATAGAAGTTTAGATGTATCTAAGAACACAGACCCACATGCATGCATACACACACACACATATACACACACACTGCCTGCATTTCTATCCTGTATCCTTAAACCAGGTCGAGTAAGACAGTTTATCCCTACATCAGTCTTGGATGGAGGTTGGGAGCAGCAATCAGTATAGTTCTGTCCTTTCATTTTTTCCAACTTAAATCCTTAAACAAGCAGGATCTATGATGGCACAGTGGTTAAGGACTCAGCTGACAATTGAAAGGTTAATGATTTTTTGCCCTCTAGCTACTTTGTTGGAGAAAGATGTGGAAGTTCCCAAAAAGATTTATAGTCTTAGAAACCCTATGGGCAGTTCTACTCCATTCTACATGTTCACAATGAGTCAGAATCAATGGGTTTGAGTTTTATCCAGGAAAGGAGTCATGGGAACTGATGCTCTTCTCAAGTGGGCAATCTCACTTGCCCAAATGGAGAGCGTGGGTGGATAAAATCCTCATTACTGCTCCCAGACAGAAGGGTCTGAGCACAGGCTGGGCTTTCAATTTCTCACAAGGCTCAAATTTGTGAGAAATTAGATCAGTTAAGTTCAAGTTGGACACTGAGATAGGGAAGTTGTGGCAGAGACATGAACATGCAATAGAAAGGAGCTGAAAGGAGAAGTGAATGCATGCAA
Source organism: Elephantulus edwardii (assembly GCF_000299155.1). Lineage (NCBI taxonomy): Eukaryota > Metazoa > Chordata > Mammalia > Macroscelidea > Macroscelididae > Elephantulus > Elephantulus edwardii. The sequence goes on along the minus strand of NW_006399962.1, from coordinate 1,794,740 downwards.
GCCTTGATTTCTGCACCAAGCTCTCTTCTCTGTAGATCTTACATAATTAGATGCCTTCAGAAAGCCTGGGTGGCTAGTGGAGTTTCTGTTATCAGGGAGCCATGGCTAGGGCAAGGGGCTGAGGTGATGGGGAGGAGAAGTAATGTGAAATGAAAGCTTCATCTACATCTACACCTAGCTAATTGGAATGGAGGGAGAAACAGAAGGAAGGGGACAAGTCCCAACATGGGGAAGATAATCTAGACGGAGCTTTGGAGAGAATGTTGAGAGATTTATTTGAGTGGAAGATGAGTTAATCTGTATATATCATTGGTGAGAATGGTGCCAGTCTTTGGGGGGTCAGAGAGAATGCTGAGTCTGGGAAACAGACTCCCTCTGCTCACCCTTCTCTTGCCTTGGTGCCCTAGGGCTTCTGGCTGCTTCTACACTTGACTTTTATCTTGTCTGCCCAATGCCACTTTTCTGATGTATCCTTGTCTTTTTCTAAAGGAAGTTATCTTCAAGCAACTTTTCCAGGGAGGGCATAGTGACCATTCTAGAATGTCCTAGTAGTCCCATGTTCCAAAAATATTTGGCTTACCAAAGAGACCATGAGTTGTCTATGCCCATCTATCTTGGCACATTCTCAGCTCCCCACCCTTTTCTTTAGCCTAAACCATGCAGCTTTTCACTACCACCCCATGAATCCCTTACTGGGAGGGCCAGACTTGGCTGTTCTCTCTACGGACAGAAACATGTCAGATTTCTGATAAAAGTCAGTCTCCCAGGCATCTAGACCTCCCACTGTTATTGGCTGGGGGTGGAGGGGCCCTCCTCGAAGCTGAGAAGTAATGATGAGGAAAGAGGGTCAGAGTCTGGCCTCAGGTCTTTTAGGAAGTAGGAGTGAGAGAGAGTTGTAAGCCAAAAGTCAAGTCTGGACTGTTCGATTTTTTTTTTTTTTCATTTCAAAACTATTAATACTTTTCAATTCCAATATGAAAAAAGAAGTCAGAGGTCTGGGCAGGGACAGGCCCATAGTGTTTCTGCTTGGTGACTAAATGTCATGACAAACCTTTCTAAGCATGACCAGATAGCCAAGGAAAGTTTAAAAAAAAATCATAAACCCTGCTAGAGCAGACCCACCCTTCTAGGGGCAAGACAAAGAAGTGAGGGTGGGGAATGGAGTCTGGTAAGCAGATTATCCCTTCTGCGACGTGGTCTAAAGTCAATGTGATGGTATATGGCTGGCGTCATCTCATTAGAAATAGGGTCTGACAGGGAATGTAAAGACTGCACAAGGCCTTGTCCTTCCCATCAGAAGCAAGCATGCAAAGTGGGAGAACCAACCAGGTGCACACCAGATGCACAATTACTTAGCTCATGCTGTGATAAATGCTTAGCCAGCAGCATCTGTGGACATTACGGAAGCCCCAAAAGGGCAGTGATTGAATCTTTCCTCAGGCCACTGAACATTATTAAGATCTGAGTTGGTCCATGAAGGTTGCACATGATATGACCAGGAGCAGGACTGTGCAGGCAAAGGCAATGCAGTATCCTCAGGGCCTTCCTGATGGGGCCAAGTGTATCCTTCCCACCTTGGTGAGGGCAGCCTCAAGCACCTTGCTATAGTAATTCTAACCAGGTTAGTCACACAGGCCACAGGGGGAGCACATATTTCTTGGTCTCCTGCCCCAGGATGAGAGAAGAGATGATGACAGTCTGCCTCCACAGGTCTGTCTGTCCACAACTATAGTTAATACTCCTTTTAGGCACCCCCTTCCACATAGCTATCTGTCTATAAACTGTAGGTTGATGCTCCTCTCAGGTACCAGGACGGTCCGGGTCTTCGGTCTGATTGGGGCAGCACCCGGCTCAGGCCGAACCTCAAAGTGCATCAAGATCTGGAAAAGGAGAAAAAAGGATATCATTATAGGAAAGGTCTATGATGAGAGGTTCAATTGGTAAAAAAACCCAAGCCCAATATAACAAAGCAACATACACTTCACTGTCACCGAGTTGACTGACCCATGGTGACCCTGCAGGTCAGAGAACTGCCCTTAGAGTTTCCAAGGCTGTAAATCTTTGTGGAAGCAGACTGCTTGATCTTACTCTCCTGGGGAGGCTGGCGGGTTCCCATTCCTGATTTTTTGGTCAGCGGTCTAATTATTTAACTCCTGTGCCATCAGACATTAGTCAATATTAAGGTGGTCAGTGTTGGGGTGGTATCTGTGGGGGACTTCAATTAATGAGAGTAAAGAATAATGGCAGAGAAAAAGAACCCAGCTACCCTTGCTCACCCGCCAGGCCTATAATAAACCTGCTGCTGTTTAGCCAATTCAGACACACAGTGACCCTCCACTGGGTCTCTGAGTCTGTAAATCTTTATGGGACGAGACTGTCCAGCTTTCTCTGAAAGATCAGCTGGATTTAAACTGCTGGTCTTTTGATTAACAGTCTGACTCATTACGTGCTATGCTACCAGAAATATATAATAGGATTGCCATAGTTCAGAGGCAAATTGAATATGTTTCCTACTAAATTTTATATGTCTTCCAGTGTTCCTACATCAGATGCCTCTGGAAACGCTATAAACACCATAAACACAAAGAAATCATGTTAATTATAGAACAGAGTTCATGTCTTTTGTTCACAGGGTCGCTATGTATTCGACTTGATGACACTTAACCATTGCTAAGTGAGACTAGTGTTGCTATATTTTGGAGGAACTTCTACTTTCACTCCTTGTCAATTTGCTTTACTGAGGTAATCTGGTTTTCTGTAATGTTGAACCTGTGCCACTGGGGTATCAAATACCATAATGGTTTACCAGTGTGGACAGTGTTTGGTGGAGCTCCCAGTGGTAGGACAGCTTTGGAAGCAGGAATGGCATCCACTTCCTAAACCATATGTCTATGGAAACTCTATGAACTTGGAGAAACTTAGAGAAAGGCAATATGTCTTTTGTTCATAGAGTTGCTATGAATTATGCTCAACTTGACGGCAATCAACAACAACAATGTTAATTAGAGAATAAAAATTCCCAGCTCTAGGTCCAGGTCTCTATCATCAAGGCAGTGTGTATGGTTTAGAGCACTCACCTGAACTAAAGCCATTTGCAGCTCAAGCTCTGCCAGGCGCCTCCCCATACAACTTCGTTTGCCAAACCCAAAGGGGAGAGAGGCAAAGGGGTGGGGGGCTGGGTCCTCCCCCAGCCAGCGAGCTGGATGAAAAGAATCTGGTTCTGGAAACTGGGCAGGGTCTCGAGAAGTGCAATAGTGACACAGAGTGACCAGTGTCTGGGGGGAGAGGAACACAAACTTGTAAGTCTGGGTCTAGGAATGTGGGGTGGGGCATTTAGAATACAGGAGGAAAGACATGTTGACTAGGACAAAAGCAGGAAAGTCTGCAGCCAGGAACCTCTCCAAATTATTAAGGAGCAACAGTGTCAGTTTGAGGACTAAGGTGTGTCTGATTCAGGCCATGGTCTTTTCACTCACTTGCTAGGCATCTCAGAGCTGGGCAATGAATAAGGATGACAAAAAAAGAATTGATGCCTTTAAGTTGTGGTGTGGAGAAGACTACTATATATCCCATGGACCGCCAAAAGAACGAATGATATGTCTTGGAGAGAGGCAAAGATGGTAACGCTTCATCTTACATTATTGCAGCATGTTGCCTAGGAGAGGCTATTCCTTGGAAAGGGACAGCTTGCTTGGAAAGGCAAAGAAGAAGCAAAGGAGAAGAAGACCCTCAACCAGATGGATTAACACAGTAACTGCAGCAGCAGCTTGAGCGTGTCAGAGATTGTGAGGATGGTGCACGATAGGACAGGGTTCAGATCTGCTGTTTACTATAAGTGAACTCAACTTGATGGCCCCTAACAACAACAACAGTTAGTGATGGGGAAATTTTCTGGTGCTACATTTCGAATGATTTCTTGATTGCCCCATTTTATTCCACAGCACAGCATTCATGCCCACAGGAGTGTCTGAAGGACTTAAGGGGAACATGAGAAAAGCACCAAGAGCCAAGTTAATAAGGGATGGGTTTAGCAAAAAGGGCTCACAGATTCTACTCACATTTTTTGGAATAATGTAATCACCCACACGAATATCTTTGTCTGGGACACGGGAATTCCCAGGTACCACGGGGTATAGTCTGGGTGGCAGAACACAAGAGAGACAGCAAGGTGAGACTGGAAGCTTGCTTTCATCTTCTCCAAAAACTTCTAAACCTGCTTTTGGTCAGGAGTGTCATTTTTCTTTGCTCTCTCTCCCTGTCTGGCCCACTCTCTGCTTCTCCAATTCTTCCCCAGCATTTTCCCTCGATCCTCTTTTCCTTCCACCTCACCTCAGCACCTCCTTGATCACAGCCTTCAGCAGGGGCAGCTGGGACAGAGCAGTGGCTGAGGGGTGGGCACATGAGCTGGGACCCAGGGCAGTAACGATCTCCGAGTGGAGCGCTGTCTGGACTTCCGGATGCCGAGAGAGCTCATACAGAGCCCAAGAGAGAGTGTTGGACACCTGAGGGCACGAGTGAGAGGTCAGAGGAACTGCATGTGGGGACACAGAAGGCAGAATATGGGGCAGTCTGGGGCAAAGGAGATGCTAAGCCGAGCTTGCCTAAAGAACAGCATTGGATTCCCTGCAGCAGGAAGGGAAGTGTCTGTGGAGGCTAAAATTTGCAAGTGGTCAGAGCTTAGAGGGAGACCCTCACCGTGTCCACTCCTGCCAGTAGCAGTTCTGTCACATTCCCGAGGATGGACGGGGCTGGCAGTTTTTCTCGGAATAAGAAGTAGGTCAGATGTGCTCTGCGTCCCATGTCTCCCTCAGGCCCTTCCTGGTTCCTCGTGGCCACCTCAGCCTCTCGCTGTTCCACGTGCTGCTGGGCTGCAAGGGGAAAGTGGCATAGTGATGTCTCACCACTCCTGGACAGCGCTCCGGTCCCCAGCCCCTTCTTGCTGCTGTGCCTTACCAAATGCAAACATCTGGTCCCAGTCCCGGCAGAGGCGGTCCCAGGGCCCGGGAACCAGGCGGTGCAGCCAGCTGGGCATCGCCATGGTTAGCAGCGTGGACACAAACACAGAGCCCACGGCGCGGATGAAGGTCTCCGTGTCCCGCGGCACTTGGGCCTCCAGGCAGCCGAGGCGCGAGCCCAGCAGCACGGCGGCGATGCCTGGCCGGGAGGGGGCGCTGTCAGGGCTCCGAGCCGGGTGCCTCCCGCGCCGGCCCGGGTGTCGGCTAGGACTCACCTTCTAGTCCGAACTTATAGAACTCTCCCGCCACGTCCCGAACCAGGGCGGGGGGCCCCGCGCCCAGACCCCGCTGGCACCGCAGTCGCCTCACGAGGTCGCCGACCACGTTGTCCAGGGTCCCCGCATAGCGGGCCGCCGACTGAGGCCGGAGAAGGAGCGGAGCCAGAAGGCTGCGGAGCCGCTGCCATTCTTCGCCGTCTCTGCAGGGTGTGCAGAGAGAGCACCTCAGGGGAGGAGTGGGCGCTGTCTGCTCCCTCGGGGTCAAGAAACCTTCCCCGCTTAGGCCTGTCTGTCTCCGCGTTACTCATTTCCTGCCCCAGTGCGTTCCGGGTTTCTGGGTAACCTGAGTCACTGAACCATACGTCCCATCTAGGTCCTGGTACCCTCTCTTCCACCGGTTCCCCCTGTTCCTAGCATTCTGGCTTCACAGGCAAAGGGGTGCGGGGAGGGGCAAGGGAAGGACTCTGCCCTAATTTAGGTGAAACAGTTGACTCTCTCCAGGCCCCAAGGCATTTCTGTTTGGGAATCTGGCCCCTTAGGGGGTCATTGCAGGCTGTCCGGGCTTGGGGTGCGGCGCTGAGGACTCACGCAGTGAGTAGCCCGCAAGCTCGCTGGCGCAAGCGTCGGTGCTCCGTCCAAGGTGAGAAGCTGCAGCGCTCGGGTCGAGGTCCCTCTTGTCGCAGCAACTGCTCAATCAGCTCAGGAGCGGCCACGTAGACTGTGCGCACTGTCCCGAAGCTGGCCGACCACACGGGCCCGAAGTGCTTGGCGCCCTGCACCTGGAGAACAGGTAGAAGGGATACTGGAGACCTGGGCTCAGAACTCCAGCTTGACCCATGTCAAAGCCGAGAGGATGGAGACGGAGCCTTCTGCCCAGCTAGAGTTGGTTTCCTGATCCTCCTGCGCTTTCCTCCCCTTTCCATGCCTAGGAAGTTTATGTGATGTGCACAAACCAGAGAATTTTGCGTAAAGACACCTAGGATCTCTGTTGGATTATCTAGCAGAGCTAACCTTCCAGGCTGCGTAACTAGCTCATGCCGTGTCCCTACTGAGTGAATTGGAAAGCCTGTAACTTTAAATAGAACACATCTGCACCTAGCTAGAGCACACCCAGAGACCACTGGCTTCCAGCGTTTCCTCACAGCGAGTTGGGTGGTTCTTTATTTGAGAGCTCACCTAGGCAGGAACGTTAGCTACAGCCCCCAGTTTCAGCTTTTTCATAATTTGTGGGCATCCATCTGCTTGGACCCTCTGCACTAGACCGTCCTTTCTTGAATTGTCAGAACTCTTTTCTCTAGTTCTCATTCCTAGGAACGGGGCACACCCCTACCTGCAGCTCGTGTAGCCGTGAAAATCCCCCCTTGCAGAAGAGTTCGGCTAGGAAACCTGGTGTGGAGGGCCCTGGGATGTCAGCCAAATTCCGCGGTGCTGAGTCGGAGCCTCTCGAGCCCAATGAGGCACCCAGGTCAGGAGCCCAGAGGACCCGATGAAATACCCTAGAAGCGAGCTTGAGAGTTTGGGTCATGATTTGGTTCACGAAGCCTGAAGGTGCTTCTCCAGAGCATCTTGCTGGCTTTCCAGAACCTCTATTTAATCTTTGGGTGAGGCTGGGGCAACGCCCCTCTCCACACTCTTCAGCCAATCCCTTCTCCGTAGTGGTCCATGCTGAGGATTCTCACCCAGTGGATGCCTCTGAAGGAACTGTAGGCGGGGCTGGGGCTGTCTTTGCAACTCCCTATGGACCTCCCTCCCAGCTGCTTGCTAGTGGGTGGCCTGCCTCAATTTCTTCTCTAGGTCTACTATGTAGTCCTGCAGGATGTGTCTTCTCTGGGAAAAGCCTAAATGAAATCTATTATGGAGCAACCAGTTTAGTTTTAGGTGACTTTTAGGCTTTGTTCTCCCCAAAATGTATGTTGCAGACCCTAATCTCTATTTAATCTCTAAATTAGAATCCTATTTGCAAATGGTTCTTTGTTAAAGAGGCAGAATTCCTGTATGAAATCTCTTGAGATACATTGTTGTGTATGGGACTCATAGCTAACCCTCCCACAAGTTTTCAGAAGCAGTAAATGGCATGGGAAGAGACTGCCCATTTTTCTACCATCAAACAGCTGGTGGATTTGAACCAAGTGCCTTTGGGTTGACAGTACAACTCCTTACCATTAAGTCACCAGACCTGCAGATATAAAAGAGATTAAATAAGCAAGTCAGAGAAACAAAGAAAGGGAAGACATAACAAGCCATATGAAGACTGCAGAAGAGCAGAAACTAAGAATTGACAAGGTGCTTTTTCCAGAGACAGGGATAAGGAAACTAAAGTTGAGATTTCTGGGCTCCTGATCTGTGAGAAAATAGATTTGTCTGTTAAAGGCATCCACATGTAGCATTTGTTATAGCAGCACTAGGTAATACTACATGAGTCAACCTTTGGTATTCCCATCACTTCCCCAGGGAGCCAAGGCCCTCAAGCCTATCCTTAGGGATTCCCCATCCTCTAGCTTCTCTGGGAAGAAAAGAAAGAGAGTCGTGTAATCTCCACAACTCAGCTCATCTGGGTTACATAATTTGTGGGCAGAATTTTCTTTCACTAGGAAAGATCATCTCTATTCTACAAGTTAGGCAAATGGCAGAGTGTATTAATGGGTTAAATTGGCTCCAGAAACTCTCACCCTTATTGGGGGGTGGGTGGGTAAAGGAGTGTCAAGAAGTGACACCTATGTTTATTGCTGTTATTCACAATAGCAGAGATGGAAGCAACTCAAGTGCCCATCAACAAATGAATGGGAAAACGATGGTATAGTTACATAATGAAATACTGTGCAGCACTGAAAAACAAGGAACTCAGAAAATATTACCCATGGGTGACCCTGGAGGACGTTAAGTGAAATATCACAGTCACATAAGGACAAATACTGCATAACACCACTCTTGTAAACAGGACATGGGGGTTAGGGGAAAACTAAGAGGGGATAAATAATGAACACTGCCTTAGAACAGATGAAAGAACTGTTTAAAAGGAAGTCAAGAAGTTGAGTGACGGGAGCTCTGGTGGCCTAGTGGCAAGGAGCTGCAACTACAATCCCAAAGGCACACAGTTCGAATCCACCAGATGCTCTGCCGGGAAAAGGAGGAACAATCTCCTCCTGTACCAGTCAGATCTGATTTGACAGTACACTCACACAAAAATAAAAAAAAATAATAAAAATAAAAGAAGTTGAGTGTCTTTAGTCAACATGTTACATCCTTCCAGCTGTGGGCATCTGGGACTCGAGGAGCAGAAATGAAGAACTTTTTGCAATTTAGAAAAACTCAGATACTCTCTTGCATTCCTGGATTAAACAAGGGCTGGGGCTTAGAATTCCCACATGACCCAGCCCAAAATGGGAGCTTTATGGTTAGCAGTCCCTTGCCATTTTAGTCTTTGAAGCCTCCTCAGTTTAGCTTGCTGCTCCTTGCTTCTTCCCTTCTTACCCACGCCCACTGCCACCAGACTCTGTGCCTGCCAGCCAACTCTGAAATCGAAGGTTAACATGAAGAGTTTCCACATCCATACTGTCCTGAGATTCTTCAGAGACAGCAATGAGAGAGAGGTTCCTCGCATCCAGTCTTAGGCAAGGAGAGAATGAGAAGATGGTAAAGGACTTTCTAAGAAAAAAATCATGGCATGGGCACGCGCACACATACACACATTATCCCCAGTACTGCAAAGAAAAGACAAGTGGACAGGTGATTTGAGACCAGCAGGTAGTTTAGATATATTGTGGTGCACTGTGTTCTTCACTTGAGCTGAGATTTCAGAAAGGAGGGCTAAGGGGAGTGCAAGAATCCACACCCCACCAAGACGCCCCCCTGGTGAAAGGTCTTCTGATCTTTCCAGTCAGCTTCTTTCGCTGCTTACAGCAGAGGGACAAGGAGAGAGGAGTCGGGGGTAGTTGTGAGCCTAGGGCTCTGTTCTGGCAAGTTCCTCTATTTCTTTGACCCATCACTGCCTCTCACTTCCAGCCTGATCTTTTTGGCCTCTTAAAGAAGAGTTCCAGCTAAGGTAGGATGAGCAGTTAAGAGACCAGGAAGAATGGGACTGGGAGTCACTGCCTGGAGACTAGGATCTTGTATTCTTCGGAAGATGGCTGGGAAATTCTTCCCTCCACTGCGTAGAACCTTCTTTCCCTCTTCAGTTGAGGTGCCCAGATGTCTGATAATGGGATCTTCACTCTAGGAGAAGAAAGGAATCAGATAAGTTCGTGCTCATCTTTCAGTCTCTGGCTTCTAGACGCCCATCTCATATTGCTAGCACTGAGAAAGATACAAAGAACATTCTGGAAAGGTTTGCATTTTTGCAAATTTCCTAAGGTTCTTTACTTACCAGCTCCTCTAGAGGTACACGTTCAAACAGAGGGTGCCCTTCAAAATGGGTGCACATCCAGTTGTGTAGCTCCAGCACATCGGTTATGGTGTATACCAGGCCCTGCATAAGTAAAGTCAGTCTAGACAGAGGGCTGCATGCATTTGAATGATGGAAGGATAAGTGTTAGCCCCTAATCCAACTCCCATTTAATTCTCAGGGAGGTGCCCTGAACAGACCACTCGCCCTACCCTTCCTCCTACGCACCCCTACTCTCAGCACGTAGGCATATTCTGCCAGTAGTGTGGGACTGATGATTCGCCACTTGTGCTTCGTCCTCTTGAAATGTGGGTCCGGGAAGAGGAAGAACATTTTCGTCAGCTGTGAGACAGACAGACATGCACAGACAGGATGGTAAGGGCCTGGCTTCCACCCCTGTCTGCCTTCCAACCTAAACCACTAGGGCCCCTCCCCACCTGGCCCTTTCGGAAGAAGTTAGGAAGATGCTTCATGGCATTACTACGGAGACAGGCGATGTTCTGGAAGCCGCCTCCTGGAGTTGCACGCAGGGCCCGAATCCGGTCTTGTACATAGTCTGAAACCTTTACCCGAATCTCCAGGCCTAGAATCAGGGTATCTGGGAACAGTGGTGACAGTTCCACTAGATAGAAATAGAAATGGAATAATCAAACCAGGCAGTAAGAAGTGTAAAGGAGTCAATACAAGAAAACAGTCTACAATCTGTAGCTACCTAGGAATGACAACTATGGATAGGGAGCTATGTACAGTTATAAACCCAAAAAGTCAGAACCTGTGTGTAAAGCAGGAACCTGTCAGAGGAGGAAAATACAAATATCTTCCACCAAGTAGAGAGTAAGGGAGCTCTGGTTGTCTAGTGGCAAGAAGCTTTGTTGTAATTCCAAAGGCATAGGGTTTTAATCCGCCAGTTTCCTTGAGAAATGGACTGGCAATCTTCTGTGCGATTTACTATGTCTGAAAACTTGCTGTGGAGTCAGCTATGAGTTGGTTCTGACTCAACCGTCACACAGCAAGTAGAGAGCAACAAAAAACTGGTGACCACACCCTGGAGAAAGATAAGGGAGTCCTGTGGAGTACTGGCTCTCCCAGGGTTCGCTGTATATAAATAGGCTGGGAAAACATTTGCAAATACTTTAAAAGTTTTCATATATTATTTAAGTCTTACAACATTATGATATATTGTAAAGACTGAGGCAACTCAAATAAGAAATGCCCAAAGTCACAGAACTAAGAAAAGTTAAGAGTAGGAATCTGAACCAAGGTTTTCTACCATGTTCTTCCCTTTGTCATGCAATTATTTGTATGAGAAGATCTAAAAATAGGGACGCTTAGTTGCATGCATGACATGGACAACACAAGAGGGACTTGAAAACACAAGAGAAAAGTGGCAGGAATGAATACTGGTAGGGAGGGCAGAAGTCAGAAGGGAGGTGGTGGAATCCCTGAGAAAGATGGTTCAGGATCACTGGCTACAGGGGCTTATCTCTGACGCTTGTGCTCACCTGCTCACTGACCCAGAACCTAGAAGGTGAAATGGCTCATGGAAGAACTGGGGCCCAGGGTGGGGCTAGACAGGAGAATGTAGGCTCAAAGAGGCATTTGAGGTAGCCCCCTCCTTTCTCCAGTTCAAAGTCCACAGACTCAGAGTAGAGGGAAGGTGGAGTCTTTCCACACTGATGTCACAAGTATCTGGTCCAAAGGGAAAAGGCCAATGATGGGCCTTACCAAACCTGCTGAAATGGCAGAACCTACATTATTCCCTGTCCTTGCTCCAAAGGAAGGGCCAGAAATGTTACCTAACAGGCCACCATAGCCACAGCCTATGTCTGCAAACTCCACTTGGGCCTGAGGTCTCTTCTCTTTCTTATCCTTTGGGTCATCATGGCTCTGATTTTGGGTCAGTGGAGCAAAAAACTCTGGGTATAGTTCAGACCAGTCCATTTCCTCTGGCTTCACAGGGCTATAGGAGAAAAGACGTGAGAGACGTGAGAAGCTTGGCCAAACAATGCAGAAGTGTGTGTGGGAGGAGCTGTGTGAGCATGGGAGGAAAGCACCCTTAACCTCTAGTGTGAATCACGGGCTCATCATGAGATCTGTGATTGCTGACATGTCCATCTTCGTTTTGAGAGGTTACTGTGATCCTGGCTGAGGCAGAAATATGTTTCCCTTCTAGCCATCAACTTCCTACATCCCTGGGATGTTCCTATTTTATTAATTTTGTAGGTAATGGATGGGGCACTGGAGACTAGGGTGTGCCTGATCCAGGCTATGTCTTCGCAATTGCATGCTATGCATCGGAGAGTTGGACAGTGAATAGGGATGAGAGAAAAAGAATTGATGCTTTTGAGTTGTGGTGTTGGAGAAGTGTTGAAAATACCATGGACTGCTAGAAGAACAAACAGGTTTGTCCTGGAAAGGGTGAAGCCAGAATGTTCCCTGGAGTCATGGATTCTGGGGCTTTGTCTGACATACTTTGGGGCATGTTGCAAGGAGGGACCAATCCTTGGAGAGAGGCATCATGTTTGGGAGAGTGGGGGGACGGCGCAGGAGAGGAAAGCCCTCAATGAGATGGATCGATTCTGTGATTGGGGTGGTGGGAGTAAGTACAGGATAGAGCAGGGTTTAGGGTTCTTGTATATAGGGTCGCTATGAGTCGCAAGCGACTCGACGCACATAACAACAACAACTAAGCCGTAGGCAAGATTGAGAGTATGTGTGTGCATTTTTATTAAATTCAACAAAGGAAACCGAAAGGTGAATACTACATAATAATTTTTTTTCACTCAGGTCTAAATTCTTTTTCTTCTCCATGACTTCCAGGTCCATAGACTTCTTTCAGAACGCCACACCCACTCCAAATCAGTCAGCCCTGCCCTCTGTTACACCCCCTGAACCCACTCCTAAGAACACAAAAGGTGTCCAGTGGAGTCTCCAGGATCTAGCCCAAGTCCTTCTTACTGTCTCTTTGCTTTGACCTGCGCAAGGCTGTTGTGAGAACCCTGCCTTCCTTTCTCTCCCCATCATGCCCGTGCTTCCCGTCCTGCTCACTCACTAGCGCAGCGTATGGTCCGCCATGGGGTTGGAGTGTGCACGTTGCCGGTAGTAGCGCTTCTGGGGCTGCGAGGCCTCTGCTCCGGTAGCATCTTCGGTCTCAGCTCCCGCCATGATCCGCAGTCCGGGATTTCTACACTGAACCCACGTGGAGGCCAAGGCACCGGGCGCACGATAGTGACGCAGCTCTACAGGTTGCGAGAAGACCCCGCCTCTTAAAGAGCCAAGCGTGAATTTAGCTGCGCTGGGGGGGATCGCCGAGACGGTCGCATGTCACGGTCTGACCTGGCAACGCCAGACCCTGGCACCAACTTCTTTCCCTTTTAGCGGGCTTCTGCCTGAGTCTGGGTTACTCTCCTGGCTGCAGACAACTGTGCGCCCCTCTTGTGAAAGGGGTTTGAGGATCCCGCGTCCCACGGTGGGATTAATCCTCTCTCTCTCAGCTCCTCTCTCCGGCCTCAGACCATTCGGCTGGGTCTGACTCGCGGCGTCCAGCTTGAGTCCCGTCCGGTGTGCGTGGGAGGCCAGGGCGGGGGAGAACAGCCCCTCTTTCTACTTCTAGGAAGTCAAACTGGAGCTAGGAGAGCGAACTCGGGGAGGCGGGGCTCGGTGTCCGAGGGCGCCCAGGCGGCCCGCGGCCCCCGCCCCGCCCCGCTGCAGATCCGGGATCCGAGCGCGCGACGTGGCACCCGGGCTTCCCCGGCTGGATGGCTGACTCCGGCGCAGAGGCCGAGTCGGAGCCCGAATCGGTGTTCCCTCGCGAGGTCGGACTCTTCGAGGACTCTTACTCGGAGAAGAGTCGGTTCTGCTTCTGCGGGCACGTGCTGAGCATCACGCAGAACTTCGGGTGCCGCCTCGGCGTGGCCGCGCGCGTGTGGGACTCGGTGAGGAGTGGGCTCCTCTGGTGAAGGTCCGGGCGTTGTGGGCTCGGACTCTTGACAGTGGGAACCATCTCAGCGACAGTTTTTGGGTTTTTTTTTTCTCTCTCTCTCTTTGTCCTCCCGTAGGCTCTGAGCCTGTGCAACTATTTCGAAAGTCAAAATGTGGATTTTCGAGGCAAGAAGGTGATCGAACTGGGCGCGGGCACGGGCATCGTGGGGATCCTGGCTGCGCTGCAGGGTGCGTGAACTGGCTTTCCTGCGGGAGGGAGTATGGGGGGAGCAGGGATGTGAAGAAAATGGCACTTTTAGGGCTCTTGAGGGGAGGGGAGTGGCTTTGCCCTGTTGGGTTCCTTTCCTTTTCTGCATTTTTGTTTGTTTTTTTGTTTTTCCAGCTGTGTCATGCAGCCCTGATTGGCTGTCAGAGCACCCAAGGTGGTTGATTTCGTGGCGGGAAATAAAAATCAGCAGGCTTTAATGGAATAGTGTTTGCCATGTTGTTTTCCATGATTTCATGGAGAATGCTACTTAAAATTTCTTAATTCTGGACAGGATATTTTGTTAAAATATATACATGGACATACCTTGTAGAGAAAACAACCAGAGAGACTGACAATATCTCTCACGAATCCTTTATGACTTCGTTGTGAATGTTTTTAATGCTTTAGATTTTGATTGCTTCGGAGAAGCAAGCTTATATGGGTTAGGGTGTGTTTTGGGGGATGGGGTTTGTAATCAAGCATGCACAGTGGGAGAAGGAAAAGGTAAGGAAAAATTCTTCAACTTTGTCAAGAACTAGCAACTTTAGCAGTTAGAACATATAAAGCAGTCTTCCCCATAATATGTATACTGCTTTCCTAGGAAACTTCATACCTGTGAAGGGGTCAGTTTGTAAATGCCATTTTAAGGTGTGAAAGTACAGTAATCTAATGGACAGACAAAACTCCACAGCCAAAAGGAAAAAACAAAAACAAAAACCCTTGAACACTTATACAGTCATCTTCCTAGGAAAGCAAATTAACATATCCTTATTGATAGGAAAAGAATTAGGTTACATTAAGGGACATCTTCCCAGAGGTGGGCATTCATTCATTCTTCATTCATTCAACTAACATGGTATTCTGAGTCTCCTGTGTGCCAAAAATTATGGCAGATAATGGAGATACAACAGTGCATAAGACAAAGTGCCTTCCCCTAGGAGGACTGGTGGCCTAGTGGTAAGAAGCTACACTGCAATCCTGATAGTTCATAGTTTGAATCTACCAGCTGCTCTTCTGGAGGAGGATGGAATGTCTCCTCCTATGTGATTTATTGCCTCTGAAAACCCAATGGAGGGTCAGCAATTGGTTGGTTCTAACTGATCAGCACATAACAGCAGCACGTTTCTTAGGGTCTAGAGAAGAGAGGGCAGGATGTTACCACATAAGAACTTGGGTAAGGGGTGTGTAGGGAGTAATAGGTAGTTTCTGGCAGTGTCTAATTTTGACTCCTTGGGATTCTATCAAGGGGAGGCTCTGTCAACATAGGAGACGAAGACCCTAGATGAGATGGATTGACACAGTGACTGTGGCAATGAGGACAGGTGTGTCAGAGACAAGCATATTGGTTTGGGGTAGGACAAGGGTTTAGAGCTATTCATAGGGTTGCTGTAAGTCATTGTCAACTTGACGACCCATAACAACAACATACATACATCTACATATGTTGACCTTTGGTGAGCTGTCTCATGTGCACTGCACCACCAGGGCTCCTTAAAATCAAGTAAACTCAAACTTGGAACTGATTCTTATATGTATCTCATATATATACATCTTCCAAGCTTAGAAAATTCTATGAGGAAGTTCTGTCACATAGGGTCATTATGGGTCTAAATCAACTCAATAGCATCTATTAACATAGATGTACACTTGGAGAAAATACAGCTTTTCTATACTGTGCATTAACCAGAGGTTTCAGAGACTACAGCCTGTATGAAGATCCCAAGGAAGGAAACATCAAGGTATCCTTGAGGAGCTAACAGAGGGCAATGTGATTAGAATGCAAGGAGCATGGGAGGGGGAGAGGCAGAGACATGCTACACATGTTGACTCTATCCTTAAAGCATCCAGAAACCACGGAAAGATTTGGAAATGTGGGAGGCATGTGATTACAGTCG
This sequence comes from Elephantulus edwardii, assembly GCF_000299155.1. NCBI lineage: Eukaryota > Metazoa > Chordata > Mammalia > Macroscelidea > Macroscelididae > Elephantulus > Elephantulus edwardii. The sequence continues at coordinate 1,779,042 of NW_006399962.1, read as the reverse complement.
CATTTTGAAATGACCACCCTGTCTGGTGAATTAAGTGGAGGCCTCGGCAGGGTTAAGCAATAGAAGTAGGCAGACCAGTTTGACTAATTATAGTAGTCCAGGCAACTGATGGTGGTAGCTTTGGCTGGAGAGCTGTCAGTGGAAATGAAGATATAAAAGAAAATTCAGTGGATACTCAGGAGAATCAATAGGACTTGAACAAGGATATCAAAGTTGGAGGGGGAAGGCTGTGTCAAAGATGAGGGTCAGGTGGACTCACTGAAACATCAAAGGCGATTGGAGAAACAGCATTGGTGGCCACTTCAAATGTCCACGTGGGGGAAGTTTAAAGGCTGTTGTGAAAATTTAAGCAAGAGACAGCAGCGCCCTGAACTAAAATAGATATGACAGGAAGAGGAGTGCACAATCTGGAGAGTCGTAAGGACATACAACCCACAGAACTGGCTGATTGCCAGGATGAGAGAAAAAAACCAGATGACACCCAGATTTCTGATTCAGCAGCTGAATAGGGGACAAGAGAGAAACTATTTCTTTTGAAAATAGATACTCCACTACAAATTATATGCATTCACTCAACTTTTTAACTTAAGTGCCAGCTTCTCATCCACCTATTCACAGAAAAACTGTTGCTGACACTCATTCTTCCTGATGAGAGCCTCTGATGGATTCAGACTGCCTGAGAAGTGCTGCCTTTGGTTAGCACTTGATAGTACTTCAGAGGACACACCAGAGTTCCCAGAGTCAGGCGTGGGGCTGATAAGTGGACTTTGGACTTAAAAACATGGAAGGTAGTAATGACCTTGACTAGAGCAAGTGGAGTGGAGGGGGCATTATGGGGCACTAGTCAGATTGGAATGGACCAAAGAAAGAGACTCTGAGAGAGAAGAATGAGAAGTCTCCTCCTGTGTGATTTACACAGAAACCCACTGAAGGGTCAGCATCACGTTGGTTCCAAGTTTGAGTTTACTTGACTGTATGGAGCTCTGGTAATGTAGTGTGCAACACATTCACACATGAGGCTGCTACCCATAAGATCAGCAGTTCGAATCCACCATAAGCCCTGTGAGAGAAAAATGTGTAGTTTCCTCCCATAAAGATTTATAGCTTTTGAAACGTGATTAAGGGTCCCTATGAGTCAGAACTGATTTGATAGCAGTGAGGGTTTTATGTTTGCTTGTTTTTACTAGACTTCATAGCATTTGAGATCCTCCTCCTTGAAATATTTTCTTTGGTTTTCAAAGCATCAAACTTCTGTATTATTCCTGCTTTGCTGGTTACTCCTTTCAAGTTTTGTGTATTGATTCCATTTCATTTTTACAGTAAAAAATTCAAGTGCCTTAGGCTTGAGGGGCAGCCCTTTGACCTCTACACTTTTCTCTCTATACTCATTCTCAAGCAATTCCATTTTAGGCATTTGAATGCCTTTTCTATGTTGATGATCCGATGACTCCTCTATTTCTGCCCCTCCCTTTCCAAACTTGTTTGTGTTACCTACTCAGTATCTCCATTTGGATTGTCTGATAGACAATTCAAATTTTATATGTCCTGTAATAAACTCATGATGTTCTTGTTTAAACTTGCCACTCTTGCTGTCTTCCTCATCTAAATGAATGGCAGTTCTGTCTTTTTGAGTTGGTTGGGCCAAAAAATCTTGGAGTCATTTTCAACTTCTTCCTCTCTAATATCTTATGTCCAATCTGTCAGCAAATCTTTGTGGTTCTACCTTCTATATATTCAGAATCTGGCTACTTCTTAACCATTGCTACTGTCTGATTCCAAGCATCATTGCTCACCTAGGCAGCAGCCTTCTAACGCTCCCCATGCTTCTGCTCCTCTGCAACTCGTTCTCATCACAGCAGCCAGAGAAATTCTTTTAAAGCACAAATTAGCCTGTACCATTGTTCCACTTAATTTGCTCAAGGACCTCTTCAAAGTACTGAGGAGCAATGATGTCAGTTTAAAGACTAGGACTAGGGTGTGTCTGATCCAGGCCATGATCTTTTCAGTCACCTGCTATACATCTGAGAGCTTGACAATGAGTATGGATGAAAAAAGTCTACAGCTCCAGAAGTCATTTGAGTTGTGTGTTAGAGTATTGACTATCCCATGAACAAATAAGAACAGGTATGTCTTAGGACAAGGTGCAGTCAAAGTGCTCCTTAGAAGTAAGGATGGCAAAACTTTGTCTCACATATTTTGGGAATGTTGTTAGAAGGAGTTATCCTTGGAAATGGTCATCATGCTAGGAGAAGTGGAAGGTCAGTGAAAAAGAGGAAGACCTTCAATGAGATGAATTGACACAGTGTTTGCAGCAATGGGCTCAGTTATGTCAGATGATGAGGGCAAGATACTTGACAGCACCTAACAACAAGAACCGTAGCTTCTCTGTTTTTTTAGCCTAGCCGTCCAGATACTCAATCTCTTTACAATAAGGCCTTTGAATCCCTAGTGGTTATGATTTGGTGCTTTGAATCTACTGGCTACTTTGCAGGAGAAAAATGAGCAGTCTCCTCCTGTGCAATTTACTGCCTCAGAAAACTAGCCAAAGGGTCAGCTGTGAGTCAGTTAAGAGTTGATGGTACATAACAACAGCAAAGACTTCTCTCCCTGGCCTGTTTGCTGTTCTGGCCTGTTAGACACATTCCTTCTTCAAGGTCTTTGTGCTTGCTTGTCCCTCATCTGGTACTCTTTAACCTAAGAGATCCACGTGCTTTGCTTCATTAGGTCCTCCAGGCCTTTATCCACATATACTTTCTCATATTTTCTAACCATACAGTTGAACACTGCATTTCCTACCCTATCCTATGATCACTTCTTATCCCCCTTTTCTGTTTCGTGCTTCACAATAGTGTCAAACACTCTGGTGGCATGACAGGTAAGTGCTTGCCTGCAAACAGAGTTTTGGCAGTTTGAGACCACTTAACACCACAAGAGAAAGATAGGGTGATTGGCTCCTGTAAAGATGGTAGTCATGGTAAGACTTATAGCTGTGCCCCACAGTAGGTTTCCAGAGGCTGTAAATTGTATGGAAGGAGATTGTCCATCTTTTTCCCTCACAGTCGCTGGTAGATTCAAACTACCTGCCTACCTTTGAGTTGGCAGCACAACTCCTTACCCACTAGGCCACCAGAGTCCCCCTCCTGTAAAGAGCACAGTCTAAAAATCCTAATGAGAGAGTTCTACTCTTTTATATATAGTCATTTGCTCACTCATTCCTTGCCCTCAAATTAGAACCAATTAATGGCTGACCCTCCGGTGGGTTTTTGGGAGTTCTAAATTACATGGATATGCCAGAGATTGTGCATTTGGCATAGGACAGGACAGAGTTCAGATCTCTTGTTCATAGAGTTGATGAGTTGTACTCAATTTGATGGCATCTAACAACAATAACAAATTGCATAGGAGGAGATAACCTAGTTTTCTCCCTAGGAGTCCCTGGTGCATTCAGACACTAGAGAGGCATCATCTTTGGGTTAGCAGTGCAACTTCTAAGATCGTTGTTGTTGTTGTTATGTGCCATCGAGTCACCTGCGACTCACAGCAACCCTATGTACAAACATCTAAACCCTATTCTATCCTTTGCCAATCTTACTGTCTTTGACATGCCTACCCCCATAACCCCAGTCACTGAATCCATCTCATTGAGGGTCGTCTTCTCCTGCGCTGTCCCTCCACCCTCCCAAGCATGAAATCCCTCTCCAAGAACGATCCCTCCTTGCAACATGTCCTAAGTATGTCAGATGAAGAATCCTTGCCTCTAAGGAGCAGCCTGGTTTAACCCTCTCCTAAGATGAATCTCTTTGTTTTCTTAGCAGTCCATGGTACCCTCAATACTCTTCTCCAGCACCACAGCTCAAAGGCATCAGTTCTCCTATCATACCTACTCATTGTCCAGCTATCTGATGCATAGCAAGTGAGTGCAAAGACCATGGCCTGTAACAGGTACACCTTAGTCTCCAGACTGACATCATTGCTCTTCAATACTTTGGAGAGGTCTCTGACAGCCGACTTCTGTGCAGTTCGTCTTTTTATTTCCTGGCTGCTGGCTCCTAGAGTGTTGATTGTGGAGCCAAGCAAACAAAAGCTGTTAACAGTCTCAATCTCTTCATCATCTATCAAGATGCTACCAATCAGCCCAGTGGTGAGAATCTTTGTTTTCTTGATACTGAGCTTCAGTCCGTATTGAAAGCTGCAATTCTTGACCTTCTGCAACAAGACTTCAGGTCCTTCTCAGTTTCAGCAAATAGGGTTGTGTCATCTGCATAACGCAGATTGTTGATGAGTCTACCTCTAATCCTGATGCCACATTTCACCTCATAGAGCCCAGCCTCCCGGATAATCTGTTCTGCATATAGATTGAAAAGGTATGGAGATAGGACACAGCTGGCGTACACCCTTCCCAATTTTGAACCGTGTGGTATTCCTTTGTTCTGACAACTGCCTCCTGGTCCAAGTATAGGTTTCGCATAAGCACAATCAAGTGTTTTTTGTTATCCACACAGTCAAATGCCTTTGCATAGTCAATGAAACACACATAGACATTCCTCTGGTACTTCCTGCTTTCAGCCAAGATCCATTTTATGAAACAACGTATGAGCAAGAGCCTATGATCATTGGGGTTGAAATTGACACAGTGACTGCAGCAGTGGGCTCAAGTGTATCAGAGATGATGAGGATGGCACGGGATGGAACAAAGTTCAGATCTGTTCATAGGGTGGCTTTGAGTTGTATCAACTAGTCAGCACAAGAGAACAGCATAACACTTACTACTATCTGCTGTATGTTGTTGTTCTGTGCTACTGAGGCACCTGCAACTCACAGCAACCCTGTGCACATTAGCTCTGAACCTTGCTCTATCCTGAGCTTACTGTCTCAGATGAACCTGTCCCCATTATCCCAGTGTCAGTCCTTCTCATTTGGGTTTTTCATGCACTGTCCCTCTCCTGTGGACATGCTCCTTCCTGGCCACATGCCTAAAGTATGTGAGATGGAACTTTAGAGTCCTTGCATTTAAGGAGAAACTTGGTTTTACCCTCTCTAGGATAAACCTGTTCTCTTGGCAGTCCATGTTATGTGCAACACTTCTACAGCACCATAACTCAAAGGTATAGAGTATTTTAAAATTTTGCTTGTTTGTTCTTATTTGTTGCTTGCCACTAGATTGTAGTAGATTGTAGAGCCATGTGGGAGGTCCTTATCTGCTTATTATACTGCTGTATTCATAGTACCTGACATATAGGCACATAATTTCTTTAAATTTTTATTATGATTTTAATGAAAATGTACGGAATACTAGAATTTTCATACATTCATTGTTATACATTTTCCTCTTTCCCCTCATTTCCCCCTCCTCCAGTCCATTTGGCAATGCACTTCTTGTTTCAGATTGTTGTTATACATATAATGCCTAATCATATATTCCTTTTAAACAGTTCTTTCCTTCATCTGTTCCAATGCAGTGTTCATTATCTAACCACTTTTTTCTGTTCTTCCCCCAACCCCACGTCAGTCCTGTTTTATGACAGCAGTGTTGTGCACACATAATAAATATGAATGAATGAATGAATTGAATACATAGTGCTTCCCCCTCTTTCTGTAACAGTTATCATGATAAGCATAGTTACCATTGCAGTACCTACTACATCTCCATCTGGACAGTGAAGCACATGGGAAGGCTGAGGTTTTGCCTTCCTCTCTACTACTATATCCCCAGCACCTGTCGGAGCTCAGCACATATGTATTGGATGACAGAAGCTTTCTGAGATTATTATCTGATCACTTTTATCTCCTTGTTTACCCCCAAAACTCAGGATCAAGTCTGACTCTCCTATCATATTACAGTCATGCTCCTCTTTAATTTCATGTTTGACATTTCTTTCTCTTTTCCACATTCTCTGAACTCCAGCTTTCCTTGAATGCACGTGCTCTGTCACCACCAGACCTTTGTACTCACTCTTCTCTTCGTGGAAAACTCCAGTTGACTAACTCCCACTTGTCCTTCAGGGCTCAGCTTAGGTCACATCTTCTGGGAAGCTTTCCAGACTCGTGCAGCCTGGGTTTGTGTCAGTGGAGATGGGCTCACGGCCCGTCTCTCGCTTAGTCCTGCCCTGACTTCTGCTGATGTTTGATTGTTGTATGTTGGGCAGCATGGTTGAAGATTAGCTTGTCAAGAATGTTGTTGTTGTAGAAATGTGGAGTAATGAGAATGGCTGTGATAAGGTGAAGGTTAGAGCAACTAAAAGCTCCAGTGTGGACTTTGAGCTGCCTGGAGCCTAAACCTTTAGTTGGTCCTTCTGACTTGCATTTTTCTTCCTTCCTCTCTCTCAGGAGGGAATGTTACCATCACTGACCTGCCTCTGGCCCTAGAACAGATCCAAGGCAACGTCAAGGTCAATGTGCCAGCTGGAGGCCAGGTCCAGGTCCGTGCTTTGTCCTGGGGGATTGACCAGCATGTCTTCCCTGGAGACTATGACCTGGTGCTCGGGGCTGATATTGTATACCTGGAGCCTACTTTCCCACTGCTGCTGGGGACCCTTCAACACCTATGTGGGCCCCATGGCACCATCTATCTGGCCTCCAAGATGAGAGAAGAACATGGGACAGAGAGCTTCTTCCAGGAACTCCTTCCTCAGCATTTCCAACTGGAGCTGGCCCAGCGCGATGAGGACGTGAATGTCAACATCTACAGGGCCAAGCATAGACGACTAAAACCTACTTGATGTTACCCTCGCTGCTCCTCTGAACCCCTTGTGTTAATGAAGGAACTGCCATGTCACCAAAGCCATAAATTCAGGACCAGAAAGGACGAATGTCCCTGTTTTGTCTTTGTTCTTCCTTTTCCTTTTGTTTCCCCAGACATTCTTGGGCAGATGCAGAGAGGTGCCTGCTTGCTAAGAGTCTAAGATCCTAGCAGTACTGATCTTGGTGCCTGTTCTCTGAGGAGGGTGTCCATGGTTTTTGGGTCTGGGGAGGTAAATGAATATGAGTGAAATCAGTAGTTACAGATAGACTGTTACCTTTCGCTTCTAGTCCTGCTTTTTATATATACTGAATGAGTATTTTTTTTTGTCCAGGTTCTATGGACATTTTTAAAGGAAAAGAAATGAGTTCTTCCAATGAACTTTGATTTTTGCTTTGGGGTTTGAGATGAAAGAAGCCTCAGACCAAGCATTTTTTACTTTTAGTGATGGAGTCTGGCAGGAAGGCACCATAGCTCTTAATGGATCAGTTTTTCCCAGCACTGAAGCTGGGGTTAGGCACAGACCTGTGCTTTGGATTACAGCACAGTCATTGTCTTTGGAGTTGGAGCTCTGATCACAAAACATCACACCATTCACAAGAACATTAGAGAAGAATACTAGATTCTTCTCACCTTTGGTTTTTCTTTAGTTTTCCAAGCCCCATCATTTCTTCCTTTCTAATATGCTTTATCTTCACCTCTTTTCTCACTGTGGCTCTTCTGGCTGGGTCAAAAGCTGACTTTAGACTAAGGGCCTTCATTCTCTTCAAGCCGTTCTACAAACTGTAGTCATCTGCCAGAGTCTGCTCTGATTAGCCCTTGCTGCCTGTAGAAACAAGAACAGGCTTCTCTGCTCGATCAGTCGCCCATGTAATTCCAAATTTCTTTTTCCTTTATTTCCTTCTCTCTTGTATGTATTGGAACCTCTTGCTCTACAAAAAGTTTACTCCTTTTTCCTTGATCCACACCGAGATATCCCAACTCCTTCCTTTGTTCTTTATAATGATCTCTGTCAAAGCCTTTATTATTCTTCATAGACCTTCTCATGTGTCACTTCTTTCATGAAGATAACTTCCTGTGCTTCCTCTTCAGGTGTGATTTTTATTTTTTCCTCTCTGAAAACCTTCGCTACATGATTTATCTTTTCCTGTCTGGTGATTTGTCTGCTCTTTACTCTGTCACTACTAGGTTACCTGTGAGGCCGGGCTGTGATTTATTCCTCTAATCCTGGTAGGCAGTTTGAACCTGGTAGACAGGTGCCCAAGAGCATCTGCTGGGAAATCTAAAACACTATGGAGCAGTTCTATTCTGTACACATGCAGTTGCCATGAATTGAAATTTACTTTATGGTAACAGTAATCCCTTGAAAGCAGAGCACATTTCCCGGCACACAGTAGGTGTTCAAGAAATATTCACTGTACTTGTTGAAGACACATCATCCTTAACTACTTAGGGGACTTGCACAATTTTTTTAACATCCCTGCCTTCCTCACAAGTTTGTCCTGAATTATAAATGGATAATAATAATTAAATGGATAATAATAATCATGAAGCATATTGGGAATAAATACATTCAGAACGTTATCTAAGTGTCTTGCGTCATTATAATTTTGTGACAGTTTTATCTCATGCTTCCATCTGTCTCTCTAATCTGTCATCTGTAAATGCCTTTGGGGAATGTAGTCTTAACAGAGTGCCCCCTCCAGCCGGTAGGTGGCGCTATCCTCGTTTGAAGCATGTAGGTGGCGCTATCCTCGTTTGAAGCATTTGTGCGGAGTGATTTGTCACCGCTCCCTTCCCGTAGGTCGGTCACTTCCCCAGTGCGCCGGCTCCGGAGAACGTGCCACCTGGAGAGATGCTGCTGCTGCAAGCGTTGCGCTTCTGCCTGGTTGCGCGGACCGGGCGCCTCCAGGTGAGACCTCCTGACCCCCCGCACTGGCTCTTGAGTCAGACCATACTTCTTCCAACAGTCCCGAAGCCGGGCTCCTGTGCTCTCGAAGCACACTTTTCCTTTCTCCCAGGCCCACCTTTCGACCCTAACTCCTCATTCCTGGGACAGCCTTTCTTCGTTGTCCGGAATCCGTGGATACTCAGTGAATTATTCATCCTTCATAGATACCCTTGCACTCGCATGTGTGCTTTGTTTATGTTGGTGTCTTATTTAACTAATAGTTGATTTCTGCTCTTGTCATCCCTTTCTCCCTTGCCCGTTCTAGGTGGGCCCACTGTTGCTTCAGACGCCACAGCCATGGCCTACATTTCATACTGGGCCCTGTTTGGCCGCCTCGTCTTCCAGCAAAGAGTTCCTTATGAAGTTGCGGCGAAAAACGGGCTATTCTTTTGTGAACTGCAAGAAAGCCCTGGAGACTTGTGGTGGGGATCTCAAAGAGGTGTGTGTGATAGTGGTCAACGAGGGGGGTTGTTGTTGTTATGTGCCGTCCAGTCGCCTGCGACTCATAGCGACCCTATGTAACAACAGCCCTAAACTCCGCTCTGTCCTGTGCCAGTCGCACCGTCTCTGACACTCCCATCCCAATTATCCCAGTCACTGAATCAATCCACCTCATAGAGGGCCTTCCTCTCCTGTGCTGTCCCTCCTGTGCTGTCCCTCCACCCTCCCAGGCATGATGTTCCTCTCCAAGGACCGGTCTCTCCTCACAACATGTCCAAAGTATGTTAGAGCCTCAGAATCCTTGCCTCCAAGGAGCCACCCGGTTTAACCCTTTCCAGGACAAATGTTTGTTTTCCTAGCAGTCCATGGTATTCTCAATACTCTTCTCCAGCACCACAGCTCAAAGGCATCAATTCTCCTTCTATCCTCCTTTGTCATTGTCCAACTCTCTGATGCATAACAAGTGATTGGGAAGACCAAAGCCTGTATCAGACGCACCTTAGTCTTCAGAGAGACACCATTGCTCTTCAGTACTTTGGAGAGGTCCCTAACAGCAGACTTTCCCATGGCAATGCGCCTTTTAATTTCCTGGCTGCTGGTGCCAAGACTGTTGACTATGGAGCCAAGCAAACTAAAGCTGTGTACAATCTCAATCTCTTCACCATCCATCCTGATGCTGCCAGTTGGTCCAGTGGTGAGAATCTTTGTCTTCTTGACATTGAGCCTCAATCCATATTGTAAGCTGCAGTCCTTGACACTCTGCAGCAGGCACTTCAGGTCCTCTTCAGTTTCAGCAAGCAGGGTTGTGTCATCCGCATAACGCAGGTTGTTGATAAATCGTCCACCAATCTTGACCCCACATTTCTCCTCATAGAGCCCAGCCTCCCGGATAATCTGTTCTGCATATAGGTTGAAAAGGTACGGAGATAGGATGCATCCCTGGCGTAGCCCTTCCCAATTTTGAACCATGCAGTGTTCCCTTGCTCTGTTCTGACGACTGCCTCCTGGTCCAAGTATACGTTTTGCATTAGAACGATTGTCCCTCCTTCCCCAGCAGAGCATCTGGTGGATTTGAACCGTGTGCCTCTGGGATTGCAGTACAGCTTCTTGCCACTAGGTCACCAGAGCTCTCTAGATGGGAGAATCAACGAGGGTACAAATTCATATTCTACGGAACAAAGGAAGGCCTGCCTGTCAGCTGGAACCCTGGCTTAACTGCCTGAACCTCAGAAATTGTCTGATTTGTCGACAGATCATATGACATATGAGCAGGGATCTCAGTTAACAAAACATGCCGTGCAAGACCTTTCTGCTGGTTGTAGTGGAGAGGTCTTGTGTGAACTTTCGAGTTGAAGACACCAGGTTTCAATTATATTACCTTTACATAAATCTTGTGACTTTGGACAGCTTTCTTATTAATCTTACAGCATTCTTATCTTTATAGTGTAATACTCTCTCTAAGGCTGCTGGGAAGATGAAACTTAGCCGAAGCATCAGGTCCCTAAAATCCAAATCACTGCCATCCAGTTGACTCTTAGTCAAGATGATCCTATAGGGTAGAGTAGAGAACTACCCCATAGGGTCGTTCAGGGCCTAAAAATCTTTAAGGGAGCAGACTGCTTCACCTTTCTCCCATAGAGTGCCTAATGGGTTCAGACTGCTACACATTTTAGGAGCCAGATACTTGAACCATTTTGCTGTCAGGGCTCTTTACACTGGCATTTGGCATTTAGTGGTAGATGGCAAGAGCTTAGAGATTGCTTTAATTTCCATTATAGAATTTTTGGCCTAATGGTAAAGAGTTGCACTGCCAATACAAAGGTACACGGTTGATCAGTTTCCTCCCATTCAGTTATCAGTCTCCGAAAACCCACTAAAAAGGTGGGCCCACTGTTGCTTCAGACGCCACAGCCATGGCCTACATTTCATACTGGGCCCTGTTTGGCCGCCTCGTCTTCCAGCAAAGAGTTCCTTATGAAGTTGCGGCGAAAAACGGGCTATTCTTTTGTGAACTGCAAGAAAGCCCTGGAGACTTGTGGTGGGGATCTCAAAGAGGCAGAGAGCTGGCTTCACAAGCAGGCCCAGAAGGAGGGCTGGAGCAAAGCTGCCAAACTTCATGGGAGGAAGACTAAAGAAGGCTTGATTGGGCTGCTGCAGGAAGGAAATGCAGCTGTGCTAGTGGAGGTGAGTTGTCAGAATTTGAGGTACCAGTAACAGCTGGTTGTCTTGGGGGTAAAGCTTTTGGTAGCTACAGCATTTTAAGAGATGTAAAAAGCCTGTAAAGCCTGTAATGGTAGTTATTAAACTTGTAAGACCAAAATGACTTCCTAAAAAGATTAAGTAGAGAAGTGAACAGATGTGTTGATGAGAAAAGGCCTAGCAGTCTAAAATATTTCTTCTCACTAAGTAGGCAAGAGTCTAGTGTAGTTTTAAATCTTGTTGGTGATTGTTTATTTGAACAATAGAATTTAATAGTAGGAATTAATTGGTTGATGGGTGGGATCCATAATGGAGGGAAATTATATACGATTAGAATGAGAAAAGTGGATGAACAAGTTGATAGCAAAAGTGGTTTAAAGTTGGAAGTGTCAGGAAAATGAAGTCATTATGTCATGCAGCCATAATTAACTTGTAATGAGCCCTGTAGAGACATTATGGACCTGTCTTAAGAATGTGTAGGTCTCTGCTAACTCATTGATGTCATAGTAATCATTCAGTTTCTGGCCTCAAGCTAGAATATTAATTATGGCTTTGAAATTTCAGAGTAATTTATTTCCGTTTTGTTGAGTCTGTAGCCTATTTTTGTGATTTACTTTTTTTTTTAAAGTTTGTCACTGTCAGAAGCTTTCTGCAAACAACTTATACAACTGCATCAATTTGTTCCCACAGGTCAACTGTGAAACAGATTTTGTTTCTAGAAATTCAAAATTTCAACAGTTGGTCCAGCAAGTAGCCATTGGAACCTTATTACATTGTCAAAGT
>NW_006399962.1:1723420-1756819 GCF_000299155.1 Elephantulus edwardii | reverse complement strand
TGACTGGGGTAATTGGGATGGGTGTGTCAGAGGCAGTGCAGTTGTCGCAGGATAGAGCAGGGTTTAGGGCTGTTGTGCATAGGGTCGCTATGAGTCGCAGACGACTCGACGGCACATAACAACAACGTCTCTAGTGAAATAGGATTGGACTCAGCACTTAGTAAATCTTCATTAAATGAGTGAAAGAGTGCTGATGGGTGCTTATTATTGTTGTTAGGTGCTGTCATGTTGTTAGATTCAACTCAGAGTGCTCACAGCACGTACAACAGAACAAAACACTACCCAGTTCTTTGCTACCTTTATGCTGCTATGCTCGATCAAGCCCATTGTTCTAGCCACTGTATCAGTTCATCTTGTTGAAGGGCTTCCTTTTCTTTGCTGACCTTGAACTTTACCAACCGTGATGTCTTCCTCTGGGGAATGACCTTACTTGACAATATGGCTTGGCTCCACAGTCAACACTCTTGGCACCAGCAGTCAGGATATGAAAAGATGTATTGCGATGGGAAAGTTGGCTGTTAGGGACCTCTTCAGGGTACTGAAGAGCAGTGGTGTCACTCTGGAGAATAAGGTGCACCTGATAGAGACACAGTCTTTGCAGTCACTTGCTATGCATCAGAGAGCTGGACAGTGACTAGGGTAGATAGAGAATTGATGCCTTTGAGCTGTGGTGCTGGAGAAGAGTATTGAATATACCATGGACTGCTAAGAAAATGAACAGGTTTGTCTATTTTATTGTTGTTTGCTGATCAAATTGTGAGGGTTTATGTTTTCTTATTGTTTAGATGTAATCCATTCTGAAAGCTGTAGTGTTTGTTATTTGGGAAAGACAGGGAGGTAGAGTTAATCAAATCAAGTGAAAGCATCTGAGGCTTTATGTTCAGAATTCTGGGATGGTTTGATGAAAAGGAGTCTAAATAGAAAGATTGGACGTTGATTTTATTCTTTTCTTTCTCCCATTGCTGTTCAGTCAGAACTGAGCCATAGCTGACCCTCCAGCAGGTTTTCAAAAGCTGTAAATCACCCAGGAGGAGATTGCTTATCTTCTTCCCATGTTGCCACCTTTGGGTTAGCAGTGTAGCCCCCAGTGGACTGCACAGTTGGAGGGCTCCTTAATGAGACACTCGAGATTGATAAGCATTTCCAAAAAAGAACCAAAGTAGAAATTAAATCAGTCTGCCTTTGGTTCAGTTTTATCGTCAAAATGAACCTATTAATGAATAATCACTGGCTTATTACTGCCTGTTACTACTGTTCATCTTCTTGACACCTTTGGTAAATGTAATTATTATTGCATTGTTGTTGTTGTTAGGTGCCATCAAGTTGAGTCAGACCCATATTGACCCTATGAACAACAGATCTAAACCCTGTCTTATCCTGTGCCAGCCTCACAGTTTTTGACACACTCAAGCCCATTGTGACAATCACTATGCCAGTCCAGCTGGTTGAGGGTCTTTCTCTCTTTTAGCAACCCTCTACCTTTCCAAGCAAGCTGTCCCTCCCCAGGGAATAGCCTCTCCTAGTAACATTCCCAAAGTATGTGAGACAAAGCTTTTGTCACCTTACCCTCCAAGGAGCACTTCACTGTACTTTGTTCAAAATATATTTGTTTCTTCTTTTGACATTCTGTTCTCTTCTCCAGCGCCACTACTTAAAGACATCAATTCTTCTTCTTTTATCCTTGGTCAAGGTCCACTTCTCAGATGTGTAATAAGTGACTGAAAAGATTATGGCCTGAATCAGGCACACACACCTTAGTCCTTAAACTAACATCATTGCTTCTCAGTAATTTGAAGAGGTTCTTGACTACAGACTTTCCCAGTGCAATACGTCTCCTGATCTCTTGACTGCTGCTAACAATGGTGTTGTTTGTGGTTCCAAGTTGAAATTGTTGACTATTTCAGTCTTTTCTCCATCTATTATTGGCACTAAGTAGTTGTAGTCATATTACATAGAAAAGAGTGATGGAATGACTTTTTAGAAATGAGCTGAGTCGATGACTAAACATGCTAGTCTTGGCTTTACTGATAATTATAACCCTGAGCCATTCATGTCCCTTTCAGTTGTTTCCCCCCTTTTTAACTTTTATTTTTAAAAACTTCAAATTGATACAATTCCAAAGGACTCTTTGTAGACTTATCCTTTGTTAACATTTGAACTGCAGTTCAAAACAGCAACTACTCCGAGAGAGTGAAATGTGACAGTCTGCTTTCATTCTGATTACAGACTTAGAAGCCTGGTGGGGTAATCCTGCCCTGTTGCTGTGAGTCAGAATTGACACAAAGGCAGTGGATTTTTGGTCTTCTTTGCCTAATACTCCATTCCCATTTAGTCCTGTAGATAAACAGCTTCACTGGTTTATAGTCATCTGTGGCACAATATGTATATATTCTTTTTTAATACTTTTTTTCCTTTTTAACAGGTCTATCTTGGAAATAATCTTTTGTTTGGACATTCAGATTGGTTCCAATATTTTACAATTAAAATTGTTGTCTCCATGAATAACTTTATGCTTTAGTACTTTTATTCTTCTTATTGTCTTCGAGAAACTACAACCCAAGTGTTCTTTGGAGGCAAAGATGGTGAAGCTTCATTTCACATTTTGGATGTGTTGCTAGGAGATACTGTTCCTTGGAAAGGGGCATCATGCTTGGGAGGGTAGAGGAGGGTAGTGAAGGAGAAAAGACCTTCAATGAGATAGATTGATATAATATCTGTAGCAGTGGGCAGATGGTACAGGATAGGGCAAAGTTTGGATTTACTGTTATTAGGGCTGCCATGAGTCATACATTACTTGACAGATAACACTTAACAGCAGCAGTAACAAACAAGTACTTTTATTAATGTTGGCGGTGTACCTTCAGGGTTATTCTTTTTCTTTTTTAAAATTGTGGGCTCTTGTAATAACCATAATACCCTATCATACATCGCTTTTAAATTATTCTCTCCCTCATCTGTTTCAGTGCAGTATACACAATTTATCCAGTGTTTCTCAGTCTTAACCCAACCCTGATATAAGTCCCATTTTACAGCAGTGGCACCATGCAGTATTTGTCCTTTTGCGACTGAGATATTTCACTCAGCATAATGTCCTCCGGGGTCACCCATTTTGAATAATATTGCATGAGTTTCTTGTTTTTCAATGCAGTGTAGTATTCCATTGTGTGAATATACCACAGCTTCTCCTTGCTCAGGGTTATTCTTAATGATGAAACAGATTGTAGGATAAAATATGGATTTGTTAGATATTTTCCAATTTTCCTCCATTGAGTTTGTATCATTTTACATTCCCAGCACTTTATATAAACCTTCTAGCTTTAATATTTTAGATTTGCCTTCCTTCTTTTTTTAAATTTTATTTTCTTTTATTTTTTTTTTTGTGTGTACCATCAAATCGGATCTGACTGGTACAGGAGGAGATTGCCCCTCCTTCTCCAGCAGAGCATCTGGTGGATTTGAACTGCGTATCTCTGGGATTGCAATGCAGCTTCTTGCCACTAGGCCACCAGAGCCTAGCTTTAATTTATGAATATAAAAATATGTTCCTGATTTCTAGGAAATTGCATTCTAAGGAGTTAGACTAAATGATCGAAGTGGAATGGAATTGGAGTGGTTCACTGGTAGAAGACCTGTAAAAATGGACTTAACTGAACTTTTTTTTTAATGTCGTTTAATGACAATATCATCTATTTATACTTACCTGAAATAATTTTTGAGAAATGTTGGCTTTTTTGCTATTATTGTCATACTTTAAAGTGCAAAGTCAATTCATGTGTGTTTTGTGTCCTCAGGGCTTTCTGAATTCCTCTGAGCTCTCTGAACTTAGAGCTGTACCTGACAGAGAAGGCGTTCTCAAAGATCAGTTGGCATTAGCAATTGGTAAGTATTTGTAAAGATTGTGGAAACTGAAAATGAAAGATTGGACCTCTTAGTGTTCTTCCAATCTAGATCAAGAATTACAGACTCTTTTTACCTGTGGTGTTGTATTTGCCATCAGGTTGCCTGTGATTCATAGCAACCCTGTGCACGATAGCTTTGAACTCTGCCCTATCATGTGTCAGTTCATCCCATTCAGGGTCTTCCTCTCTTGTGCTGTCCCTCCACCCTTCTGAGCATGATGTCCTTCTCTGAGGATTGGTCCCTTTTAGACAAATGCCCAAACTATGTGAGAGAGAGCTTCAAAATCCTTGCCTCCAAGGAGCTACTTAGTTTCACCCTCTCTGGAAAGACCTGTTTGTTCTCTTGACATGTTCAGTACTCTTTTCTGGAACTACCAGTCAAAGGCATCAATTCTTTTGTCATCCTTAGTCACTGTCCAGCTCTTTGATGCATCACAAGTAGTTGTAAAGACCATGGCAATGATCAGGTTTCTAGACCGACATCATTGCTCTTTATTACTCTGGAGAGGTCCATGACAGCAGATTTTCCCAGTGCAATTCGTCTTTTGATTTCCTGCTTGCTGGTGCCAAGAGGGTTGATTTTGGAGCTTAGCAAGCTGAAATTAACAAAGTTGATCTCCATCTATCATGATGGTGCCAGTTGGCCCAGTGATGAGAATCTTTGTCTTCTTGATATTGAGCTTCAGCCATATTGAAGACTTGTCCTTCTGCAGCAAACGCCTCAGGTCCTTCTCAGTTTCTGTAAGCAACATTGTCATTTGCATAATGTAGGTTGTTGATGAGTATTCTTCCAATCCTGATGCTAAATTCCTCCTTATAAAGTCCAGCCTCCTGAATGATCTCTTTTGCATATGCAATTGAAAAAGTAAAGAGACAGGATACATCTCTTACCTATAAGGTTCTCAAAAACTCACTGTCATAGAGTGAGAACCATTGGATTTTTGAGACTGTAAATTACATGGGAGAAGATTGCCCATCTTTTTCTCTTGGAGCTGTTGTTAGTTTTGAGCCACTGGAGAGGCTGGGCCTTTGGGTTAACATTGTAATTTCCCATGGACTACGCCAGCAGAGCTCCTTCTTTAAGGAGCAGGCAGTCTCAGTGTAGAAACAGGTTGTGTGTTAGATGCTAGGAAGGGAGAGTAGAAAGCCCTGAAGAACTCATGCCGGGCTGAAGGAGTAATACATGTTTAAGTTCGTTTAAGTTTTTCCTCCAAATCCTGTTGACTTTATTTTTTAATGAATGTAAAAAAAAGAACAAGGTCTCAAAGATTAAAACTATAAAAAAGGTATACCTAGAAATTTTACTTTCCCCTTTTTTGTCCCAGGAGCACTAGTTGTACTATGATTAAAATTTTCAGTGATTACCAATCCCTAGTTAATTGTATTGGGGGAAATGAATGGCATTTTGGAATCCTTTTAAAGATTTTAGATTTGTATAAAAAAAACCAAACCAAACAACTCCCATGTTTTAGCTGTTTGCAGCTGATACTATTTTCATCTAATGTAGGCCATTAGGTGCTGGCCAGAAAAAGCATGTCTTTAGCTCGAGATGAAGAGATGACCTTTTGACTTCCAGATGGGAACCTTGCTGTACACTTTAGGAGAATTAGTACATTAAAACTCATTCCATCTTTATAAAGGAACTCAGGAAAATGTTTAGGAACTTGATCTCATCCTGCATTCTGTTGTTCTCCTCAAATTCACTGGCTCTAAGAGCCATATTTGGATTATGGTAGTGGGACTAGTGGGGGTTTTCCTTTCTGCCTTCATGGCCTTGATTGATGCAGAAAAATAGGCCTGGGATTGAGCTTGCTGGGAATTTAACTGCTATAATGAAGTTTCCAGGCAAGGCACTACTTCTGTTTTTATGAGGTCATGATGACTCAGTGAGTCATGGATGGGAAGCCAGCAGATAGCACTGTGTGACAGACAACTTATTAAGAAATTCTGGACGAACTGGGTACTTTAGGGTCCATTTCTGAGAATTAACTACTGGGTAGACACTTTTAAAAAAAATTTTTTTTTTAAATTATTATTTGTGTGTATATGTACTGTCAAATCGGATCTGACTGGTACAGGAGGAGATTGTCCCTCCTTCTCCAGCAGAGCATCTGGTGGATTTGAACTGCTCACCTCTGGGATTGCAGTGCAGCTTCTTGCCACTAGGCCACCAGAGCTCACCAAGGTAGACACTTTTGAGTAGCAGCTTGTTTTAGTTCCCATTGATTCATTATTGCACTTTTCTCCCCCCCCAGCCCCCCTTCCACTCCCAGTACATTACCCTCTTGGAAAAGTAAAAGAAAAATTCTTTCATTGTTTTACAATCCCTCCCTCCCAGGTCCACTCTACTATGCAGACTTCGCTCTGGTCTCCTGTCATGACAAAAGTACCTAATCACATATCCCTTATTAAACAGTTTTCTCCCTCATCTGTTTCAATACAATATACATTATTGAACCCATCTTTCTCAGTCTCTCCCCAGCCCCGATGTCAGTCTTGTTTTACAACAGTGACACCATGCAGTATTTGTCCTTTTGTGACTGAGATACTTCACTCAGCATAATGTCCTCCAGGGTCCCATTTTGAATAATATTGGCATGGGTTCTTTTTTTTCAATGCAGCATAGTATTCCATTGTGTGAATATACCA
Source organism: Elephantulus edwardii (assembly GCF_000299155.1). NCBI lineage: Eukaryota > Metazoa > Chordata > Mammalia > Macroscelidea > Macroscelididae > Elephantulus > Elephantulus edwardii. The sequence continues at coordinate 1,750,271 of NW_006399962.1, read as the reverse complement.
CAGCTTCTCTATTCATTTGTTTGTTGATGGGCACTTAAGGTTGTTTCCAACTCCTTGCTATTGTGAACAAAGCTGCAATAAACATGGGTGTGCATATATCTGCTTGGGTGTCAGTTATGGTCTCTTCTGGGTATATTCCCAGTCGTGGTATTGCGGGGTCAAATGGTATCTCTATTTGCAACTTTTTGAGAAAGCGCCATACCGCTTTCCACAGGGGTTGCACCACACTTCTTTTTTTTAATTTACTATTTGAGTTATGGTTTACAAATCATGGTGGTTTCTCATTCATCATTCATAGATAATTGTTTTATAGAATTAATTACCATCCATTAATATGTTTAATTACATTATTGAGTGGTTTCTGGATACTTCTTTTTCATGACTTTTAGGTATAATTATAGCCAAAACAAAGCCCTTTCTTTATTCTATCCTTTGTTGTATGTAGTCTCTTTTTGACAATTCTGTGGTTTTACATTTTCTTATAAACAGTTCTGGAAATGTTACCTTTTTTAAACGAGAAGTAGATACTATCTAATAACATGAGTGTTTGTTTTATTATTTAGGTTTTCTGGGTCTTTTAGTTGTGAACTTTTTCCTGATACAATGATCAAGAGTTGTCTGTGTTAGTAACAGTATTGGGGAAGGATAGCAATTTGGTGGGAAAAGGACTTCGTTGATTTGGAGTAAGCTGACCGTTAATTTTAGTATTACCATTCACTAGTTTTGTAACTTTGGGAGATTACTAAGCTTCTATGTAGTTATTATAATAATAAAGGTCAGCATTTGAAGGCCCACAAATTATCAGACACTGTAAGAAGTGTCTTCTCTCTCTTTCATTGCTGTCAAATTGGAACCTTCCAGGGGGTATTCAGAAATTTAAAACTCTCCCCCCCCACCCCAAAATTTAAATCTTAAGGGAGATTTCCCACTTTTTACCCATGGAGCAGTTAGTTGGTGTAATCCAACTGCCTGCCTTTGAGCTGATAGCACAACCCACTAGCTACTAGGTTCTAGAATAAGTGCTTTTACATATTGTGGAGTCAGGATTGGAGGAAGACTCATCAACAACCTGTGTTATGCAGGTGACCCAACTTTGCTTGCTCAAATTGAGGAGGACCTAAAGCACATGCTGCAGAAGGTGAAGGACTGCAGCCTTCATTATGGATTGAAGCTTAACAAGAAAACAAAGATTCTTACCACTAGGCCGATTTGCAGCATTATGATAGATAGTGAAGAGATTGAGATTGTTAACAGCTTCAGTGCTTGGCTTCATAATCCACACTCGTGGTACCAGCAGTTAGTTAATCAAAAGATGAATTGCATTGGGAAAGTCTGCTGTCAGGGACTGCTCCTTAGTACAGGAGCATTGATGTCAGTCTGGAGACTAAGCTGCACCGTATCCAGGCCGTGGTTTTCATAATTACTTGCTATGCATCAGAAAGCTGGACAATGACTAGGGATGACAGGGAGAATTGATGCCTTTGAGCTCTGGTGTTGGAGAAGAGTACACCATGGACTGCTAGGAGAACAAACAGGTTCATCCTGGAGAGGGTGAAATTAGGCTGCTCCTTGGAGGCAAGGATTCTGAAGCTTCATCTGATATTCTTTGGGCATGTTGCAAGAAGGGACCAGTCCTTGGAGAGGGGCATCATGTTTGAGATGGTGGAGGGACAGTGCAAGAGAGGAAGACCCTTGATGAAATGGATAGACTTGGTGACTGGGGTAATGGTAGTAGGTATGTCAGAGATGGTAAGGTTGGCTCAGGATAGAACAGGGTTCAGAGCTGTTGTATGTAAGGTCACTATGAGTTGTAAGGACTAGACAGTGTATAACCACAACAACATTTACAGTTACATCTTTAAGTCACTTGGCCAAAGTCATATAGACATTAAGAGGCCAAACTAAGACCTGTGTGTAGGATCTGCCTGACACTGGGTCCTGCCTTTTTAAACACCAGCGTGCCTGGCACAGTGCTGGTGCTCAGCAGAGGTACTCTGCAGCTACTCAACCTGACATACATGCTCTTTTCTTTTAAAAAAAGTGAAGTGCTGTCTCTCTATATTACAGCAAACTCAAATGCAGAAAGACTATCAGACTTTGCCTTTTCTGTTCATATTTTTTGTACTACTACAGGCATATTCTGATGGTGTGTTGGACTTTTCTTTTCGTGTTTATAGGGAACCTGGGGGAAAACATGACTCTTAAGCGAGCTGCATGGGTGAAGGTGCCGTCTGGGTTCTACATTGGCTCTTATGTCCATGGAGCAATGCACAGCCCCTCGATCAGCAGCTTGGTGCTGGGAAAGTATGGGGCGCTGGTCGTCTGTGAGACATCTGAGCGGAAAGCTAACCTCGAAGACCTCGGTCGCCGCCTTGGGCAGCACGTGGTAGGCATGGCCTCTCTCACCGTTGGTTCCCTAGACGATGAGCCTGGAGGAGAGGCGGAAACCAAGATGCTCTCCCAGCCCTACTTGCTGGACCCCTCAATCACACTGGGACAGTATGTGCAGCCCCAGGGGGTATCTGTGGTGGACTTTGTGCGCTTTGAATGTGGTGAAGGTGAAGAGACAGAGGAGGCTGAATAGATTTCAAAGACTTTGGCCCAGGGCTTCATTGCCAAAGTTATTTCCTAAGCGTCTTCAAACTCAGATTTTTTTTTTAAGTTTATAATGCAATGATATATTCCATGGGTAAAATTGTTAAATAAAAACATTTATAATAAAGAGGGTAGAATCGTTCTTTCTTCCTTGTTACGGTAACATTGTGTTTAGCTTTTGTGTCTTTTACCTGTGAGATTTTAGAAAATAATACTTGGCCTTAGTGAAGTGGCTATAGTATCTGGGAGAACAGGAATCAGTAATTATGCTGCTTCTGTTCCCTTCAGCAGACACTCACAGTGGCCCTAAAATTTCTAAGTTGCCCATCCTAGTTTACTCTTCCGGTGGCATAGAACTGTTCTGTTTTCACTTTGACATGTTTAGACTATACTTCTACCCTGGAACTTCCCAGGGAACTTGCATTGCTACCGCCACATGAGTTCCTTTGGAATTGTTGATTCACTTAGAATTATCTGGAAAATGTGGCTCATTTGTTGTTGTTTGGGGCATGCTTTGAAGGCACTCTGCCATGGTATACACACTAGTTCTGAGTAACACACATTACTGAAATTAATAACACGTGGCCTATTAGTTTTCTTGTTTAATGGGGTAAGGATAATACTGAGGTTTCCTGGGTAGTAAATTGTAAGGCAGATTTTGACATTCTTTTGCCAAAAAAGGAATTGTGGTGGCCCCATTCTCCAGTAGTGCCACATTTCTCCCAACATAACATCATTATCAGAACAGAAAAACTTCAGGTGGACAAGAACTCCATTTGCTTATCCAGGTATCTTTATTTGAAAAATTAAAAATGCAGTGGCACATACATATCTGGGCATTTGGATTTTGATTTTGCACTGTATATATAAATATCTGATGACTTGTGGGTTAAATAGATTTCAAAATGCTTATCTTAAAGTAAGCTTAGGTCCTGGCACTAAATGAATTATTTTCTAATTAAAATTTTAGTTGTCTTTTGTCTTTTCCAGATTCATGCAGTTTAGTATTTTGAATGAGGCTTTTAACCAGAAGGCTACAAACATCCAAAAACTGAGTGGTTAACATTACAGATACAAAACAACCAAGAAATGCAAGAATGAGAAAAATGGAGAACATGCTGTGATCTGCGCACCTATTGTACCTAAATTAAATAGATGAATGTTAGGCAAAAATTAGTAGATCATTTCTCTCTAGTATTGGCACTATCTGCTTTCTTCTGTGGTCTTGCAAGAGGCATATGTTTTCATGTCTTAGAAAAGCCCCTTTTCTTTCTTCATTTGGAGCTGTTTCCAGCCAGGTAGAGCTGCAAATTGGCCTCTTGTGATACCAAACACAGTAACAAAGTCTTGTTCAGAGAGGTAATTCTAAGAAGGAAAACAAAGTGTCTGGTCAGAGAGAAGACATGGTACCTGTCTATTGGTGAGGAACATGGGGGAGAGGAAGGAGGAAGAGGGAGTACTATTGATCCTTAAAGGAGGAAGAAAACATTTCTCAGAAACTGTATAAGCTTTAAATTATTCATTGGTGAAGGCTTCAGATTGTGGAGTTCCATTTTGGCCATAGAAGAAATTGATGTATTCAGTGCTTTCACTGTCCAAGCTGGCACCAGTATCTTGCCAGAACAACAACAGATGGGTTATGTATTATATATCACTTGAAGACAAGAGATGATTTTACACCTTTACCTGTTGCCCAGAAATTTTCAAATGCAAGATAAGATAGGTTTTTGTTGGAAGAATAAAACTCTAATATTTAATGATAGGAGTATCTTGTGTTTAGATAAATATTATTAAGGTATTTCCTCTGATTTCAAGAAGGCTGTAGTCCAGATACTTAAGAGCTTGTTAGATAAGATGCCCTTTTCAAATCAAGTCACTCAAGGGGAAAAACAATATTGTGAATTTATTCATTTAATGAAAGCTTACTCTGCCAGGTACTGTTAAAGGTGCTAAAACAGTTGAGACTATGATGGTGAACAAGATGTTTAAGATCCGTACTCTTAAGCATTTAGTAGAGAGGAAGATGGCCAGCCAGTGTAAGGGGAGTACAGAGAGACAGTGCTAGAGAGGGCCTCCTGAGGATGGAGTTGTGCTTACATGATGAGAAGGAGCTGGCTGTGTGGTGGCTGAAGAGCTCAGATGGGTGTTGGGTGTCTGTAGGCTGCCACCCCATCCCAGACTCTTTACTGAAATTGGTGCTTTAATCATGAGAGTTCCCCTTACAGCAGACACTTCCTTCAGCCACTCACCTCCTTTTTGGCAGGGTTCACATCCTTTGGCAGCTCCTGACTTTGATTTTTCAAGAGAACTTCTATAGGGTAATATTTTGGCTCCCTGTCATCAGAATTCAGGGAAAGGTTTGTGTTCCTCATGTCCTAGGTAAGAATACAAGCACAGGAGAGGAAAAAAAACCCAAACACCTTAATGCTTGTCTAGTTATATAGTTCTGTATATGCATAATATTTAACATTCCATCTTTTAGAACAGGGGACTATAATAAACCTGGTTGCATATTAGAATCATCTGGGAGCGAAAAAAATTCAGATTTTGGGATATTGCTCAAGAATACTAACTTAGTATATGTAAGATACGGTCTTTTCAATCACTTGCTATGCGTCTGAGAGCTGGACAATAAATAAGGACGACAGGAGAATTGCTGTGGTGTTGGAAAAGAGAATGGAATACACCATGGACTGCCAGATATGTCTTGGAGAATGTGTGACTAGAGTGCTTCTTGAAGGCAAAGATGATAATGCTTAGTTTCACATACATGTTGCTAGGAGAGGCTATTCCTTAAGAGAGGGATGACCCTCAATCAGATGGACTGACATAGTGACTGTAACAGTGGTTCAAGCATTGTGAAGATGGCACAGGACAGGACAGGGCTCAGATCTGTTGTTCATAGGGTCATTATGAGTCATTCAACTTGATGGCACCTAACAACAACCAAAAGGTAAATCTTAGGGGATTTTAAAAAAAAAAACCACCACACTTTTTTTGGGCAGTATAGATATATACCCAGTTTGGCACAAATCTAATTTACATACTAGGATTGCATACCTTCTCTTGACACTTTTACTTGCAGAGACTTTGTTTCCCTCAACTATTAAAATAGAAGTGGTGGTTGTGTATCATCAAGGTGGAACCAACCCATAGCCGATCCTCCAGGGGGTTTTCAGAGGCAGTAACTGCACAGCTGGAGATTGCCCATCCTTATCTCCTGGAGCAGCTGGTGGATTTGAACTGGGTATCTTCAGGATTGCAGCATGAATTCTTAACATTAGGCCACCAGAGCTCCCTATTAAAATAGGGGTAGATGGCCCAAGTTTCTCTGCACTGGTAAAAATGTCATTTGGGTTAAAACTTTATTATTTCAAAAAAGGATCAATAATAAATTTAATCCCTGCTGAATGGCAGGTAAAGAATAAAATTAGGGGTTTTTGTAAACAGCAATTCTGAAAGTTGGCTAAAAAAATGGAAGTTTGCTCTGAGACCTGCTTTTCTATTGATTGAAAAAATCTTTATATCAAAATGGATGACTTAAGAGTAAAGCTAAGAGGGACAAGACAGGGTTTTTCCTATGTGGCATCTGTGGTATTGCTCTTTGTTACTGGATGCCTGTGTGACTGACTTCTCTAAGTACAAACCTGTCTCTGGTGACCTAATGGTAAGAAGCTGTGCTACTATCGCAAAGGCTTGCAGTATGAATCTATCAGCTGCTCTGTGGGAAGAAGGCTGGGTAATCTCTTCCAGTGCAATATACTGCCTCTGAAAACCCACTTGGAGTGTCAACTAAGAGTTGGCTCTACCTTGGTGACACCCACCACCACCACCAACATAGAATAACACAAGTGAATAACAAACAGAAATATCTTTTTTCACAGTTTAAGTGAATAGAAGTCTAAATTCAGGGTACCAGCAGTAGAGGGGAGCTCTCTTTGGACTCTGGAGGAAAGTACTTACCTCTCTCAGCTTTTCTCTGGGTGATCTTGATAGGGCCTGGCATCTGTCTTCCCTCATCTTATTTAGTTTGAACTCTTTTATATCTCAAAAGAGGTCTGACTCAAGATACACCCTACAACTAGTCCTCTCTAGCCAACATAACAAACACTTGTTTCCATATGGGATTATAACCACAGGCATAGAAGTTAGGATTCACAACACGTATTTTGGGGGAATGTAATGAAATTCTTAACATAAACTCACAGAAGTTATTCTTACGATAGCAGCAGCATCTCCCAGCTCTTCTTTTAATTGCTCATATGATTTTCCTGCCTGAGACAAGAGAGAAAACACAAGATGATGTGCTGCTTATAGGAGAGATACATCTCACACCTGATCAGTACACTCAGGAGAAACAAAAATCTGAAACAAAACTGAGCAGCCCCACCCCACACAGAGCAAACTGAAGAAAGAAAATGAAGCAACTAGAAAACAAGTCAGAGAGAAAAATGAAAATGTGCCACTTCTGGTTCTATTCAGGATTGGACAGTGATAAAACATGCATTAAAAAAAATGCCCTCATTTCTCTATTTAAGATTTGAGGAAGAATAGTTGACCAGGAGTTAAAAAAAAATCTTGTGATTATGGGCTGTGACTTTAGATATATAACCTATCTGGCTTAACTTTCTCAATTGTAAAACAGAAACATCACACTTTGCCTGGCTATATCACAGGATTTCTGTAAAGAGCAAAAGATAATGTGTTGGTATGCACTTTATAAACTGTTACTTGTATAAACCACTTATCCTTGATAATGTATGTCTTTTCCAGCTCACTCCTGTAATGGGGGAGAATGAGAAAGTCAAATAGAGGAATAGAAGAAATGAGGTCTCACTCAGCCCTATGTCAGCTACCTCTCCATCCTCTCCTAGTCAGCCATTATTTAGTTCTGAATTGCCTGGGCTCCAGGATTTTCTTTTCCATTCTCTATGTTCTTACACTCCAAATGTGAGGGTCCCATGCCAGGAACCAGCCTGTGAAGATGGGAGGCTCAAATCCCTGTTTAATGATCAGGATTGGAGTGTCAGTGTCTCGGCCACTGGGGTGGGTGTGCAGGTACTCCTGGGCTGTGATAAGGGCTCTCTCCTTCTCTGTGGCGTTGGCCTCAGCCCCAATCCACAAAAACACCTGTAGAGATGGAATAGTTTTCAATATTCTTGTACCAGGGATTTAAATACTAGCTCATACTCAAAATGGCTTCCTCGGTGAGATCTGGTGGCCTAGTGGCAAGAAGGTGTACTGCAATCCCAGAGGTGCATGGTTCAAATCCACCAGATGCTCTGCTGGAGAAAGAGGAACAATCTCCTCCTGTGCCAGTCAGATCTGATTTGATGGTACACACACACACATAAAATAAAAAAAAATGTCTTCCTCCTCCAGCAATTAGCAATTTTAGAAAATGTTCCTAGCCTAGTTTGCTCAGTGGAAAGATTTTTGAACAATCAGCTTAATATTATTTTACTTTTCAATACATCCATGTTCTTCCAAATCTTTATCTGTTCTGAATGCAGCTTAATGTAGTGCAAAACACTTCAGCTTAGTTGTCTCCAAGCATTTCAAGAAGAATACCCCCAAAAGAATGCTTTTTCTTTTTGAATTATGCCTGGATCTCTTGGTGAGTGACATCTATGTATTCCACTAAGGTAGAAACCTGAGGGTCTCCTAGAAGCCCTCCTCCCAGTCCAGTCAGCCGTCAAGGCTGGCCAACTCTCTATTTGTATTTGACAACTCTATCCCCATCCCTTTGTCCCTCCTCCTCATTATTACAGACCCACAGCAGCTCTTGCTTAACTATGGTAATAGCTGATTGACTGGCCTCCTAGTGGACAGTCGTATTATCCCATATCTTCTTCCTGTCCTCCCTTCCCCCTGGAGTTACTGGAGTGAGTTTCCTAAAGCATAATGTGACCCTATTACTCTCGTGCTTTTGGTGAAGTTTTCAGGATAAATTTAAAACTTCCTGTCATGGTTGGTAAGGCTCATACCTACTTCTTTAGCTTCATCTCTAAGTTACTCCTTAACCCCATTGACGTCCCGGTAATATTTCTTAGTGATCTGTATACTGGAATAGTCCATGCCTTGCTTTTACTTGTGCCGTGTCCTTTGTCTGGAATGCCTTCTCCACCTTTGCCTCAAGGAGGCCTGCTCACCCTTTGTTCCGGGGACATTTCCTCCGGGAATTCTCAGCCTCTCCCTAAGCTATGTTGAATTCTCCTGTTTGTGCTCCCCTGGCTCCCTCTCTTGCCGGTTAATCCTGTGGGCAAGGGCTCTTGACCTTGGTGACACCACACTCAGCACAGGCCTGGCACGCTGGGAGTGCACAGAATTGGCTAAACCAAAACGACAGTGCCGCGTGGAGAGCAACTCCCTTCACTCTAGCTGCTCCACAAATGGTCTAGGTCTCCAGACTGCTGTTGGGCCTAAGAGAACAGAATGCATGACGATGGATGGCTGATTTTCCCAGAGCAAGATGAGTATTTCAAACATACCCTGCTCTCTCTGACCCTGGGAAAATGTGAGCTCTTCCTTTGCTCACTGGTGACAAATGTGTGACTATGAACTGTCCAGCACTACACTGTGTTTCATGGGGAAAGATGGGCAGTCTCCTCCCAGGTGACCCATGCGACTTACTGCTGATAACCTGCTGAAGAGTCAGCCATGAGTTGGTTCTGACTCGACTGTACGTAACGACATCACCAACTTTGTGTTTATTCTGGGCTGGGGTATTACACAAAAGCAGTGTTAAGTTTTCTGATTATGTCTTACCTGATCCCAGGTATCCAGGAGCATCACGTCTCCGGGGTTCAGGTCATCCTGGGTGAAGTCTGTGATCTCGGTGACAATGAACCGGCCAGTCTTATTAGAAGATTCAAAGAGACGGGGCTGTACATCTAGGGTTTCCTGCTGCAGCCTGCAATACAATCCGTTTAATTGCTCTAGAAACTAAGTGTCTTAGAAATCATGCTTTTCCAAATGAGAGGAGCATCAGAGTTTGTGTAGTTCTCAGGCCTGGAAGGCAGGGGGAGCCAAGAAGAGCAGGAATACCTTTTGTCATTGGCATAGGGTGCTTTCCCTCCCAGCAGGTCCCAGAACTCCACCGGCTCCTGGCCCTCGGCCACAGTGTTCTCACTGCCGTCACAGAGAACCTCGGCCAGCTCCTTAGCCATTGCCCTCTCGTCCCCGCTAGACCCCTGAATGAGGTGTGGAGAGCAGAGATTGTTAGCCTCACACGATGGATCCCTTCATGTGGCATTAGACATTGTTCAACTAACAGCTCAGAGTGGTTGGGGACCAGCTGCCAAACTGGACACCATGCTAGGAAAGGTCAGCAAAAGAAAGGAAGACCCCAGCAAGATGGACTGACACAGTGACTGCAGCAGTGGACTCAAGTGTGTCAGAGGTTGGCACAGGACAGGACAGGGTTCAGATCTGTTGTTCATGGGATTGCTGTGAGTTGACAACACCTAACAACAACAAGATAGTAAAAAGAGAGGAAGACCATCAACAGGATGGAATGATTCAGTGACTGTAACCTTGGGTTTCAGCATATAAAAGGTGGTGAGGATGGTGCTGAATAGGGCAAGGCTCAGATCTGTGGTTCCTAGGGTCACTATACTGTGAGTTGCAGACTTGCGGACACCTAACAATGACAAAGAAAAACTCATTCTTTTTTTAGTGTACAGTTCTGTGAGTTTTGAAAAATTCTACCAAGACCATCAATTAAGATTTAAGACAATATCCTCACTCTTCACTCCCAAATTGCCTTGTGCTTCTTTCCTATTCCAGCTTCTGGCAACCACTAATCTGTTGTCTGTCACTAATGACTTTACTTTTTTCAGAAAGTAATGTAAATGAAATCACACAATAATAATGTAGCCTTTGAGTCTGGCCTATTTTGCTTAGCAATGCATTTGAGATTCACCCACGTTGTGGGTATTGGTGGCTATTCCCTCCTTATCCCAGGGTAGTAAAAGTATGTCATTGTTTGGATACACCACTGTTTGTTTATCCATTGGCCAACTGGGTTGTTTCTCATTTTTGGAAACTATGATAAAGCTGCTATCAACATTTATATACAGGTTATTGTGTAAAAACAGGGATATATTTCATGTGAGCAAGTTACTCAGGAGTGGGATTTTGGGGTATATGTTTAACTTTTAAAGACCCTGTCAAGGCGATTGATCCTTCTGCATTCCCACTAGCAAAAGATGAGTGTTCTGAGTCTGCATCTTTACTAGCACTTGATACTAATTTTCTTTTAGCCATTCTAGTCAGTGTTTAATAGAACCTCTCTGTGGTTTGAATTTGCATTTCCCTAATGGTTAATGTTGTTGAGCATCTTTTGCATGTTCATTTCTCTATTGTATAACAATTTATGTTTTTCAGAAATGCACATGCAGATAAAAATGTGAATTGACACAAGCATGATTTCCAGTGGTTTGGTTTTGTCTTGTTTAAGTGTACTGCTATAGCCACTAAACTGGTGTGGAAAGATTGACTCACCCAGCTGCCATCCTTTTAGAAGTGTGTGTGTCTCTTGCTGTTTGTGTCTCACTGGAAGATTAATTGTGATGAATGTTGGTGGCCCCTCTGAAGATCCTTTCCCTAAAAGATCCTCCTCTTGTGGAGACTGCCTCAGCCTGCTCTTTAGGACCTTTGACCTTGCTGACATGGGGGTGGGCACGGGGCTGGACCCTGGGGCTGGTCCAAGCACTGGGCCCAGCCTTTTTTAAAAATTGTTTTTATTTTTAAATTTTATTTAAATTTATTATTAATTTCAGTAAAAATTTACAGAGACTTTGGATTTCCATTCATTCATTGTTGAACAGGGCCCAGCCTTCTTACCTTGCCATACCACAGGTAGTGTTCTGCCTGGGTGCGCAGTAGAAAGACATCGTTGGAGTTTAGCGAGGATGCAAAGGCTGGCACTTCCACGGCTTTGGTGTTAGATTTGTCATTTCCCTGAATTTGGAAGAGCCTCACGGGAGGGTCGGGCTCAACATTTCCCTTCCTGGATGTCCCACCCTAGAAAAAGAAGAAAAGCAGTGTCTAGAAATCTAAGGAGAACTATGTGAGTGCTCCTTTGTGGAGAATGTAAGGTTGTTTGACACAGTCTGCCCTTTAAGAGTTTTGAGGCTAATGGAGAGGCCAAACTGAGCTGGAATTATGGTACCAATAATATTAGTTTTCATTCTGAGAACTTTATCCCAGGCTCTGTGACTGGTGATTTACCAACATCAATTGATTGTTCCTCCTAATAACCTATGAAATAGATATTATTATCTTGCAGTATAGATAGCCTTGGTGGCCCAGTGGTAAGGAGTTGCACTGCCAACCCAAAGAACAGTAGTTAGAATCTATCAGCTGCTCTGTGAGACAAATATAGACAGTCTCCTCCTGTGCCATTTACAGCCTCTGAAAACCTACTGGAGGGTCGGCTATGTGTTGATTCTGACTCTGGCAATGGGTTGAGTGGTGCTGAATCCACAGTATAAATAGGGAAACTGAGGCTCAGTAACCTGTCTTTTAAATGACAGGGCTTGGGTTTGACTCCAGGGTTGTGTGGTGTCAAGCATGTGCCTTTCACCAACTGCTTTGTAGTGCTTCAGCCAAGAGTTCATGGAAGAAGTGGGACTTGGGCTGTGTAGATTTGGAAAGCAGAAGGCACATTCTGTTGGGGAGGTGAAGAGGTAGAGCTAATGAGGAGATCGACCTGTCTGGAGCATTAGGAAGTTGAGAGAAATGACTTGCACAGGTAATATTGTTAGATTACAAAAGACCTTGAACGTTAGATGGTTGGGACGTGAAGACTAGGCAAGTGGGATTCACTGAAGTGTGCCAGATTGATTCTCTTCTCCCTCTGTGTCTCTGCGTTTCCCTGCTCTGCTCCTCTCCACTACTGGAGGTTCCTGCTGGCTAAGTATTCTGAGCTTTCTTGTTGAAGGTAGAATTTCACCTGGCGACCCTCACCTCAAAGATAACCAGCTTCCCTTTGAAGATGGTCATGAAGTGGCGTGGCTCCTTCCCCATGGCTACTCGAACCTGCACAGGGGCCCCATCGAACTGCTGATCCACCTCCACGGCCTGGTAGGCTGAGGCTGCCAGCTCATCCTGGGTGGCGTGACGGCCCTGCAGAGTGACAGTGTGGGGTTCCTCTGCCTCCACCCCAGACAAATGGCTGGAGGGGCTTCAGGATCCCAACCCAGGCACCTGGCCAGACCTACTTGCCAGATGTACAAGATGTAATGAGGCTTCCCAGTCACATTATATGTATAGAGAACCAGATAGCAGTCGCCTCCGTAAAAGAAGCCATACCACTGATGCTCTACAGGGACCAGCTCCAGGTTTTCAATCCTCCAGACCTGAGTGTGGAAGCAGACACATTTCCCCAGAAAAGAGGGTCATGTTAGGAAAGACACGTCAAGGGACCTGGGCCATGCTTACAGTCCAGGTGGTGAGGTGTGAACATCCACACAAAGAATCCCTTCCCCCTCTGTTTCTTCTTTTCCATTAGTAAAGCTCAACACATTTGCATGATTTGAATCCCAAGAACTAGAACAAGCCTGTGGCCTGGCCATGAGCATCCCATTACACCTTGGCCTCTGGCTGACTGAGAGATGATTTGAATACCTGCCAGGTGAGTTACTGATAGCACATTTGCCTATCTGCCTTTCACCTTCCTGAAGAATTGTGGGAGGACTGAAGATCTGGGAGCCTCTTCGAGATCATGACCCGGAACCAGAGGTAAGAAGTAAAGCAGGGCAGACCCAGAACCGTCTGCTCCCTTCTCTGTGGCAAGAACCACCGAGTGTACCCAAGCTGCCTGCCTAGAAATTCAAACCACTGGGCTTACCTCAACTTTCCCACTGCCATCATCAAACATTCTCTCCTGGGCAGCCACCTCTGGCTTGTTGTGCAGTACAGTCACGTCAAACTTGTTCTGGACAACTTTGGCTGCAGAGAAGGGGTTGTGAAGGCAATTGGATAAAGTAAAGTGATTTTGCAGCAGTGACACTGGCCTCTCTAGAGCTTCTCAGCAGTGAGAGGGGATCTGGGGGGAGGGGGCAGTCTCACCGATTTTCCCAATGTTGAATGTTTTCCCCAGGCCCATGGTCTGGTCTTTCACTGTCCATTTCTGGAACAGCTGCTTGAACATGGCTGACTCGGCACCGTCGTTGACAGTCTCTATGTTGGTGCTGCTGGGGTAGCCCTTCATCTTGATGAAACTCTGCAGACCCCCCCCCCCAACCCCAGAGAGGAGGGTCGGTTGAGGGATGCACTAGATTCTTTGGATGTTTGGGAGTTCCCCCCAGATGAAATCAGCTGATAGGTTTGCTCCCCTCTGGGATTCAGACAAATTCTGAATCACAGCTGCCTAGGGACCGAATGGAGTGTTTTGGCATCTCTTCAACAACATGCTATGATATGATTATTATAAATACAAGATGTTTTATGAGACCTTCTAGTCTGTCCTCTAGGCACCTACATACCTCACTGACTTTGCATCCCATTACTTTACGCACTGCTTTGTAAGCACATCTTGTTTAGTTTGGCTGTGTGGGCCTGAAGTCTATGATAAATTCTTTGAGGACAAAACCATTAACCTTGATGTATGATATTCAATAATACCCAGTGTGCAGAAGGGTCAGCTGTGAGTCAGTTCTGATGCAAACACACTGAGGAGTAATTATGCAGGTATTGTCCTGAATGCTTTATGAACATTATTTAATCTCACAACAACTTCCTAAGATGAATATTATTATCTCCATATTAGCAATGAGGAAACTTGAGATGAGGGTTTTAAGGAATGAACTCTGGTAGCCTAGAGAGTTGTGCTGCCCAAACCAAAGGCTTAAGGCTGGAATCCACCAGCTGCTCCTCAGAAGAAGCATGTGCAGTTTCCTCGCATGCAATTTACAGACTCTGAAAACCCACTAGAGAGTCAGCTATGAGCTGGTTCTTCTTACTTGATGGCAATGGGTATGAAAACAGTCTTTAGATCACTGATTTGGTTCTTACTTGATGGCAATGGGTATGAAAATAGTCTTTAGATCACTCCTCTGGAAAAGGCAAAATCTGGATTTTAATCCCAGGCTTGGATTATCTGTCTGAAGCCCATATCTACATGGGTTACAAAGCTCTATGTTCAAGCACCTAATAATGGTTCTCTGGACACATGTGGGGGGCTCTGGTGGCCTAATCTGTAGGGAGCTGTGCTGTTAACCGCAGGGTGGTGCCTTCTCTGATGGTTCGAATCCATCAGCTGCTCCCTGAGACAAAGACGGGCAATCTCCTCTCCTCCCATATGCTTTATAGCCTCGGGAAAACCTGCTGGTGATCAGCCATAAGTTAGTTCAGACTTGACAACAGTGAGAGTTGAGAAAGAACGCAAGCGAAGTGTGAGCAACAGAATCTTTGGATACTGTTGCACATGTGGAGTTCCTACCAGGGCTTTGGACATTGCCATCTGTTTCTCAACCTTGGTGGCTCCTTTTCCTTTCCACACGTAGATCTTGGTTCCACTTTGGTCCAGGATGTAGCAATCCTGAAGCATTCAGGAATAAAAGAGGTTACTGCTGTTCCCGGCATTTACTCTGAAGCTAGCCCCAGCTTCCCGAGCTCAGCCCACCTAGGTTCTACTTACATCATGGTTCAGTAATTCTTGGACCAGAGGCCTCGTGGCGACTTCTGTGACAGCCAGCTGCCCAGCTGAGTCTGAGACACTGGAGAAATGATGAGGTTTACTTCATCGCCTATGCTATAAAGTATCTTGTCGACAATTTAAGGGGTGTGTGTATTTCCTGGTTGTGTTTTATTGTGGAGTTTATTCTAAAGATTGACTTCTTACAACAGGAATGACTTGAACTGCAGATGGTAATAGCGGATTGGACTCTAGAGACTTTTGCCCCTTTCTCTTATACAAGCATTATTCCTATCCAATCCCTGGTGTATATGAACCAGAACAAAGGAAAGATCTCCCTAAGAGGTTAGGAGGAGTTGCTAACAATAACAGAAGAGAGCTGCCTCCTTGAGTGGAGCAACACCAAGCCCCTTCTTGGAGCTGCACTGGAAAAGGACTAAGAAGAAAGCTAGATAGTTACACCCAAGATGGGGAGCCAAGCAAAGGTGCCTGCTTTTCTAGGGGACATCATCTTCCTCCCACCCCAGCTTCTAGCCACACAAGGTTTCACTGCTTACTGGTACAACATGATGTTTGATTTCTGTTGCTGATCTATGATCTCATCAGGGATTGCAGGCTTGATAATGGAGCGTCGGCCAAGGGTGTCCTGAAGGACCTTCAGCAACTCTGGGCTGGCTGCCTCCTTGTCTCCCTCAATTACTCCTATTTCAGCACGGCCCCCTCGCTCCCTGTCCCGAATATCCTTTGCCAGGAGCATAGCCTGTAAAAAAGAGCCCACGAGGCATTCAGCTCATTGGGGCTGGGCCCTTATCATCTGATTGCTTTGTAAGGAGCAGACTGGACTCCAGACACAGAAGCTATTCTGATGCTGAAGAGCGCAGGGGTAGTGAGACGCCATGGACCTGGCATGTCTCCAAGACACTCTACTCCAAGACAGGGTCCTTTATGAATCTTAGGGGAAAGCCAGCAGGGAAGGAGGAAGGAAAGGGCATCTGCGAGAGTGCAAACCCCAAGATCAGATTTGAGGGCTGAGGAGAGCATGAAAACTAGAAGTGGCCAAACCTTCAGGCGTTCCTTGCTGTTGCTCTCGGGGCCATTCCATTGGATGATGACTTTTCCGAGGTCCATCAAGAAGACATCACCTCGGTTAAAACTGTCCCAGCTCAACTCCACCTGCAAATGAGGGCTAGGCATTTTCCAGGAGGAATTCTTAGGTGCCCGGTTGGGGGGCCCTGGGCTAGGACAGAGTGGGCAGTACTTACCTCGGTCGCCCTGATATTTCTCTTTCCCTTCACATGCAGCAGCCGCTTCACATCATAGGTGTTGGTCTCTGTATGCTTCATCCCGGTGGCCACACCTCCCTTCTTGTAACTGTGGGACAATCCATTCAGTTATTTATTAAACACCTGCTGTGTGCTCTGTATGGGGGAGACAGCAGTGAGTCACACAGGTGCAGCTCCTGCCCATGAGGGAGACAGACAGCAAATAAATGAGGTACAGCTCCCTTTGCAGAAGTAGACATGGTGACTGACTTTTTGATAGGGTGTTTAGGGAAATCTCTGAAGAAGTGAAATCTAAGCTGAGATCTTAAGATGAGAAAAAGGGTTCTGAAGGGTGAGAGCCTTGGTTACAAACACCTGTGTTTTATTCTAGGAACTGTCTGAGTATCAGTGTTTGAGGGGGGTGGGAGGCCTGAAGGAAGAGCAACAGCCTCATTAATGACACCACAGCTTTAAGGCCCACCCACTGCCTGACCAGCCCCAGCTCCATCTCTGCCCTCACCTCCACACCTTTCACTCTTTTTCAGGAAATGCAGAAAGCAATCCTAAAACAAAGGGGCTGTAACTCCAGGTTCCTTTGTGACCTGATGGCCTAGTGGGTAAGGAGTTGTGATGCCAACTCAAAGTCACACTGTTCAAATCCATCAGCTGCCCTTTGGGAGAAAGGTGGGCAATCTCCTGTGTGATTTGCAGCCTCTGAAAACCCACTAAAGAGTCAGCTATGAGTCAGCAACAAGAGAGTGTGATCTTCCGAGGGGCTCTGTGCCGGGGGCGCATCACAGGTGACTGCAGACGCGATGTTGGCACTGGCCCAGCCTTAGAATTCACAAGTGCATTGGTAGTCCAGTGTCCTCTCTCTTAAAAAAAATCTCAAGTGTAAACATCAAATTCTTCACTAAATCCCTCCGTTCATGGTACATTATCATCTTTGCCCTCTACTACTGCGTCTTTAGGGAGTTTTGGTGGCTTAGTGGTAAGGAGCTGTGCTACCAATCCAAAAGCACGTGGTTCAAATCCACTAGCTGCTTCATGGGAGAAAGATGGGCAATCTCCTCTGGTAGGATTCACTGCCTCTGAAAACCTGCTGGAGGGTCTGTGGGAGTTGGTTCCACCTTGACGGTACACAACAGAAAGTGGCAAGGAGTTACTCACATGATGCCATGCTTGAAGTAGCCACGGAAGGTGTCAGACTCGTGGTCCTGGACTTCTCGGTGCTGCACGGGGCTGCCTCCCAGGTAGTCGTCCAGCTGTGTGGTGTAGATGGCTGCACAGCTCTGCTCATCCTGAGAGGAGTCCTTCCCGATCCAGTAGTGGATGTCCTGGGAGAGCAGACTTCCTGCCCTTCGGGTCTGGGGTGGGACCAAGGAGATCAGGTCGGGGGGCTGACTTGCCTTCCCTTTGCTCCTGGGGAAGTGGCAGCACATGCCTAGGGCCTTGCCATGGGCAGGCTCAGGACCTCGGTCAGTGTGTCCTTTCTGTACAGGGGCTTAAGGTTTTGCAGCCAAAATTCCTCCCTACGTTTGGGGACAGCTTCTTGTTTTCAAAATAAATGAGGAGTAGCAGAGATCTTGTCAGAGTTGGAGGACAAGATTCCTTTCTGCATTTGTTTCTGAGTCACAGGCTCTTCTCTTTTCAGCTGGCATGCATGCTGTGTACACCTGTGTGGCCCTGTCAAATATTAGCCTGGTGGGAGACTGTTCCTCAACTAGAAGGGGCACTTAAGGCCAGAGACAGGCCTAGAACTAACTGATCTGGCCTTTTAGCCCGGGGAGGAAAGGGGCTTGTGGGCTGCCCGGTGAGGTTTAGGCTGAGGGCCCTCACTGCTGCCCTCCAAGGTGATGTCACAAGCCCTGGCCTAAGGACGGCCTTTGATTGCCAAACAGGAGGCTTGTGCTGTGCAACACTGAGGACGAATCAGATGGCAGGGGCCTGGGGACCTTCCCTCACCTGTACGCCCAGGGACTGAGTGAAGCTGGCAAGGATGTGGGGATGTACTCACTGAGAGGACAACGTAGCAGTCCCCCTCGTAGAAGCTGCCGTGAGCACTCAAGGGCACCAGTGCTAACTCCATTTTCTAGAGGATAAGTAAGAAGCGTGTACAGGCTGGGCCCACCCTTGTCCCTTCCCTCCAGCCTCCTCTCCTCTCACATTGTGTGGCCCAGGCTCAGGGAAAGCTTGAGGAGACATTCCTACTGGGAATACAGACTGGCGTCAGTCACAGGATTCCCTTGGCCGCTCCTCAGACTTCTGCAGAGCTCTGCTTATATCACCTTGGGTCCACATTGGGGCCTCTGTCCTGGTTTCCCCTCACTTCTTCCTCCTCCTTCTCCTCCTCATTTTGATATATTGTGGGCAGCCTTGTGAGTCACCTCTGGGCTTTGCAGGGAGAAGAGTTGGATATAAACTAGCAAGTAGAAACATTGACTCTAAGCAGCGACTGCAGTGCCTCCAACACTGTCTCCTAGCTCTGACCAGTGTGTGGCCAAGACACGAAAGCAAGCTGGGATTCGGCAGGGCTATGAGATAGGAGGCTCCAGGCTGAACATCCTCTATTTGGGAACAGTTGGCCCAGCGCCCTGAAGTACCTGTATGTATGGCTTGTCATGGGAAGGCTACTCACATAGCCTCAGATTTCTATTTTCCTTCACCATTTCCAAGAGAAGAAATCTGTAGCATACTTTGTTCTTGTTATGTACCATCAAGTTGGAACCGATTTATTGCTGACCCTCCAGAGGATTTTCAGTGGCTGTAAATTGCACAAGAGGAGAATGCTCATCTTTCTCCTGCAAGGTGGCTTTTGGACTCAAATTATGTGCCTTTGGGTTGGCAGTGAAACTCCTTACCACTAGGCTCAGAGCTAGTTACCATACTAGCCATACTAGCATGTGTATGGCTAGTAGCCATATTAGCGTGTGTTATATATGAAATGTGCATGTTGAGTTTAAAAATACTTACTATGCCATCATTTTTGTTATTACAGCCCCTGGTAGGTTTTTAATAAACTAAGAGTCTTAGGAAACAGAAGTGATCTGGATCTCTACAAGCTCTTAGCATCTATCTGGCTGGGAAGCTATTGGACTCCCTTTAGCTGGGAGCTCTGGTGGTCTAGTGGTAAAAATCTGTGCTGTAATCCCAAACATAGGTGGTTCAAATCCACCTGCCGTTCCACTGGAGAAGGACGGACGGTAGACTCTCATGCTTACTGCTTCTGAAAAGCTGGAGGGTCAGTGATGAGTCGGTTCTGACTCAACATCACAATAATAACAATCAAGAACACTGGAGAAAGGGTCACCGCTGGGTTTTATGCAACAGTAACTGACTGGACTCTAAGGAGGGCCCTGTGTCACGCAGGTGGCGCTGCCCACATGTGGACAGTTCCCAGCTCAGAGCTCAGTCAAGCAAAGGGGCGTGGGCCAGAGGAGAAAGGACGAGCAGCTGCCCACCTCAGCAGCCTCTCTTCCCTCACACACTGCAGGAACTAGTGTGCCCATGAGTGAGCTCTGGCGGCCTAGTGGGTAAGAAGTTGTAACACAAAGACAGGTGGTTAGAATCCAGCAGGATGAGCAATCTCTGGTGCAATTTAGGACTCTGAAAATCAGCTGGAGGAAGCGCTCTGTTTTTCTGACTGAAGCCTCTGAAAGCCTGCTGACCCGCCCCACCCATCCCTCTGGGCCCTTACTGGAAGCACACTCAATGAGCAGATGGCTGGATAAAGGATACGCTTATTTTGTTTGCAGCATGGCTCTGCAGCACTAGGTGCAGTCCCGCCACCTGCCATCTACCTGTTTCTGTCCCCATGAGAGGCCACAGATGGGAAACCTGGCTCTTTGATGCTGCCTCTCACTATTTGGGATCCAGACTGGGCGCCAGGCCCTTCTGCTCCAAACCAAGGGGTGGAGTCTTGGGGCCCTCTCTGCTCACCTCTATTCTCCAGGTGATGATCCCAGGGTCGTTGCCCACAGCTCTGAAGGCACTGCTCAGAGACATGGTGCGGTCTTCTCAGACTGCAACATCACAGGGCAAAAGCGGAGATGACACTTCTCATAGCCTCCATTGACCGAGCTTTCCCAATTCACTTCCCACTCTCTCAGTGATTGTGCCGTGTCCTGTGATGCAGGCCCCCCCACTTCACAAATGATGAGGGAAATGACTTGTCCATGTCCATTTGTTTTGGTTTTTTTTTTAATTTTGTGTGCGTGTACCGTCAAATCAAATCTGACTGGTACAGGAGGATATTGCGCCTCCTTCTCCGGCAGAGCATCTGGTGGATTCGAACCGTGTTCCCCTGGGATTGGTCCATGCTCATTTGTAAGCACTGGGATCCTACCCAGGACTGTTTTCTACTTGTCACTTCCCTCATTAAGAGATCTGCAGTGATTTGTGCATCCGTGATGGTGTGTGAAGCCCTGTGTGGCTGTATTTTACAGGTATGTCATTTAATTCTCTGAAGGTGTGAGCATTCACTTTAGACTAGTAAAGTTCAGAGAGGTTAAGTAACTTACCCTAGGTCTGATTTTTGAAACCTGTGCTTTTAACTACTTCAATGTGTTGTAGTACTTCCTAAACGTTTCTAACTTCAGTGGATCACTAGGAAAGAAAACTTAGTGTGGAGAACAGGGGGCAAAAAAAAAACAAGTTAAAACCCCTTCTTCTCATTACCTCCACTCCAGATTCTCTGCATGCCAGATCCTCTCCACAACGGACTTTGTGACTTATTTGGGCTTACTTTCCATGTTTTTTTTAAAAAGTAAACTGTCCTGAATTTTAAGCTATGCTTTCTTCTCATCATATCACTAACATATTCTCTGTGCTTTGCAAAAAGAAAATGGTAGGGTTGGGTGGGGAAGGTGGGTGTGTCCTGGTGTTGGCTGTGGGCAGATGTCCTCACTAACTCCCAAATGCAGTCCTGGGAGAGCAGGGCTCTGGCTACGTCCCACTGACTGAGGCAGATTTCTCTGTTCAAGAGGCCGCTCAGGGGTCTCCAGTTCCTCTAGACAAGGTGGCAAAATGGTGAGAAAGGAGAAGTGGCTAGAGGCATCTGTGTGAATTGTGACCACAGACTATTTATTAAAGGTGTGTCTTGGGCATGTACACCATCAGGGAGGGGTTGTATATAATGAAAATTCTTGGTTCCTGCTCTCAAGGAATTTGTAATCTGCTGCAAATAAGCATAATGAATGCTAGTTTAGTTTTTCTAAGATAAAGAGGGATTGATGAGCAGTAGTTTTATGTAGATTAAAAAACCCCAAACAACAAAACCACCACCCCTAAACAACACACACCAGCATGCACTAGGTGGATGTTTGCTCTTTGGAAGCACATTGTGTGAGGGGCAGCTGGCCTCACCATTCATGTCCTGAACCTCAGTGGGTGCAGCCAGCTTTGGATGATACGCACCATTATCTAATAAAGACTTTGGCAAAAAAGAAAAACACCAAACAGAAACGAACAATGACAAACACTGAAACGCTTTGTCTACTATTCCAGTCGGACCAAAGCAAAGCAGTGACGCGAAGCACCCAGTATTTGAGGATCTAATTTGATAACTTGTGCTGCCCCACCCTGTGCTGCTTAGAAATGCCAGGGGGGGGAAAATATCCGATTCCACTTTGTGATGGAAGGCCAAGTAAGAAAAGATAATGACTTATGAACTCCATGTTTTGGAGATGAGGAAATGTTCACCCCGTAAAAGCCAAATCAATCTGCATTAGTGTCTCAGAGGCCTGAGTGCCCCTATTTCCCAGTAGGGGCATTTGAAACTGGATAGGTTTCAACTCCCTGGGCCAGGCTTTCTTGAATGCGAGAGGTGGTGAACTCAAGAGAATGGCTACCATGCTGCAACACTCAGAAAATGTGACATCAAAATCCCCGATAGCCAGTCTCTTCCTCCCTCCTTCCCAAATCTTATTTACCCAAAATCTTTAGAAGGGGCTTGCAGACAAGGTAGGGTATAGTTGTGAAATCCCAGGTTGAAAGCCTGTGGTCCTTACGTCTCAGTCATGCATGAACGCCAGGCAGAGGCAACTTCTGCCATGCTCCTCCGTCCCATCCTCCACCCAGAAGACACAAGGCGTGCTGCCCAGCTATTGAAAATGTGCTTTTTGCTCAGTGGTCCCTAGAAAAATTGTCTCTAGATTTGAAGCTTAAAGTTCACAAAACTAGCCACAAACTCCTGGCTCAACTCTTTAAAAGCTTTATCCCTAAAGAGCATCTATTCTTTTCCTTCATTAAAAGATTGCTCTATTCAATCACACTTCTCATAAACCAGACCTTACCTTGCCGTCTCTCCCACCGGTTGTTTCCTGGTGAGTAAAATAGCAGCAGTGCTGAAGAGCCACCACCCCAAAACTCCAAAGCAAGAAGTTCCGGACCCTGCTGCCTCTGATTAGCAATAGCCGCACAAACACTGGGTTATATTTGCTTGTGTTTGCATCTTAACCGCATTTTCCTAGTCCTGGCCAATCACAGCCAATCTAGCCCCAAGCTTGACTTATTCAAACCAGAGGGAAAGCTTTATCTGTTCATATTCAAAGCAGCAAAAAGAGTAGACCTTAAAAGCTCTTTCAACTTCAGGTCCACGCCCTGATAGAATTGATTTTTTAAAAGTGCACAGCCCATCAATAATGCAGGAAAGGAGGTGGGAGGATATGAAATTTGCCATACTGTAGATCTGGATTCATTATGCTGCTGAGGGGAGAGGCAGGGAAGAAACACCCAGGGCATCCAGGTCTCCCTGAAAAGAGAGTGTCATTAGTTCATCCAGTTTTGCCCATGGGGCCATAGCAGTCATACACTGCTATAGGAATATCTGAGCAATTACTATGTGCTGTGCATCATGGTGGCCTCAGAATTACTGGGCTCCTTGTTTGGAGGCATCAGTGGGGGTATAGTCAAGACTCCAAATCTCTTGGTGTGTCTGATTCACCCCAGGTGGTAGGCAACTTGGTTCCTAATGGGAACCAGGAGATCTAGTATAGAAGGATTCCTTTAACCAGAGCCGAGTCTAAAGCAGGTCTCTTAGGTGGATGTAGCAGCTGGATCAGCCAAAGGCTCCATCTGGCTTATCATTACAACCACAAGCAGTTGGGAAGGAAGAAGGGTGGTGCGCAAATGAACAGCAGCATAGTCAAGAGGCAGTGCCCATTCGTGGACAGGTTTTTCAAACCCGCTTTTATTAACTGTAATACAAATATTCCAAAAATATAAACAGACACTTAATGGCGTCCTACATTTCAAGTTTTTGAATACAACAAAATTTATCAAACCATTAATTTGTAACCAAGGTAGTCAGAATCCCATAGCCCAATCACAGTGGGAAGCAGGTCCCCTCCCCTCCAAATGGCATCTTGAAGGGGGAATGTGGCACGGGACGGACCATGTCAAACTCAGGGGAATAAGCACAGAAGCTCACAGGGTTCAGAGGAGGGTCTGCTCTAGGCACAGGTTGTACAAGAAAACAGGCCAGCTAGCTGGTGCCTCCAACCTCCCCTCCCCTGGCAGATGCAGGTATTAACCATCTTAAAAAAAACAAAAAAAACCCAGGACAAAACGAAAACCCTATTTTACAAAAAGGTAACTGAGACACCTGTGCCAGTAACCAACTGGAGATTTGGAGGGGGGAAAAAAGGGCCTCACCTCCCCAGACTCTTGGACTGGCTGGGACATGGATGCAGGACAACCTGGGGGGTGGGGAAGGTTGCTGCTGCCCTAAGAGTGAGGCCCTGGGAAGACCGAGCAGGGCAGCAGGATAGGAAAAAGGTCCATTTCCCAGGGAATGACTGCCTAGAGACTTCTCAGGCTTTGGCACAAAGAAGCTTCCAAGCCATTGGTAACAGAGGTGAGTTTATAAATTTACAAAATGATAAAAAAATCTTTTTTTGAGGGAAGGAACAAAATAAAGGTCCCAGGTTAATTGAAGGCAAACTGACTTAAGGTTTCTTACTTATCTATTCAGCAATTAAACACATAATTAGGGTCCAGGACACATCTGTACTCCTCTCTAGTAAGGGACCCAGGGGTCTAAAGAGTGTCCCCTCTACAATGTGCAGAGTAGAAACCCTTACTTGACCCTTTTCCAAACTGGTCCTGTGTCCAAAGCTCCCCCAATGAGAGGGACACGAGCATCAGGCTTTTTTTTTAATTTAGAAGCCCAATCAGAGAGACACACTGTGTCCCTGAAGAGGCACCTTAAAAAACTGAACCTGGCAGGTGGGCAGATTCCTGGCATGGCTTGAATGGATGTTGTCCAGGCACTGTGGCCTATTGCCTCCCAAAGGCAAGCCTCAAATGGGAAGGGCTTGTGGGAAGCTGTAGAACAGATGCCAGGATGACATGGCTCCCTCTCAATCTTGTCCTCTTCCAGGACTGAGGCTTGAGTCCACTGAGCTAATTCTGCATTGATCACTTGCCTCCTAGCAGTATGAGACTGGAGACCGGACAGCAAGTAATGACTGCAGACTGGCTTTAGCCCACATGAGGGACCCGGCTTAGGTTTATTTGGCAGAGCTGCTTCTCCAGGGAAGGGAAGGGTGGGAAAGAGGGAACAGCATTGCTGGTGAGAACTGCAGGTGGGCAGGGTTATGACAGGCGGGTGGTCTAGAAAGCAAAGCTTCATGCACAAGGAGCAGGGGCACACCCACCAAGCCATCTTGGCTCTGGTCACAGGTCATACATACTCCTGGCACTTAGACAAGCGTGGCAGGGAAGGGACACAGGTTGTTCATCCACTCAGATCAATGTAGAGATCCAAAGGCGGGCAAGAAAGGGTCTCAGAAACTGGATCAGGCTTAGTGCCTCTTATTGCTTACTGGCTGGGCCCAGAGAGCACAATATTTGGCCTAAGGGCTGACTAACCCTTGGGTTATCCACAATATCAGGAGATCAGAATCTGCAGCCACAGCAGGCCTCTGAACCTGCTCATGCTTCTCTTCAGTTCTTGGCTAGCACTAGAGACCCCCAGATCCCCTGCCCAGCCAATGGACACCAGGGAAATGACCACTTGGGTTTTGGGGACTCTGTTCCACTTCTGTGGCACCAAAGAGAAAAAACAAGGCCTTACACCCTTAGGACAGAAGGGGAGGTGGCACCGCAATGTTGAAGAAAGATGCCAGCCAGCACTCAGAACACCAAGCTCCAGAGTCTGGCCACTTAGTGACTTCCTGGGGCTGGACCTAGAATTTAGAAGTTGAAAAGATGATGAGGTGAGTCCTGAGTGGGAGGTGTCTTGCACCTAGAACTGTGTGACACTTGTCTCCAGGGAAAACAAGGATAGAACTCCCACCACAAAGGGAGGCAGGATAGAGGAGAGAATGCAATTCACTCCATGTCCCCAGCCCCAGGAGTGAGAGGCCAAGATTTAAGGCAGTGATGCTGAGATGGGGCTCTACCTTTTTTAGGACCCCATTGTGCTCCCAATTACAGCAGCACTTCCCCACTTCCACACTGGGAAAACTTCTTTTGTGACTATTTTTTAAAGCATTCACTATTACGAATCTTTGAAGGTGAGACACACCCAAATTGCAGGCTTCTAAGGGGGTCTTTTACCTGAGCTCTTTGGGGCACCAGTTACCAGAGGCAATTAAGCTAGGTAGGCAAACCAAGTGAAGAGAAATACCCCTCCAGCTGCCTAGGAAAGTAAATGCCCCTGAGGCCCCAGAGAGAAAAAGCAACAGCCAAGAAGGATGAAGGCTGAAGCAGACAAAGCACAGGACATCCCAAGGGGAAAGACAGAACACGAAAGAGCTAGCCTAACAAACAAGAGGGGTTAGGGCATTTAGACCCCCTTCCTTGCCTTTGGAACAAAGGTCCCTGTACCAGCACCAAAGAGAATCCCTGAAAAGCAGACTCCTGGAAATAGTCCCAGGCTTGGCTGGTTTACATGCCAAAGAGGGGGGACTCATGACATTCATGCTTTGGGGGATTTTCTCTTCTCTGCACCTTTACTCTCCCACCCATAGGACCAGACTGCAGCTTTGTCAGAAAGAAACAAGGTCCAACACTCCAAGTTTAGAAAGAGAATTTTAAAACAGAGTCAAAAGAACGGAAATCAATTATGTGTCTTCTTCCAAGGCATGGAGAAGACCTCCTTCCCCACAAGTTCAAGACTATGGCTAAGTGGTAAAGAAGGCAGGCCTGGTCCCAGCCACTGGAGACACACACGAAGGGCTCAGGTGAGGTGCTTGACTGCAGGGCAAGTGTAGCTCTTGGGCTACAGGATCCCATGGCCACTGGGGTACCGGATCTGGAAACAAGTTCTTGTCTTCCCAGAAGTGTCTGTCCGCAGCAGCTGGCTGGAGAGAAGCTTCAGAAAGGCATGTGTCTGGGGTGCCCGAAG
>NW_006399962.1:1699269-1722985 GCF_000299155.1 Elephantulus edwardii | reverse complement strand
GTATTATTGGTTTGGTACCTGCCCATTACTTGGCATGTAATCTGTCCTAATAATGCTCTTTCCAACCACTTCTCACTATATACAGGCCCCATCTAAAGAGGGGCTGCAGCTTTCACTCTGACTTATCATAAAGGCACAATGTAGCAAAGTCCCCTACTGAGATGGCCATTGCTGGGAAGCAGGGAAGGTTATGGGGCCCGCAGCTGCCCAAGGCTGGTGTACACGTCCTCTGCTCCACTCAGCTCCTCAAAGATTGGGATCAGGTTCAGCAACTCAGTATCTGCCATGTCATCAAACCAAGACTGGACAGGCACCTGGCATAGAAAAAAGGTTGGAATAAGTTCCCCAATGACCAAGACTTTCCCTTCTCTCACCCTGGGTCTGACAGGATAGTGTGCCTCTTTGCTAAGTCCCCCTGTTTCTACTTCCTCTGTCCCTGGGCTGGGACCCTTCACTCACTGCATTCTCTGGGTGGAAGATATAAGAAGCAGGTGAGTTGTCCAGAATGAGGGTTTTCCTCAAGTCCCTCCCCAGGCGGCTGAGGTCCTTGACATAGCAGCCCTGGTGGAACACACAGGACTCGCGAAAGAGGCGCGCCCGGAACACCCCACACTGGTCCAGCAGGTCAGTCACTGGGTCAGCATACTGGGAGGAGAGAAGATGCCTTTGTTGAGACACAGCCCAGGTCCCCACCCTCACACAGCCATTTCTGCTTCTGGTTCCTCCCCGCACCTGCTCCCAGGTACCTTGGCCAAGCTGGCAGTGAAGAGGACACATTCAAAGAGCTCCCCCATTCGTCTCAGGAACTCATCCACATAAGGCCTTTTGAGCACATACACCTGAGGAAAAGCACAGTGGTTTGCTGGAGGTTGTTCTGTGTGGTTGAAGCACAAAGGCCTCCCTCCTCTTTTCACCATTTACACAGAGTACACAGCAAGCAGGCTCATATCTTACTCTAACTTCCACTCCCTAGCCACTCAGACCACCTGATTAGACCTTCTGGCCCAAATAGCAGAGCACGGACATAGGTCCCTACCCAGTTTTCTGTTCCCCACCTTGACTGAGCTCAAGAAGAAATACATGCCTGTGTCCCAGGAGCCATCTTTGTTTCCAGCAGTGGACCATCAGCTGCCTCTAGAAACAAGTAATCAAGAATAGGCCTCACAGATGGAAACAGCCTATCCTGGATTACTTGAATCCAGCCACAGCCTCTGCAGAGCTTCCCGTTCTGTTCTAGCAGGACAGTTTGCCCAGATCACCACTAGCACAATGCAAATATTTCCTGAAAACCCTCGCTCTCACAGAGCTATCTGAAGACAGAGCAGGAAGAAGTGACCTTTTCCCCTCAATGACCTCAGACCATATACATGCAGCTCCCCTAGTTCATGTACACTCCCAATACTGCTACCCACTCTGATCTTGACATTTTGGCCTAAAGGGTTCTTTGGCTAAATGTCCTCTACCCTAACTAACCACCTGCATTCTACTTGTTCCCTGCCTGCATATCTGTATCCCTCTCATCCAGCCTATATAGCTACTACCAGAACCATTTATATCAAACTTACTGCCTTGAGTTGGAACATACTCACAGCTGACCTTCCACAGTGAGAGTTCATCTTCCTCCTGAAGAGCAGCTGGTAGAGTTAAACCACCCATCTATGCTAACTTCCCTAGCTTAGTAAGCCTACATCTGTAATCTCCTGCCTGGCACTGACTCCCTTTCCTAGACTAAGCCAAACTGCCAGCCTCCCTGAACTGCACAGAAGGAGCCCTCTACTCCAGCACTCACATCATTGTTCCCACTGGGCTGCTATTTCTTTACCTTCATGCTCCTCCTCCCTCACCGCCACTATTACCCAACATTTGCTTTCTGAATCTTATCTCTTTATTATCTCTGCTCCTTCTTTATTAACCAAGAGGGTCAGTGTATTTGTCTGAAAATCTGCCAGTCTTTCCCCCATGAGTCTTGTCTCTGCATCCTTAACAAACAAATAGGCCTTAGAATAGTCAAGAGCAAAAACGGTTAAGACTTTGTCTCATGTACTTTGGATATGTTATCGGTGTGGAGGACATTATGCTTGGTAAAGGGTCAGTGGGGGGAAAAAGCCTTCAATGAGACTGACAGGTTGCAACAACGAGATCAAACTCTGCAATGATTTTGAGGATGGCACAGGACTAGGCAATGCTTTGTTTGTATACAGGCTGCTGAGTTGGAACCGATTCAACAGAAC
This sequence comes from Elephantulus edwardii, assembly GCF_000299155.1. NCBI lineage: Eukaryota > Metazoa > Chordata > Mammalia > Macroscelidea > Macroscelididae > Elephantulus > Elephantulus edwardii. The sequence continues at coordinate 1,720,754 of NW_006399962.1, read as the reverse complement.
CCAACAATATATCCTCAAGCAGACTGTAAAGGGCTGGTGGGCAGGGTCTGGGTAGTCCACGGGCCAAGCCTGGTTCTGTATAGGGGATGAAAAAAAAATCTACTAATGAGCACAGGATAGGAATCAAACCCATGGAAAATTTAAATCCCACCTCTCTAAAAGTAGCCCTGTTTGACGAGGCCATGTAACAATTATCAGCATCATCAGGGCATCTGTTCCCACTGCTCTCTGATGGCTGGGTTAATGGATAGTCATTCTGGATAAATATTTAAATAAATGGTCGTTTACTACCAATGCCACATGATCCTTAACTGCCTGACTGAGCAGGCTATGTAGGGATAGAATGTGATCTTTTAAGTTAGACTCATTCCGCTATTTACTTCAGTAAATATTCTGTTAGAATGCAGTGCAGGGGCCCAAGGCAAGGGAGTTTGGGAAGGTTTCAGAGTGGAAGATGCTTGGCCTGGAAGACAGGTTTTACTAGTGAGATGTAGGTGGGCAGGCATGGGAGAGAGGGTACTCCATGCAGAGAAAACAGGAAGACATAGCTACTATTCAGACTTAGAAAAATATGTAATATTTATTTAGCAGTACTGTCACAGCGAGTTCTGATGGCACTGCAATACCAAAGCTGTGTGGTTCAAATCTAGCAGCTGTTTTGCAGCATGGCCATCTCCTCCTGTGTGATTAACTGCCTCTGAAAACCTGCTGAAGAGTCGGCTATGGGTCAGTTCCAACTCGACAGCACAAAAGAACAGTGCTACCAAAAAAAAAAAAAAAAAAAGAAAAAAAAAGAACAGTGCTACCACAAGGGAGGGTGGCAAATCATACTTTTAATCATACTGTTTAATCATACTTTAATCATACTGTTAATGAAAACTGTTCTTTCAGACAGCAATGAGAAAAAAAGAGAGTGACAATTAAGAGGGTCACATGAGGACAAAAAACAAATTTATGAGAAGAAGCCTTAGGTATGTAGTCATCAGTAACAAAGGAAAGGGTTGCGTTACACAAGCTGTGAGGGTGTGTGAGTCCTCTGGGCTGGGAGTAGCTGGGCAGGTAGCTCACCTGGTGAGTGGTCCCCTCAATCTCTACAGGCACTATGAAGTCAGCATTGTTGATTGGCTGGAAGGCAGAAGTTAATAAGGTGAGCATGGAACAGAGGAGACAAGGAGGCCCTACCACAGCTAGGCAGTCCTGGGCACAGGCACTGTCTGGGAGGATCTTAGACTCCAGAAGGGCCTCCTACCTCAGGACAGAGTGCAGTCCTTTCATGGTTTTCCCTACTCATGTCCTACCTCCTCTTCCAACTACCTCAGCTCCAATAGATTTGGGGACCTTCTTAAGTAACAAACACTGTTTTTTTAAAGTAAGAGAGGGGCAGTCCAAGACTGACTGAATTACTCTCATAGGCCTGCTCTACATGGAGCCCTGATCATGCTCTTCTCTGTGTGGCCACGGGAATTGGCAGCTGGGAAAGAGAGGCCTCCTACTGAACACTCATCAGTGTGGTCTCCAGATGTTTAACATATACGTTGGGAGGCCAAAATGCCAGAGCCTGCTTCCTACACCTTCCCAGCCATCCATTATCCTCGACTTCAGGCTACCTTAAACACTGATAGCCAGGCTCACAAAAAAGGGGGCCCCAACGTTGAGTTACCTTAAAGGAGCTATGCACAAGGGTTTCATCTAGGTCAATGACCACGCATATCCTTCCTTGATCTTCCTCTGTCACCTCTGGGAGCAGGCAGGTCCCTGGAATCTGAAAGCAATGCCAAGCTGCTGCGATCTCACCTCCAAGAAAGCCCAACCCCAAAACATTCTTTCCAAAAGAACTCTAGGATGTCAGGCTGATCCTAGAGACAGAAGACCCTTAACTTCACTATTCCAGGAGTGGCACTAGTTGATTGTCAGGAGGTAAAGAGGATACAGCTGTTTGCTTTGTTTTTAAGAGGTGGGATGAACATGAGCTATGGCAAGAGAGCACGTATGCCCAAGTCTAATATGATCTTCACATAATGGACTCTCAACAAATATTTGGAACAGCTTTGCAAGGTGGGGAGGTGACCAACCAGTAAGACACCAAGGACTGAAGACACCTGAGAAGTTTCACTGAGAATTAAGTTGGGGATCACCTGGTTCTGGGATTCTGAGCATTTTCTTCCAGATTCACATACCTGGTAAAACTGGTACTGGAGACATTGGAGTAGATCCGACTGAAGGAAAGGAGGAGGAGGTTAGTGCCAACTTCAGTGTTTCCCCTATCCCAACTGACTGTTTATACCCAGCTTAGAGGACAACTTTCTCTTAAAGACCTGGGCAACTCAAAAGCTTTTATCGTGATAAAACTTTTCTTGGAAAGGGAAAGAGAAAAGTCCAGTTTCCTTTCCACACAAGATCTGAATGAGATGGGGAAGATGTTATTCCTGTCATCAGCTGGACAAATGGATTCAGGGCTGGACAGAAGTCTGAAGGATATAAACTAAAACCAAGATTTCAACTCTTTACTCAGTGGTTTAATCTCTTGCTCAATCCCTGACTCCAGGCTTCTCTTGAAAAAATATTTTTTAAACATCCCTCTAGGGGATAAACATGAGTGAGTACTGATTCCCATCAAACAATCCAACATCACCTCACACTGTTGGTAGCTGAAGAGCACAGGGAAGTGGAGTGCAGAAAGATTTAAAAGCCTTTCCTTTTGCTAATGTTATGGTTGTAAAAAGTATTACATGTTCGCGATGAAAATCTTGAAGGAAAAATCCTAGCACCTAAAAAAAAAACAACGTTGGCATCTTAGCAGATTCCCTTCGAGCTTGACTTGGCAGTCTTTTTTCCTTAGAGAGTAAAAGTATGCATGTCATTGCCTGTTGCTGTCGAGTTGATTCTGACTCACGGTGACCCCATTTTTGTCAAGAGTACAACTGTGCTCCATAGGGTTTAAGGCTGGGCCCCATAGGGTTTAAGGCTGGGCCCTCTTTGAAGATCTTCAGGTCTATGTTCTGAGGCGCCTTTGGTGGGTGGGTTCAAAGGACTAGTATTTTGGCTTTTTTCACCACATGGGAACTTTAATGCTGATTTCACACTCTGCCTTTTGACAGTGTTACAACTCAACAGTAAATATTGTAAACTCAATAAATATTGTAAACTTGCAAAAATTAAGTCATACAGTATTGTTGTATTTTATTGTTTTTAAAAAAATTTGTAACAAGGGAGCTCTGGTGGCCTAGCGACAAGAAGCTGCATTGCAATTCCAGAGGTGCATGGTTCAAATCCACCAAATGCTCTGCTGGAGAAGTAGGGGAAATCTGTACCAGTCAGATTCAATTGGGTGGTACATGCCCCCAAAATAATAATAATTTTTAAAAATTTTAACAATATCTGTGTTATTTAATTGTAAAAGTGTTGCATTTTATTTTATATGCCCCCCCCCCAATAATAACCAGGTGACTTTTCACTGGTGTGCATGTCTTTAACTACAAGTCAGAGCTGCTAGAAGGGGTTTATCAAGAATTGGGGGGGGGGAATGGGGGAGAAACGTAGTAGACCAGAGGAGGAGTTTCAGTTTCTTGGTGTCCTTCAAGTCTAGGGACTTAGAATATAGCTTTATATAGTAGGAAACAACAATAACAAAGGTTTTAGAGCCATAATAATCTGAGTTCAAATCCTGACATTACCATATATTAACCTGCACGAGCTCTTCAAAAATCTATTTAAGCCCTTAGGTTCAGAGTCTCCATGTCTGTGAAGTAGGGATTATCGTCAATCTCCTAGGAAGGCTGCTGTAGGGGTCATGCAAAACATCTAGCACTTTCTGGAAGCTGGAAGAATTTAGATCACAGAGGCCCTCAGAAATCACAAGGACATATGAGTGTAGAGGCTTATACCCCACATGGCAAGCATCAGAAATGATGCTGTCAACTGAGAGAAGGGCAGTTTCTCCAACCTCAGCAAAGTCATACCTACTAGTCATTAGTCTGCAGTGATCTCCCCTCAGTAATCCCTCTTCTCTTGCATCCTGGCCACCCTGATACAAGTACCTTAGCAATGGTGTTGGTTTCCTCCTTGTATGCAGCGAGCTCAGTACAGGAGCTGGACTGGCCAACATGCTGAGCACGAAAACAGCAGAAAAGGGCTTTGAAGATGTTACGCCCACGAGGCTTCTTGGGAGAGGACTTGGAAACCAGGCCTACAGCAGAGGGAATGACAGAGGTATTAGGTGCGGCACCCCATGCCTGTTTCCTCTACAGTCTGTAAACCTCACCAAATCAGTGTGTGCTAGGTAAGGAAACAAACACAGTACAGAAACGTACATGTTCTTTTAAAAACTTTGTTAAAATGCTAATAAAAGAAATACACAAATTAATCTCCAAATAAAATGCTGAGTATTAGAATGAAATGCTGGACCACAGGAAGACTTTTAAAAAACCATTTGTATGAAAGCTGCCATAAGGTAGTTCTGGTGGCCTAGTGCCAAGAAGCTGCACTGTAATCCCAGAGGTATGCAGTTCAAATCCACTAGATGCTCTGCTGGAGGAGGGGCAATCTCCTCCTGTACCAGTCAGATCTGATTTGATGGCACACACACACTTTTTTTTTAAAAAATAGGAAGCTGCTATAATAAGTAGCCCAGAAGATCTGCTTCCACAGAAACATTGAAATTCTTTATTCCAACATTTTCTTTTTAAAGAAGACAGAAGGAATGCCTCTCTAGTTCTGGAGACCAGGAAACCCAAAGTTGTATAAGATTTACTTCATTCTACAGGCAGAAGCCCCAAAGACAAAACCAGGTACAGAATCCAAGTATTTGGCTGCTCCATTAACAGCTTGCTGATGGTGCCCTCGAACTCAGTTCTTGAATTTGTTAATACAGGTTTTCAGGAAACTACTCATCATACAGAAGGTTAGTCCCTTTCAGGTTAGGAGTTGCTGTTCTGTTACAGAACGGTGGGACAGCAGGTGGCGCTGCAAAACCACACACATGGGAGCCACAGACTGTTCCCCTCCTTGAGGACTTTAGTGTCCCAGACCTGAAGTGGATTAATTCCACTCCATTCCATTATAAAGTTTGGGAACTCATCTACAAGAAAATAAAATGCAAAGTCTCTGTTTTTGTGGGAAAAATACAACAGAACACGCCCTATAACAACTCTGTGTTGTTCCTTGAGGGGTACGGTTTAGGAAGGGCAAAAGAATGTGACGGGGCCACACAGTTTCCATTCAGTATTTAGAACACAAACCAAGGTGCCTCCTGCAGTTATGGATAATGAGAGTTATTTAATGTTCAGTGACTGGGCTGCCTGTGCCCCTGAAGAGGAGAAAGGAGGAGAGAAATTAAAATTCTATACCCCAAGATCAAGGGTAAAGGCTCCTCCAGAGCAGTCTAACTCAGAAGGACCAAGAACTTCCTGCAGGGGCATACAGAGGCATTCTGGACCATGTGGCTCTTCAATCTGTCAGTCCAGACAGCTCACTTTAGCCTCCTCCCTAAGTTACCGCTAGGTGCTCTGCTATGAGTATGACCACTGGAAGGAAATCTTTTAGTAAATGATTGGGCCTTCGAAAAACCTGACCACTCTTCAGTAAGTTCTTGGTCCTGGTGGAAAAGTTAAGACTTCAGAGGATCAGAGATAGATTCTATCCCAAGAAAGAAGTTGCACTAGGCACATATGCAAGGTCCGTGTGCTAAGGAGACAAAATCCAGAGCACAGTCGAGCGAGCATTCAAAGCCGGCAGGAAGAAAGGCTCCTTGAAATTTCCCCCCTATTCATGCAAAACTAGAGGGAAAGGCTAGGTTCCCTGCTGCCTGCACAGCCCACATTAAATTCCAAGTCCTGGGACTTAGAGCAGATGCTGACAAAAGCTCTAAGGCCAAAGCTAAACCATAGCTTTTCCTTTGGTTTATGGTTTCTTCACACAGAACCACAATCAGAGGCTTAATTGGAGCAGACAGTCTTTCTTAAAAGGCCACACAGCCTGGGTCTTTCCTGAAGAGAGGCCATCAAGAATGCACTCAGCATCTTAGTGACAGATGCTGTGAAGGTTGAGTAATCCTGAGAGGCAGGGGGGTGAAGAGGGCAGCTGGCCAGGGCCAAGGCGAGGCTTGCTCCCACTGCAGGAGGCCTGAGGGCAGAAATGCTTCACCCCTAGATAGAGAGCTTGAAAGATGGGGGCACTCCTCGGCGTGGTATGGACTCTGTGTGTGGGGGGGGGGGTGAAAGGACTCCTGAACAACACAATGTGACCAGGCAGTCCCCAGTCTTAGAGACTACAAATGCCTTGACCCCAGGGGCACAAAGGGGGATGGTGTCTGGAACAGAGCACAGGGCTGTAGTATGCCTGGGGAGAATACTACCCCAGACCCACAACAGCAGGGTCAGTACACCCCAGCTGTCCTTCACTTCTACCTCTACCATGGGGCCTCACTTCCCTCAATCCTTCCCAGTCTGCCTGTCTGTCTTCTATAAACACTGCTTCTGTACACCCATCAGGACATGCCTGCGATGGCCTAAGCCTGGGATATTGGTTAGCCTCAGGCCGGCTGTGTGTAGCAGGTGTTCAGTTACTTTGACTAGCTGAATGAGTGAACCAGGGAGATTTCAAGGGCCTGCCAGTTCTATAAAGACAGACAGGTGAAAGTTGCCACTGGTTTGCAGCAGCCCAGAAGAGTAGGAAATAGCTTACATTATGAGGTAGGCTGAGGCCTTAAGGAGATGAGCATCTTAAAGACAAGCCATTTGGTCTTCCTGTTCCTCAGTCATGTTCACTGTGAACTGATGAAGGGTTAGACCTGTGCCAGACACTTGGCATTATTACTTCATTTAGTCCTCACTACATTTCTGGAAGGGAAACTTGAGGCACAAGGGGTTAAGCAATGTGCTCAAGGCTACGCAGCTAGAGTGATAGTAAAGTCAGGATCGGAACCAGGTCTGGCTGCAACCAGATCCAAGGTTGCCCCCAATCACTACACCTTGTGAGGCCTCCTAGCTCCGAGGCATCATAGACTTTTTAACTCAGCTGGGATGGGCTTCTCAAGATCTCTTCTTGTTTGCTCTATTTCTCTCTAAAATGGCTGGGAAATGGTCTGGACCCTGTTTCTGTTGTTATTAGGTACAGTCGAGTATGACTCACGGTGACCCTAATGAACAGATCTGAACCCTGTGCCACTCTCATCATCTCTTTTGAACCACTGCTGCAGTCACTGTTATCAACCCATCTCATTGAAGGGTCATAATCCTTTCGTTTGCTGACCTTTCCAAGTATAATGGATGTCATTTTTCAAGGAATAGCCTCTTCTCACAACATGACCAGTGTGTGAGCTCAAGCTTCACCATCACCATCTCCAAGAAGCACTGGCTGCACTTCCTCCAGGATGTGTCTGTTTGAACCCTAGCCCCCCAACCCCTTCAGGCTGGCCATTCAAAGTGAAAGGGATGAAGCACTGGATGAAGCACTGCTACAGGCCTTCAGGCCCCAAGCCCAGAAACAAACCAGCTCCCAGCAGCAGATACCTTTGGGAGAGCAAGATAACGAGGAGGGGAAAGGCCTAGAGCCAGGTCAAGACCCGTTTTACCTTGGAGGTTTAAAGGTGAGAAAGAACAACACACCAGAATGGGATTGGAAACGCATGTCAAATAGCTTTCCAAATGCTTCCTTTCAGCCAGGACTCAAGGCTGTGTCCCGGACAGGTACACGAAGGCCACTCTCGTCTATGTGTGATTGCGGGTGGGAGGAGCATCATCTCCCTCCCCAGGAGAGCACAGAAACAAGGTGATTACAGGTCTATGGGGACTCCGCCACACATGGTTTCCCAATGAAGAGGGCAGAATTCCAGTGGGTGTCACAGAGCCTCCTAACCAGCTGCTCTCCCCACTTAATCCTATGACACCCAGCCCTCTTTTCCTGCCCAACTGCTGATGTGTACTTGTTCTCCTTGCTGCAAATACCTGGCTTGGAGAAGACCACAAAACACCAGTGGACTGCCCACTCCACCCCACTGGAAAGGCTGCATGGTTTCCTTCACAGGGAAGGTATAAAGAAAAGGGAGGTATCTAGACTGCAGTTATTAACTGAACAAGAGGGAAAAGCACACGATCTCTCTGAGCCTCAGTTTTCCCACCCAGAAAAAGGATTAAAAAGACCTCCCTCATGACTGGACCAACAAAGAATTAAGAGGGGTAGCTCTAGTGGCCTAGTGCCAAGAAGCTGCGCTGCAATCCTAAAGGTGCGCAGTTCGAATCCACCAGGTGCTCCTTTGGAGAAGGGCAATCTCCTCCTCTGCTTCTGATCCAACTCAATGGTATACAACAAAGGGATAAAAAAGAGTAATGGGCTATAAACTCTAAAGCTAACTGCTTTGCTAGTTTTAAAGATTTAGGGAGAAGTGACCATTAGTGGGTACAGTGTGGGCCTCATTTAAGAAGGCCAGACACAGAACAGAAGCCCTCCTACTCCCATTGTGCGATTGAGGAGAAAATGGTGCAGAATTGAGCAGGTTTCTAAAAAGCCAAAACAACTACAATCCTGTCCCCTTATCCATTAGAACAGCTATTTTCTAGTTTACAAATGTTCTAACTGGTATTCTGCAAATAAATGGAAAATAAGGTTATACAGAAGCCCTCTGAGATGAGGCTGGCCACTTGAGGCATATGGATGAATAATGCTTCTCTCATCATGCCCAATCCTACTGCCTCTAACACCACTAGGAGGACAGTGTCTCTCTCTTGTGTCTTAAGCATGGTATACATGCACACACACAGTTGAAGACCAGTTTTACCAGGATAACATTATTTTTAACCTTTTCCTGAAGGTCAGGTCCAAGAATCACTGTTGCAAATTAACACAGCTTTGTGTTCCAGCAAAGGAACTCCTCACACATCTGCCTGGAAGTCAGAAGACAAGCTCTGAGGCTACCGGATTTTAACAAGCCCATTCATGTAGAAGGACACTTTCTTGGTTCAGTCCTCAGAGTGCTTCCTTCCTGCCCACCTCCATTCCCAACAGCAAAGGCTTTCGGCTGAAGAGCATATAAAATGGCCTCTCTGAGGGGCCTCCCTCCCCTCAGCTATCAGAGGAAGGAGAGTATTTGGACTATTTCCGGCCCTTCTTGGCTGGCTGCCTGGGCCCTGCAGCCAAGATGTATCTGATTGGGGCTCCCCATGGAGAGGAGTCCTCCCAGGTCCTCGGCTGGGACATCTGTGCTTGGCTGAGGACAGGCCCTGAAGTGCCAGGTGGACGGAAGGGCTCCTCCAACCAGCAGGTGAGTCAGCAGGGGAAGAAATGAGGGTGAGAAGTGCCTAGACATCCCAGCAAACAATGGGAAAAGTGTACCAGTGTCTGCAACGCCACCTGCTGATTCTGTTCTCTGCCAGGACCAGAGTAGGCTCCCAAAATTCCAAAAAGCAGCTGTGATTCTTACTGCATAGACTTTTAAAAGTAGTTTCAGCCAACCAGTTTGGCGTACACCAGGACTTCTCAGTGGGTGGTCCTACTGAAGCACAGGTCCCTGTAAGTGTCCCTTCTCCAAGCAGAAGGGCTCCCTGTTTTCTTCTTATAGCTGCCCTCCATGTGCCTTATCTCAGCCCTGGGTCCTTGATGCTACCTGTCACAGGGGTGGAGAGGAGGTCACCCCATAGCCTGCCTTTGCTGATCTCACATGCCTCAATGGTAGGGACAGACTTTCACTCAAGAAGGGCTCAATTTTAGGAACTGTCAACTTTTAACACATAAGGTACTCTGTTGACTTCAGAATCGGCCTCTACAGGAGTTACTGCCAAAGCTGCCTGGGTAGCTCTAATGTGATTACAATATATTGGGGGTAAGGTAGAAGGGCTGATCTCTGGTGGAGGCTATGAGGAGGAAAACAGTTCAAAACCTAGTAGTGTCTGGAGTCTCAAGCACCGTGTCTCCATCTTGAGAATGACATCCCCGCCAGGCTCCTAATGGAGGTGAGGAGATTGTCCAAGATGACGGAGCTGGTTTGGACCAGTGGCCAGGGAGCCATTTCCCCACATACATGTCAAGAGGAGGCTCACACCCAATCATCACTCTAGAGAGCTCCTGGAGGATGTCAAGAAGCATTCTCATGGGTTTGCAGTGGCAACAGCGATGGAACAAAAAACAACCTACAAAAGACTCAGATCCTCCTCTGCAGAATAAGCCAGTTGGAGCAGAGATAGTGTGGTGGGGACCAAAAACTACACTGTCCACTCGGAGCCCCTTCTTCCCTTCAATGGCGTGCAACGCAGGCCCACTCTCAGCCTTTGGAGGCTGTTTGAGTCAATTACTCTTGGGAAGCTTGGGTCTGATGACAGACACATCAAGGAGAATCCAGTGCCCGTTTACCCTTGACTCTGTAAGTCTGTTTTGGGTGACACACATGGAAATGAGATGGAAAAGAAGCAGCAAGTACAAGATTAAGAAAGGGAACTCACTCGCCTCACCAGGATATAATACAGTGGCTACAAAATGTATCACAGATTTGACTTTTAAGTCCTGGTTTTGCCATGTTCAAGTTGTGTGGCCTCAGGCCTCTCAGTTACTTCACCTATTAATTGAGAAGATACTGCCTATATTATAAAGTTGTGAAAATGATAAGGAACTTAGGATGTGGTCTGACTCTTGTTAAAAGCTCAGTAAATATTAGCTCCTAGTCATTAAGTGTAAAGCACTTTTATACCCTTATCTTAGCTTCAACCTCAAGATGGTCACACTAAAAAGGGACTTACAGAGATTTCTTCCAACTCATTTCAGAATTTACGAAGAAGTATTAACAGGCCAAGGTGGGGAAAACAATCTTTCACAGGACTCCATAAACCAATCATTAGACAAAACTGCACACCATTTCAGAGACTGGCATGGCTTTCAGTGACATTTATCTGCTCCTCTCTTCCCCTGCAAAGCTTCACACAGGGCTAGCCAACCTAGCAGTACAGGTGTATTCACCTGAGAGCACTGAGCTAGACCTCAGGAAACCCAGACTGTTTCCTTTCTGTGGTTTTCTTGCCTTAAGGCACTTCTCTGGGTTTTTTTTTTTTTTCTCAATGGGCAGATGTGAATGAAAAGTCCGCTCTTACTTGGTCCCTTCTGAAGAGTGAGTCAAAAGCACTCTGTGGTTGTCCTTGCAGTCTCTGGCCCAGGGCAGCTGCAGGGGAGGAAGATGGGCAGTCTCCTCCCATGGTGATTTATAGCCCTGGAAGCCCATGAGGGTCACTATGAGTCAGAACCTGACTCAACAGCAGTTAAGTTTGAATCTACAAGATTGCGTGCCCTGTGAGTCATGATTAAAGCTTAACTCTAGGGCTAACACCAAGGCTGGGGTCCTGGCTGAAATGACCATCTCTCTACACTTCTGCAAGGTGTCTCAGCTCCCTGAACATTTCCTTATCTGTCAAGTAGGGTTAAATTTTGGAAGGCTGTAGGGATAAAATGCCAGAATGGCATTTCCTGGCCCATGATAAGCTCTATAAATACTGGCTGTCATCATTTTCAAGTAATGGAGAAGTATCACTCATCCATTTACACCAGAGGCATATTATTCAACAATCAAAGTAAGCAGGGGCTACTTGGCTTACTTACTAAGCTAGGGCAGCTTGTCAGGGACTGTGAATTTGAGAAGAGGCTTGTAGGAAGGTGTTGTGGGCTTGGGAGAGAGATAGATGCCAGCTAGAACTAGAAGCAGAATCTGTGATGTGGTAAAAGAAACCCATGAAATTGTCCATTATAAGTTAGTGTGCAAGCACAGGTAAGCCTGTGCTTACCTTACTTACTAGGTAATCTGGTACTGACTCTGATGCAGAAAAATTAAGGACATCCCTTGAAGGATTCACAGGATCTTGTATAAAATAGCACAATTGGATCCCTCAAGGGGAATCTTTCTGTTTAGGCTAAAGAGGCCGCTGGGGCTGAAGCTATGCTTACCTGGATCTTTTCCAGGGAAATCTGTAAGATCCACAGCAAGTGTCTAGGGCATACACTTCTACCCTATCCGCTCAGGTTCTGATACAGAAGGTCCTGGTGGTGTCTGCATTTTTAGTAAACACCACAGGAGATTCTGATGTGTCCTTGACTGAGAGCTACCAGCCAGAGGTTGTCAGGGGTCTCCAAGTAGATAAAATCCAATTCCTTAGCTGTTCTTTCCACCATCACTGACTGGCTGGGTGTCTTTGCAGGTTTGGAGCCCTCTGAGATCTGACTTTCCTTACTAGGGTTCTTGTTCTACTCTACCCCCCCCCCCCCAGTCACAAGCACTGGGCCACTTCTTTATTCCTGTCAGCTCCTATTTCTGGGATGAAGGAACCAAAGAGTTGGGAGACTACTGCTCCAGAAAGTGCTTCTGCAGAGGCTGTGCTATGAGACTTGAGTCTCCAGGATTTCTGCTTGGCTCAGGCCATATTCATTTGCTGGGAAAAGTGTTGGTAGGAAAAAGCAACTTCAACAGGATGCAAAGCCATTCATGTGTTGAGATAAAAGATGTACAGGGCCAAAAAAAAAAAAAAAGGTACAGGGTAAGATGGTTTGATGGAAGAGAGCAGGGAAGCCTGAGTACCCAGGAAGGGAAGGAAATGGAGTTCAACTCAGTTGATAGGGGCAAAGCTAATTGGCTGCCAGCTGGAGAACAGAACCGGGTACATGATCGCTTGGTTGGTGATGGTGCACTGTAGAGCTATCCACAGGTCCTGACTCAAAAGGCTGAGCATTTTGCTAGACAAACTAAGTTTAGTTAGAGGGACATCAAGTTTTAGGAAGGCAACTCCTTTGCTTTGATTTCTAATTTCTTTATAAGCAGGGGGCTTAGAACTAGTCCATTCTGGTTCAACCGCTCCTGCTGTTGTTATTTCTCACTCCACACACTAAGTCAGAATCTACATTTATTAGAATCACCCAGGTATCTTGTTAAAATGTAGACTCTGATTCAGTCTATCTGGGGGTGAAAATACAAATTCTCAGCTGAGGCGCAGAAGTGCATTTGAACCCGAACTAACCGGTTCAAAGTCCTGTTAATAAAGCATGAATGTTACTGCACTCATCTGCATTCCAGCTGGGAACCCTCCCTCCATTTCAAAAGAGGAAAGAGAGGGACACACCCAATCCCATGTCTCCAAGACAAGTAAGTACATTCTGTGCTTCTTGGAGCTGACCAGTCTAACTGAGGCAGGATGAAAATCGGTTTAATGCTCATCTTGTGCCTGCCTTCACAGTATGGTAACCCCAAAACCAAAGGAGCAAAGAGATAGTTTAGAAACATCTATTTTAAGATTTTACTCTGCTTTTTTCCTTGTTATTAAAATTCTCTAAACCTGAAATCACATCATTAATTAATTCTCAAGCAAAAATATTAAAGAATGTGGCACACACCTGTCGTGAATATTCACTATACCGTTATCTGAGGATCTAACAACTGGGGTCAATCACCGAGTAGGAAATGACTTGACAGCAACATCATCAACAAAAAGCAAGAGCTGGGATGGTTTAGAAACACTCTCAGAGACTCTTCATAAGAGATGCACAGCTCCCTGGCTTCATACCATCCCCAAATACCAGATGCCAGGTAGATCATCTAAAGTCCAAAGCTCATACAGTCCAGATAAAATCCCATCCCAAGTCAAACTGACATAAAGAAATGGTCTGTGCAACAAGGCTGTTTGCTTCTAGAAGGTCCAAGCCTCCAAACCAGTGTCCTTCTGACCTCTAGCTTTTGTCATTAACAATAAAGCCTATATGCTGTTTACATTACACTGGGGGACTGGAGAAATAGTAGTGGTTTGGCGGGGGGAGAGGGAAGGAATATTGCTAATACTTACCCATCATATACTAAGTGCCAGACATCATAGGTACGTATTTCAGAAGTTGGCTTTGCATACTTCACTTTTATGAAAGAACTATATTAGTATCTGTTTTTGCCAACCAAAAGAAATGTGGATTTTTGTGGGTTTTGGTTTTTTTTTTCTTCAGAAAAACAGCCAAAAAGCAAAATAGAGTTCAGTGTTTGTTTTGCATCAAGTGGATAGCATGCATCCCAAGCGGTCAGAGTGGAGTTCCCAAGCTTGTGCCCTGAGAATGACTATTATTCTTAACTTACATAGCTATGTATTATATCACTTCATTTCTGCTTTTAGTCTGTTAGTTTAATTTGGTAGGTTATTTCTCATGTTTGTGAGTGCTCAAAATTTTTCCATATAAATTAATGGTAACTGCTTTTTCACTTTACATCATTTCGGTTTAAAAAAGGTTTCATAGGGACACTCAGGCTTCAGATAGTGGGAGAAAGCCTGTATTCCCATTTTAGAGACAAGGCCCTGAAGTACACTAAAGGGCCATTATGAACAGGAAAGGAAAAACAAGAGATCAGAGATCAGAATCTAGGCCTGAATAGACCAATTTTGCTCCAAGGATAGTCTTTCTGGAGTAAAACCACTTTAACATCTCCCAATCCACCCTCTGACTTCCTTGTTTCATTTCATTCAAGAAACAAGCCTCTCAAATTGAGACTAAAAGATGAAACCTAAAATTCCTCCAAGAGGTAGAAGAAAGAACACAGAACATTTAAGAGGCGGAGGAGGAAGGGGAAAGGGGTTGTAAACAGAGACAGGTGTATATATGTACAAGTTAATCTGCATATTAACATGCTGTCTTTCCTATAACAGTCTACAAACACCTCAATTAACAGAAAAAGACTGAGCAAATAAAGACACCTTGGTTAGAAATGTGATTTCCAGTGCAACAATGAATAAATGGAAATCCAAAGTCTCTGTAAATTTTCATTGAAATTAAGAATAATTTTTTTTAAAACAACAAAAAGAACTGTGATTTCTGTATTATTTGCCATCCTGATAAAACTCTTAATTAGTAAATCAAGGAGGATGAAATGGACACATCTTTGACACAGTTTTAAGATGCTATTAACTAAAGAGGAAAAGACAGGACCACCATTTTTGCTGACCCATGGGGTTTTAAGGCACTTCTGAAGAACAGCTCAGCAACCTCTGCTGTAAAACCTCAGACTCTGGATGTTTAGGCATTTACAAACTTGTTGCTGAGTTAGCAGCACTCCCTTGGGGTTCTTAGAGAATAAGCAAACACAAACTTAAGTCTCCACAAATGTTCCTTTGTGCCCTAAGATGGAGGCTAAACCCCCACCAAAACAGACACATAAATTTCAACTGTCAATGTACAAGCAAAAAGAGACAAGCGCATGTGCCCGCATACACCCACCCACCCACCCAAGTTAAGGAAGAAAATTCCTACAGACTAATTTCTAAGGTAAGCTTTTCAAATTGAGAGCTTAGCCAGAGCCAGAAGAAGCCTGTTGCCATCCTAATTCTTAGGGAGGATCAGAGCCTCAAGAGAATGCTTGACAGAGAACTAACAGATTGTTCCACATGTGATAAAAGGTAAGATGATGATGATGATCATCATCATCATCCCTTCCCCGCCAGAAAGGGGCATCAGGCCTCACAGAAAACAAAAATATCCCAACTGCCCAAAAGCTCCCATGGGGCTCTTCAGAGCATGCTCTAGAAGAGATTGCCTCTACTCTCATTTCATATTGGGAGCGGGCCCTGTTTGATGTTACACACAACCCTGCGTCTGCTGTACCAAGAGGCCATTTCATCCATCTGTCTGGGAAGATGATCCAATTTTGGTCCTTTTATCATCAATGCTTTCAGCAACTTTGTTCCACTTCCCCTACTGTAATTACTTTTGAATCATCAACCCACCCAAACAGTCTTAAAGCTCAGAGAACAGAAGGCTAAGATTTGCAATGGCAAAGAACTTCACTAAAAAGTCACCCAAACTAGGAGCAATGTGTCTTCCCCAGAAATTTACTTATTAATATAATGCCTCACACTTCTTTCCAATTTTCTAAAGGAAGGCAGGGCAAGGGAGATGGGATGCAGTGGGGTGGGTTGACAGATAAGGAATTCTTAAGATGGACAGTTAAAACGTAGGCTTTTTGGTAAATTATGAGGGTCTCAGAAAATTGGCTGGAAAGTTGCTGGATGCCCAAAGAGTCTAGAAAGAATTTCCTAGTCTGGAAATGCAATACAATTAAATAGGGAGAGAAAGTGCTTACTGGGGTTTGAGAACTGTGATTCCTCTAAGAAATGGTTAAGTTTGAAGATCAAATCACAAAAATGAAAAATTTAAAAAACTCCTAACAGCACCAGCAACCTAGCGTTGCTTTGCTTTCAGCTGTACATATTCTGCTCCCAGCCCTCTCTCCTGGTGGTGAAACTCCCAGCTCTGATTTGTAAGCCTCCCTTTGGCAGTCCAGTTAGACCTGACTTCTGGCATCAGAATAGACGACCTGAGTTGTTTTTCCCTGCTTCTGGTCACCACCCACTCCCCTTTTAAAATCCTTTCACATTCAAATGTCCCCAACTCTTGCTCACTTTTAGGATCCTTTCCTGGTTTGGGAACCAGTGGAACAGCACACAGCCAGCCTTCCATCTCCAGTCTTCAGGAGACCAGAGCAGCCAGTGAGGTTGCTGCCTGGGTCACAGAGCCAGTTAGTGATGCAGCCAGGAATAAAGAGACCAGGCTAAAGTGGAGGTTAGAGAAGCAGGAGTTCTGAGCTAGAGGGGCTAGGTTCTGAGCTGGCAAGACTCAATACTTCCTTAGGGCAAGCTTACTTTAAAAAAAAAGATGGACCAATGAAGCCCAGAACATACAGCATCACTCACTCCCATTTTACTAAGAGTACTGAGGAATGGCTCACACCATCAACCAGTTTCGGTGCCCCTACTCAAGTGAGGGTTTCTTGTCATCATAAAACCTTGGAATAAGTGACCCGTAGACGACTCAGACGCTGCCACTGGGATGGACACTTAAGTCCTGCAGCTGCTCTCTAGCAGGTTCTAGGCCTTCAGCACCTTCAACTGTACCAACGGCCCTTCAAACTGCGTGCGTGTGGCAGAATTTGAGGAGGTGGTTGGGGACACAGAGACTCTCCGGATTTGGCCACATAAACGTGCTCTTTTTCCAGCCTCAAGGCCAGGTGGCCCCAGTGGGGGGAATTCTTCAGGGGAAAAAAAAAAAACCAACACAAAAACAAAAACAAACGACGCTAGTCTCTACTTCCCGTGGAAATTCTGCCCGTTATTTCGGACACATTCCTCAAGGCCAGAAGGAGAACGCGGGGGAGGGGAGAGAAGAGTTTTGGGGCCTTTACTGGGAACAAACTAAGATAGATTACCACCCAGCAGCCCTAGACTTTCCCTGGCCCTCGGAGAGGCCCTGGCGCCATCCCGCTTCTGGTGCCCAAGCCCACCCCCAGAAGACCCGCTTTCTCCCTTGCGTCTCTTCCACCTGACCCTCAAGAAGGCGGTGTTGTGTATGTCGGACCGCTGCCCACAGAGAACTCGCACTTTTTCGCTGCGCGATTCAGAAACAACGAGTCTGATGCCATCCGGCGAATTATGTAACCAGGGACACCGCTCCCGGGCTAAACAAACGCGGCTCTGTGTGCAGCGGCGGCCCCGGGGGAGCGCGCTGGGGCTGGGAGGGGCTCCGGCCGGGCCTCGGTGTCCGGCTGGTCTGCCTGGCAAGACTGGCCTGGGGCAGTCCGCCGAAGGCCCCGGGCCCAACGCAGATCCGAGCTGGCCAAGTCCCGCGCGTCCAGGGCCCGGCCCCTCCCCCACCCTGCCGCCCCCGCCTCCAGACGGTGAACTTGGTCCCAAGTCCCGCTGGACGCCGTCACTGCCCGCCACCAGAGCAACCTCGGGCTGGGGGACTTGGCAAATACTACGTTATGGTCCCAGCTCCGCTCTAGCTCTGCGGACTTCTCCGTCCCCCTCCCCACCTCTCTCCTGGTGGTCCTAAAGCAGCAGAGCGCTGAGGCGCTGGAAAGTGACGACCCCACTCCCCCAACTCAGGAAGGGCCGGACACCAGTGGGATCCGGCTTCGCGCGCTACCCCTGCGTCTCGCGGCCCAGGGGGGAGGGGTGCAGTATGCGGTGACAGCTGCGCGGACACCGCCCCTCCCCCTCGTGCGTCCTGGGCCCGGGGCCGTGCAGCCCCCACAGGGGTCTCACCGCCGACCCGGACGCGAGGGAGGATAAATGAGGGCGTCGGGTCGGAATCACCAGGACTTCTCGCTCTGAGCAGCCCAGAAACCGGGACCAGGGATCAGGCCGGTGCTAGCCCCCTCCCCGCCGGGGGCGACGCAAAGTTTTGGGAAGTTGCTGCCCCTACCTTGCTTGGTGAGCACCACGGCGTCTTCCCTCCGCGCCTGGGTGATGATGGAGCCGTGTTCCATCTAACAATCCCGCGGGCCCGGGCTGGCTGGGCGGGAGGACCGGCGGGCGCGCACGCTGGGCTGGGCTGGGGGGCCTGGGCGGGGGCCGGCTCCGGCTCCCGAGACTCCGACTCCCACAGCTATTCACATCCCCCCTCTCGTTCCCTCCCGGGGCCGGGAAGGGAGGCGGCCTGTATGGAGGGCGGGCGGCCGGGGCAGCGGCTCCCCCGGGTGCCCCCAGCCCCGATCCCCCGGCGGCAGCTCCGGGCTCCTCAGTTTGGGTCCAACATGGAGAATCCGGAGCGAAAACAAGAGGAGGAAATGGGACACGGGGCAGTTTCCAGGCTCCCCCCTCCCCTCCGTACTCCAGATAAACAACCCGCGGCTGCAGCGCCCACCCCCGCGCGTTTGCCCGCTCTAGGCTGGGCCTCTCCACGGCCCGCTGACGCTTCCTGCTCCAAGGCAGCGTCCTAAGGCCTGGGTCCCTCCACCTGTGAATGGCTGGGGCTGCCGACCATCCGGAGCTTAGCTATTTTGATACGGAAAAAGCGAATCCCCGAGGGGGGTGGGGTGGCGGGCGGGCTGGCTGGGGAGACTTGAAACTGCTCAGGTTCCCCGATTGGTGTACTTGGAGAAAGGGGGCGTGGCCTCTCCTTACTATGCGTTACAAGGATCCAACAACATTCCAGTCGCCGCTGCCACGCCTTCAGGACACGCCCCTCTCGCTGAACTGCATCCGCCCCTTTCGTCGGCCACACCTCCTTCCCAACTACTTAAAAGGCCACTCGAAAGCTCACATTTCCGTGCTTAGTCGCCCGCTATCTGTGCTTTGTTGTTAATTCTTGTCTTAGACAGAAAGGTTTTTCTTTCTTTCTTTCTTTTTTTTTTAAAGAAAGGTTTTTCTGGTAATCGGGTCGAGCCGAGAAGTCTAACCTGGGTCTATCTTGACTGGGAAGAATTGAGCCAGTTTTCTTACTGTCTGTTTGATCCTCGAGTCGGAGAGCCACAGTTCCACATAATAGGGTCCAACTATCAAATCGAGGGTGTAGGGTGGCCCTAGAATGTCAGTCAGTTCCTGGACTTGCTCAGGAGATGGTCTTACCATACACTTTATCTGAGGGGACCTGAAGTGCTGTGCTTTGCTCAAAGCCACTTGGTGCTGAAACTTGGTCTCACATACTTTGGTTATGCTGTTAGGAGAGACTGTTGTGTACCTTCGAGTTGGAACTGACCCATAGTTGACCCTCCGGCGGATTTTCAGAGGCAGTTAATCACACGGGAGGAGATTGCCCATTCTCGGGTAGAACAGCTGGTGGACTCGAACTGCGTGCCTTCAGGATTGCAGCACAGCATCTTGCCACTAGGCCATCAGTGCTCTCTAGTCCTTGGAAAAAGACATCATGCTTGGAAAGGTCAGCGAAAGAGGGGAAGGACTTTCAACAAGAAGGATGGACACAGTGACTGTTACATTGTGTTCAAGTATATCAGAGATGATCAGAGATGATGAGGATGGAACAGGATAGGCCAAAGCCGTATCTGTTCCCGAAGTTGGTATGAGTCATAATTGATTTGACTGCACCTAACACCACTACCATGCAGTGTTTCCTTGCTCTGTTCAGACAACAGCGTCTTGGTCTAGGTATAGATTTCATATAAACATAATTAAATGTTCTGAAATTTCCTTTCTTCTCAAGATTAGCCATAGTTTGTTATGCTCCTCACAGTTAAATGCCTTTGCATAGTTAATAAAACATAACCTTTTTCCTGGTATTCTCTTTCAGCCAAGATCTATCTGACATCAGCAGTAGTATCCCTGGTGCCATGTCTCTTCTAAACTCAGCTTGAATTTCTGGCCTTTTTTGGATATCTTCAACTATATTTGCTTGCATGTGATATTAATGATATTGTTTGATAATTTCACATTAAATTGGGAATGGGAACAAATATGGATATCTTCAATCAGTTGGCAAGGTAGCTATCTTCCAAATTTCTTGGTATAGACTGGTGAGCATGTCCAGGGCTGCATCTGTTACTTGGAACATGCCAATTGATATCCCATTGATTTCTGGGGACTAATTATTTTTTTTTTCAGTGTCTTCAATATAGCTTGGACTTCTTATTTCATCACAATTGCTTTTTATCATATCCTACTTGTTGAAAGTGCCAGCAATGCTTTTTTGAGGGAGTACAGTGACTCCAGTATTCCCTCCACCTTTTGATGCCTCCTGCCTGGATCATTCAAGATTTTTCCCGTAGTGTGTCTCAGTATTATAATTCAAGACCTCAATTTGTTTTTCATTCCTTTGAGTTAGAGAAATCCTAAATGAGTTCTTTCTTATTCTCACAACTCCAACTCTTTGCATATTCCATTATAATACTTTGCCTTGTCTTCTTGAGCTGCCCTTTGAAATCTTCTGCTCATCTCTTTTAATTCTGCATATCTTCTTTTTGTTTTGGTTTCTCGATGTACTAGTTGAATTTTCAGAGCCTTTCCTGACATCCATTTTGATCTTTTCTTTCTCCTCTGTCCCTGTAATGACCTTTTGCTCTTCATGAATGGGGTTTTAAATGTCATACCACACTTTGTCTTGGCTTCAGTCCTTAGTGTTCAATGCCGCTGACCTGTTCTTGAGATTATTTAAAATTCAGGTTGGATAGACTCAACGTCGTATTATGGTTCCTGTGGATTTACTTTAATTTTCTTCAACTGCAATTTGAACTTGCACATGAGTAATTGATGGTCTGTTCCACAGTCAGGACCTAGCCTGATTTTGACTGCTGATGAGGGCTGTATGCTCTCTCCATACCTATTCAATCTGTACGCTAGACTTTTTGAAGAAGAATGTGGCCTCAGGATTGGAGGAAGATTCATCAACAACCTGTATTAATGAAGAGGTCATGACCTTGCTTGCTAAAAATAAGGAGGTTTTGAAGTGCTTGCTGCAGAGGATCAAGGGCTGCAGGCTTCAGTATGGATTACATCTCAACATCGAGCTCCTTTGGAAGGTGTTGTTGTTGTTGTTGTCATCATTATGTGCCATTGAATCACCTGCAACTCATAACAACCTTATGTACAACAAACAGCTCTGAAGCCTGCCCTGCCCTGCACCAGTCTCACTGATTATGACACACCTACCCCCATTGCCCCAATTACTGAATCACAAAGCTGGCAACAGTGATGTAAAAGGAGACCTCATTGGGTGACTATGAATTACTTTATGATTCGATGAAACTCACGTCAAGGTGGAGA